>NC_142461.1:63973484-64276515 GCF_049115385.1 Moschus berezovskii
TCTTTACGTAATAAAGGATAAATTTCAGATTAAGTATTTTGTTATTATATGTGCTGATAGTTTAAGTGAAAGATTGGGGGTGCTGCTAGTATAAGCCATGAGAGCTAAGAATTGGCTAGGTATTTTTAAATTTCATGGATCTCCAAATTATTTTAAAATTCTAATTTATTTTTCCAGGTCACCATTCATTCTTAACTAGCCTGAGCTAAATTTTTACTGTTAGGGTTACCAGGTGAGTGTAAGAAATAAGAAGTTTTTTTTCAGTATTAAAAAGTCCAAGTGAGGCTGAAATATTTTCTTACCGACAAATGTTCTCTAAGAAATTACTTAGTTATGTAGTTTCTTTCCTTCTTTTTAAACAGAATATGCCCCAGTCAGTGTGTAACTACCCAGAATGGCATGAGCCAACTTGAACTCAATGGGAAAAATAATTTTTCTCACAGCTAAAACTGTCCAGAAGTAGAAAAAGCTGCCTCATGTCATCATATCATAGGAAATATTCAAATAGGATACATACTTTCTACCAGGAAATTTATGAAAGAAATGAACTCTTGCACTAATTAAGAGAATGTTTTAGGTCACCACATTGTAAGTAGGCATTGGACAAATTCCACCAGATATAAATCTTGGTTATTTTTTTGAGTAGTGCTCTTGAAACATATATTTTTCTATTCTGCTATTCTTTTGAATTATCTGAACCATTTGATGTTAGTTTTTTTGGAAGAGTTCTTTCCAGGTCTTCATTTTAAGCCAATTTTGAGTATCAAAAGGAAGTTTTCTAAGCCCAAAAGTTCTACCCTCAGATTATGATGCTAATAAGATAGTCTAACATGATGACACGTTTAATATGAGGTTTTTTTTTTTAATTGCTAGTGAGAAGTCATTTTTATCAACCTGATAACATTAGAGAAGCCACAGCTAACAGATCAACCTTCTGTGGAAATTCCATCCATCGGTTATCCTTTTCTGTGAGAAGGAAGAATTATTGTTTATCCCCAGTGAGCAAACAGACACTCCTGGGTCTTTGGAGAGAAGACTTATGGTCTGAAGTGTTCCATAAATTAAATATACGTTTACATTTTAGCTCAATTTAGTGGGATTGATGTTAAATGAAAAACAGAGTTGCTAGAGGCTTCAGCAATTGCGTGAAGTCTGTTCCCTTTAAGAGAGAAAAAGCACGCGGCTGTCCTCACTTGAGTCTGCTGTGCGCTCTCAGTGAGCATGCCTTAGGATGCTAAGTAGGCAACATCTGATAACCAGCAATAAGAGGTAATGTTAGGCAGATTTTACACTCACTCCATCAGATGATCAGGAGTGTGCACTGACTCAAAGTGGGGGTCAGCCTGGAGACCGCCCTCCCACATTGAGGTGCTGGGGCATCTGCTTGATACAACCCTATGGGCAGAGCTCCAGCTTGAGGTGGCCGTCTGTGTCCTCGGGTGTCCCTCACTCAGCATGTGGCCTGGAAGATACCTTTAGGGCCCTTCTGTGCTGCAGTGGCCGCTCCATCCACACCTTGGTTTCCTTATGACGTGGGGCCACCACTGTCCTCAGCTGGAGACGAGCCTTGGACCACTGCTCCTGAACCGTGATGAGTGCCAGGGCGGGTGTGCTGCTCTGTAAGAATGCTGCCCTAGTCCTGTGGCCCCCACCCATGGCCTCCTATCACACCTACGGGCAGCGCAGTTTACACCTTTCCCATGTTCCGGGGTCTATTGAATTGCCACACATGCTAGAACTCAGGCGGGGCCTCTGCATGCCCAGGTCACTTGCCGAGTGAGGAGTGCCTGTGCTCAGATGCACTTTAAACTTCATATCAGGTCACACAATCAGGGGGCTTAGGTTTTCTGTCCCTCCTGTCTGAGCCAGCCAGTGGGTTGTGCTCCTGCATCCTCTCATGGTGCTGTTCTCTCAGGAGGAAGTTACTCGTGGCACCTCTGGACCCCATCTGAGGATTCCAGTCGGGGGAGCATGTTGTTCCCTGTCTGAGTGTTCTGGTGGGTGGTACCTTCTCTGAGACTTTCTGCTGTGGTTCCCTTGGTCCCATTTGATTCAGGCCCATAATTCCTCTTTGGGTTCCTTCTAAAATAATTGATTGCGTTATCTGAAAGTAAACATCTGTGGTTTTTTTGCATGTAAGCACTTATAATTTCCTTTACACACACACACTCCTATATACTTGGAATCTCATGTGACTTAGAAATGTAAATACAGGACTGAGTGGAGAAAGAATGAGCAGTCTTGATGGAGGACCAGATTGTAAAATAAAGTTGGTCCTTTTCCTCTGAATGGTGCCGTGTGGATTTGGGTAGAACCTTGTCCGAAAGGGATGCGACTGTAGGACACGTAGAGCATAGTGCCTCCCTGCCCCCTTTGCCTGTTCTGTGTCTCTTTCTGACTCTCCTCTTCTGATCACTGCAGTCGGTTATGGGGTTGCAGTGCCGATGGGCTGTCGAGGCACCCACCTCCCTTTCCTCAGCCTAACTCCATCCCCACCGCTCCCTCCCACAAGACTCTCAGGCGCTCTTACTCTCCAAGGTAACAAGCCACCTGTCCCACTTGTCTGAGGTGTCACAATATTATTGCACTTCCAAGGTCGTCTCAGGTCTCTGGGAAAGCCTCTCCGCCGCCTCCAGCCGAGACCAGCAGGGTAAAGCCTTGGTGAGAAGTGTGAGCAGGTGCGTGACCTCGGTCAGACCTCATGAGGATGGCTCCTACTTTGCCCCTAGGGCAAGGAGCAGTTGCATCACCTGACCACATTCATCAGCATCTTGACTTGTGAGCCCTCAGCCCAGGGCAGTGCTGAGCCTCCTAAAGGTGCCTGCACCACGCTGCGGTGTACTGTGTCCCCAGCCGGCCACATGGGCCTGCCCAGTGAGCAGCACCAGGGCCTGTTCTCAGTGGTGTGGGCTGATGTCCTGCATGTGGTCATAGTCTGAAGACTGAGATCCAGAAAGGCAGCCCCAAGAAGTTGCTCCCTGTTACAGCTCATTAAAGGGGCTGCTCCAGGCAGGAGAGCCATGGGGTCCCCACAGGCTGCCGGTGGAATGCAACAGATCAGATGGGAAATCCATGGTATGAAGGGAGGGTCCATGTATCTCTGCAGTTACCTGTTTGAGGGTCTCTTAGGTGCCTTTTATAAAGGTCAAAAGATCAGAGAATCCCTTTCCTGTTGGCTCCTGATACATGAGCAGAGTACAGGGCAGCCTGCTCCCTCTGTGCTATGTGAGATGAGTCTTGCCTCTGTGACAGGACAGGGTTAAGACAAAACAGAAAAGAGATGCATTACTTTCGAATGCCTTGGAGATTGCACAGAAGATTTACATTCTTACCTTTATATCCTCAGCATAGTGAACAAGTAAACAAGTCAGCTAACTATTTTAATAGCATTTTCCTTTTGAAACTCTCTCAGCTCTGAAAGTAACTCCTAAAGTGTGCAGGTGCTCCTGTGATGACGTATAGATGCACAAGGGCGGGCAGGGGCATGTGGACAGTGAGGCAGCTGCATCCTCAGTGCAAATAAAGCATGTCACTGCAGTTTGTAAAGGTTGGTCATGCCTCAAAGTATAAGACCAGTTTATTGACTGTCTCCCAATATACTGACCTGTGTGCAGCAAGCTTCACCCCCAGGCAATCAGTCTTCCCACCTAGCCATGAAGACCGCCCTCCAGAGGACATCTGTTTCTGAATCACCTTTCACACTTGGGTACACAAACAAGTACCCAGTGCTTTATAATGCTTCATAAATGGCTCTCACTTCTGTTAATGTTGGAGGGAGAGAGAGTGGACCAGAGACACTGACACTTAGAAAACCTATCTGTTACATAAAACTAAGAGGAAATCTATCTGTCTCTTTGCCAAAACCCTTGATGTCATGAACAGAAACACTTAATCCGTATTCCATACCTAGAATCTCTTTCCTACACATGACAAAGAACAATGTCTCAGAAGGCACACTTCTGTCCCAGCTTCTCTTTTCTTGGCGACCCAATCTTATGCACACACCCCGCCCCCCCCGCCGACCTGCGCTGTCAGTCCAGAACGTTATTCTGCCTGGGTATCGAGTGCCCTGGCCAGACCTCGGATCAGTGAATACTGACCGATGGAGCAACTTTTCCTAACCTGAAGAACCCTATGAAAATCTTTCTGGAGCCTAATCACAGTGTTTATAGATGACTAAGACCTGGCCTTTGACCTAAGGGATTATACCTCCAAGCTAAAACAAGACAGAATGTGGGGGCAGGTGACAGGCTGGGGCTTACCTCCCCAGTGTTTTCTAAGTAATGCTGCTGCATCCCTCTTGCTGTCCCCTTCCATGTTCTACTTGTAGGAGTCATATCACCTGTGAGTCCCTGATGACGGCATCCACAGAGGGTTCCTTCTTCCCCACGCAGTAAGGGCTCGTGGGTATTGACTTGAAAAAACACAACTGCCAGAACGTGAAATGGCAAGGAAAGCAGCCTTATCTGTTTCCCTTTAGCGGAAAATAATCCTGTCTCTCACCTGAAGCTCACAGTTTCCGCTTCATACCAAGGAGATACTTCAGAGCTCAAGCTATTGAGTCTAAAAGAAGTGTCACCGCAGATTGTACTTGGCTGTGCACAGGTTCTCCTAAATTGGAAGTCCGAGTTGGTTTATTAATTGAAAATAAGAATGAGGACCATTTTAACTGGCAGAATCCTTTATTTTCATATTTTTTAAAAAAGAGGCTACTATCATGCTAAAGTTATATGACTGAAATGAATTATTTTAAAGGAAGTTCAGGTTAAATATAATGGGGTGAACTACGTGAAAGCCAGCATCTTCTGAAGCGACATGGAGAATAATATTGTGACATCCCCAAAAGCTGAACGTTCCCCAGCCTTCCTCCTGTCCGTCCCTGCATTCTTCCCATGTTTTTTCCGTTTGCATGGGCTGTGTTGTTCTTTTTTATTGTTGTTGTTAAAAGTATTTTAAGGCATCTTTTGACATCGTATATACATATTTTTTTGTTTAAGTCATATTCAGTCTTTATTTATAAAACATAGTGTACTGGCCAGATGTATAAATGTCTTTGCTCACACATAAGCTAGTGTTGTAGTGTTTTAGAAGGAGAGGTGGATGGTGACAGGGAGCCCCTGTGTGCTACAGTCATACTCCCTTCACATTAAAGCACTATTGCTGTAAATAACCTTATGAACTTAGAAGGGGTTGAAATCTTGAATTCTGTTCAAGTTTTTTATTCCGCCTCCTGTCAGTGTGTACATGGAGTCTTAACTGTAAATGTGTTGAAGTTCACATTTCTTTTTGTTTGATGCCAGAGCCAGTCTTTGAGTTGGCATGTGTTTTTGTGAACTCTCCAAATACAGTTAGGGTGTTTTCTTTCATTCATCAGAAAAGAAGGATACGTTCTCCCTGGGCCAGAAGGTTGCAAAGACAGTAAATTCATCTCAGAGAGTGAATTCAGATCTTGTGCTCTCTCAAGACCCATCCAGTCTTAGAAACCACTCGGGTCATTACAACTTCCAGCCAGTAGAGGTCTGGCTAATTCAAGTGAGAACTGTTCAAGTATTGTTCATCTGCCCAAACCTTAGACAATAGCAACAACAAAGAAGTGTGTGCTTTGAGGGGAAGGCTGGTAAACATGATTTGTGTTTGAGTTACAGGAAGCTTTCTTCCTAACAGAATGTACAAGTCTGGGTGTATTGCTCTTGGGGGAGGAGTGGTTCCTACCAGTGGATGACTGGTTTCAGTTATTTCTCTTCTGAAGAACAGATTGCTTTTCTTTAGTCCTTAATAATGAATGCCATTGAATGTTTATTTATATACAGCCAAGGATTCTCTTTGAACTTCCCTTGTGGCTCAGCTGGTAAAGAATACATCTGCAATGCAGGAGACCTGGGTTCAATCCCTGGGTTGGGAAGGATCCCCTGGAGAAGGGAAAGGCTACCCACTACAGCATTCTGGCCTGGAGAATTCCATGGACACAGTCCATGGGGTCGCAAAGAGTCGGACACAACTGAGCGACTTTCACTTTCAAGGATTCTTTTAATGTCCCTGGCAATTGTCAGTTATGACTCAAGACTTTCTGCAAATTAAATTAGACCAACGCATCTGATCTTTTCTTGAATACTTTCTCGGGACAAGTGATGTTTAAGTAACAGTTTTTCAGCTTGGCTCCCCCAAATTATTCGCAGGGAGGGAAGGTGATGGTTTTGTTCTTTAGGCTCTTCCATCTGTCTCAGTGTACTTTGCAAACATCTAAAGGGCACTCTGTTGTACACTGCATTATACCAGGAGGATTTTTACCTTATTCTGTGTTTTGCTGTGCTGGATGTCTCAATGGACAACAGCTGATGTCACTTTTCTGTAAGGGACAGATATTTCTTACTTTTTGAAGTGCTTTTAGATGTTCATCTGGAAGTGTGAGTCATCTTTATAAGATCTGCTTTTGTTGTAAAACTCCCAGTGTCTGCAAGTGTCTAGAAGAGTTTGATTGTGCAAGCAACTTCCTAGGTTAGATGGAAGGGTTTTAGGAGTGCATTGGTGGATCTGACTTTGAGTCATTCTCTACTCTGGGGTTTCATTTTTACAGTTTTCAGATACTGGTAAGCAAAATGCAGCCTTTTACGGTCGTGTGCTTCGCTCCTTTAAAATTTGTCTGTAACACTAGCTTTCTTTTCATTTATTTGTACATTTGAGACCAGTAACAACCAAACTACTTTTTTCCATCCTCAAGGTATGAAAGTTATTTTTCCACATCCATTACCTCGTGCATCGTCACTGGTTGTCACTCTTTGAGTTCTTGCATTCTCGTGGTTGCCGTTTTCCCACTGCACTGGCTCTTACTGAGTGCTGATGTCGTGTGTTTGGGGGCCAGATCTGACGAGGAAGATGTGTAATTAAGTTGTCCGGTGGTGGTGCTCTAACAAAAGATGTCTCCTTATCATTCCAAATCACCTAAAGAAACTATAATTATATCTTATTCTGTAAATTATTAGAAGTAATTTTTACCCATACCCCAATTTTATGCATGTGCCTCAATTTAAGAAATAAAATATTTTTGATCTTTAGCATGCTGGACTATGATACTGAAAACCTGAACTCTGAAGAAATCTATAGTTCTTTGCGTGGTGTGACAGAAGCCATTGAAAAGTTTAGTTTTCGAAGCCAAGAGGATCTGAACGAGCCCATTAAAAGAGATGGCAGAAAGGACTGCGATATTGTGAGTACCCACAGGCTGACGGAGGGAGGGCTGTGTGTAGTCACCACCCAGAGTGGCAGGGGCCTCTGTGTCCATCCGGGGATAATCCTGAACACTGAGCACTATTATTTTTATCTCATAGTTAGAATTGTATGGTTTTAAGAGGCCCAGGGCAACTTTGCGAAATTGCAGTAGCCCGCGGCTCTCTTTGTGAAGAATGTTAAATGCCCTTTTTCTCAGTTGGCTTCCATTATCCTGAACATGATTATGTTCCTATGATGTGATAAAAACAGTGAGCCTAATCCCGACGCCAGTGTGGCGCTCCAGGAGCTGCAGTCTCCTGTAGAGGCAGGCAGAGTGGCAGCAAACTGTCCTGGGGGGAGGAATGATCATGGCCAGTCCGGGTGCTCAGGATGAATCTGCAGAGGAGATGATGTCACCTTCTGAGCATGAAGGTTGTGAGGTGCTTGTCAGGTCAAGGAGGAGGTCGTAGTCCTAGAGAAGTCTGTGAGGAGGGGGTGGACAGAAGGATGGGGGTGGACACAGGAGGATGTCCCCTGGGGGGTGGCAGCAGTGGATGTGGTAGGCGTTCCCTGGATTGGGGAGAAGGAGCTGCACAGGCTTCTCTGGAGTTGACTAAAGAATCTCTGAAGGATTTTTAACCAGTGACATACATTTTAGAAGGATTGCTGAGACCCTAAGATGGAACGTGACTCCAGAGGAAGTTGAGTTGGGTAGCTCACGAGCAGAAATAGAAGAGCCAGAGTCTCTGGCAGGGACTGTTGAGGAGGTGCTGCTGAAATTCAGTGAGATAATATGGGGGGTGGGGGAAAGGTACATGAGAACCCCTTTGGAACATAATGAAACATTGATGCAAACAGCCATTAGGCTTTCAGACATACCAGTCTGGCGTTGAGGCTGGTGATTTGGGCTGGTGGTGGAGGTTTGAGAGACATTGACTAATTGCCTGCTGGTAACTAAAGAAAAGCAAGTGAAATCAGCCAAGTGGAAGGAAGGACAAAATCCTAAGGAGCATCAACACTAAGGGGAAGACAGAAGAAAAGGAGTCAAGAAGGACCAAAGATGAGCAGAGGGGGGTGTGGCGTCGTGGGATCTGAGGGGAACTTTTAGGAAGGACATTCCAGCCAAAAGGGTGTCAAACTGATATAAATGTACCAAGTTAAGAAAGTTAGATTTTGTTGTTAAACGTGATTAGTGTTAGGAGTTTCACTTTCTTTTTTTGATGTCTGAAGTTTTTAAAACCCTTTTATAAGTAATTTTTTCATTATATTAATAATGTATGTTTTACTTTTAGAAGAGAGTTACAAAGAGAAAAAAATCATCTGGGACTTCTCTGGTGGAACAGTGGCTAAGACTCTGTGCTGCCAATGCAGGGGGCCTGGGTTCAATCCCTGGTCAGGGAACGCGACCCCGCATGCCACAACTAAGACCTGGCACAGCCAAAATAAAATAATTAAAAAAAAACCAGCCAAAATAAAATAATTAAAAAAAAATTATCTATGAAACATCTTATAACAAGAGAAAACTCCTGTTCAGTGTTCTATGCGTATATTTTTAAATTCTTTTTTATCTTAATTATGTTAGGACAAGCTCTTTGGGGCAGAGTGTGTAAGAACCAGTGCATCCCAGCATTGGTTCTACCGGGCGTATACCTAAAGGAATTGAAAGCAAGAACTTGAACAGATACTTATTAGTATCCATCAACAAATAAATGGATAAACAAAATGCAATATGTACATGCAGTAGAGTATTGTTCATCCATAGAAGGTAATGCAATACTATGTATGTGTTAGAACATGAATGGACCTTGAAAATATCTTGCTAAGTGAAATGAGCCAGATAGAGAAAGACAAATACTGTGTGATTCCACTTACATGAGGTCCCTAGAGTAGTCAAATTCATAAAGACAGAAGGTAGAACAGAAACTACAGGGCTGGAAGGGCCAGGGAGTTATTACTTACTGGCTACAGAGTTTCGGTTGGGTAAGATGAAAAAAGTTTTGCCCAAAATATGACACACTGGTCATGCTTACACACCATTGTGAATATATTTAATGTCACTGAGTTAGACACTTACGAATTAACTGATTTAAATGATTTGACATATATGTCATATATACATACACACACAGTTTTTGTGGGTTTTTTTTTATTTTACTACAATTTAAAAAAAAGCCACAAATGCATAGGCATAAAATGAGAGAGATGTATCTTATCAACAAGCGCAAATAAAAATTTTGCCATAGGAATCAACAGTGTGGTGTGGCTGCCTGGAAATGTTCTCTGTTCTGTAGTCACACGTCTGACTTGAAGAAAGTGACCGTTTTGCTCTTTCCACTGCAGTCAGCCACACTTTCTCTGCTAACCTGTAAAGGGTGCCAGGTAGTCCAGGGTACTCAGAAGAAAGGACCCCCTGAGAATGGAGGCGGTCAGAAACATGACACAAGGGCCAGGTTTAATTAGTTTTAGACAAAACTCAGAATACATTAGGAAAACATTTTCAGAAAATATTAAAGACCTGTTCTTTGACCAGCATAAAGACCAGCTCTGAGAGTCAGAAACACATGAGGAAAGAGCTATCTGCCTGGGGGATGCTGAGTTCTCTGTAAGTAGAGATCTCATCACTGTGGGGAATATATCAGGGGACTCGCTGGTGGTGGAACTGTAATAAGAGTGGGGTCGTGCACAGCCCCTAGCCCATGGCCGTTTGCTATGCCCTGCTACCTGTACCCCGTTAACAGGCAGCACTTACTGCAAGGCCACTAATGGTTGCTGAACCATTGGTCAGTGCTACAGAAGCCGCCCCCCCCCCCAAGCAAGGAAGTGGCAATGAGTGACCTTCAGTGGCCCATTCAGCCAGTGGTCAGTGGGATGGTAATGGGCAGGTGGAGAGTGGGTTCCGGCCTTCCCCCTCCAGGGCCGTCCAACTCACCCGGCCTTGAGGTGAGCTAGGGAGGGGGGCACCCAGGGGACATGCTGGGGACTGAGTCCTGCAGGGCTCCAGAGCCCTCACCAAGGCCATGTACTAGCTTGAGGCGTCCATGAACCTCTCCCCATTCCCACCTCTGTGACCTGATGGCAGGGGACATCTGTATAAGATGCAGTCTGCAGGACCTGGGCCCCAGCATCTGGGCAACCTGAGGGGCTTGAGGGCCAGTTGGGTCCTCGGCACCTGGCTCCCTCAGTGATGACAGCTGGACAGAGTCTGAGGACCTGGCCCTGAGGGAGCCACCAGCTGAGTTCTGTCTCTTAGCAGGACCTGGACCTCAGAGGATGAAAGTTGTGCCTTGGGACCTCACCCTTTCTTGTCAGAACAGAGAATAGGGAACTAAGGAAACAGGGAACTAAGAGTTAGAATCCTTCAACTAAAGGCCCTGCATGCCACAACTAGGACCTGCTACAGCCAAATAAATATTAAATTAAAAAAACAAAAACAAAAAAACCAGTAACATTCACTTGGTGGAGATTTACAGGAATGTTATTACATGACCTGATCTCAAGAACAAAGGATTTGACCCCAACAAGTTTGCAATAACTAACCACGCCCCTCCCTCATCTTTCCTAGAAAAGAGATTTGCTGAAAGTTTTGGCAAGTTTCGGGGGGTTTTAAGGCAGGAGCCACCCGTCTCCTTGCTTGACCCTGCAGTAAATCTTTCTCTGCTCCAGACCCTAACATTTGGTGTTGTTTGGCCTCACTGTACATCAGGCACACGGACCTGCGTTTTTGTAACAGGGCCACTGTAGTCTCCAGAGGGTCATCAGGGGAGCATCCATCCATGGTGGTATGTCAGGGTGTCAGTGAGAGAAAACCCTTCCTGTTGGTGGTAAAAGTATTTCACTGGGGTGTTGGCACATGAGGTTTCTTGAGAACTGGGGGTTTCAGGTATATAGCTTGCCTTCTCCAGGGGCTCCTCAGAAGTTCATGACGCTAATCTCAAAAATATTTGTCGAATTAGTCATCCAGTACCAAGGAAAACAGACATTCTGTGTGAATTTAGGAATGGTTAGATGAAAACAGAAGTATGTTCTGTCCCTTTTGAGGTCACTTAGGAGTTAGATATTTACAAATGGAAACACTAACAACTGTACTTGTATCAGCAGCCAGATTTCAAGTGAGAAATCTCTGGTTCTGCTAATACTTGTGAGGATTTAAAGACAGACGAACTGACAGTGTGCTGTGCCCCAGGTGTCCCGTGACGGTGGCATCGCCTCCCCTGCCACCGAGGGCCGGGGCGGCAGCGAGGTGGTGGAAGGAGGCCGGACGGCTCTGGACAACAAGACCTCCCTCCTCAACACCCAGCCCCCTCGCGCCTTCCCGGGGCCGCGGGCGCGGGACTACAGCCCCTACCCCTACTCAGACACCATCAGCGCCTATGACAAGACAGCCCTGAAGGAGGCCGTCTTTGACGACGACATGGAGCAACTGCGCGATGGTGAGTCTCTCCCGGCTCGATGCCCCTGGCAGGGCAGCTCCGGGCACACGGAGCATGTGGGGTGGAGCAGAGGCCTGCCTTGCTCTGCTCGTCTGAGGTCCTGTCGTGTGCCCAGGAGCAGGGGGCACATGGAGGGCCTGTGGGGAAGGCTTTGTGAAGAATCAGGCCTCCAGCTGGTGGTGATGAGCGTGGGCATAGGCCATGGGGAGACCGACCGTTTGGCTTCTGGTGGGCGTGTCCCCATCCTGGGCTGTGGCCAGGTGTCCCAGAGCCCTGCAAGGAGACTGCCTGCTGGTCTCTCAGATTACTGGTCCTGCAGTTGGGGAAGGGATCTAATGTGCCCTGGGCCCCTGCTGGCTGTGTGCTAACTGCTGAGATAGAGGGATCCTTCCCATTGTGCCAAGTAGGAAATTGAGGTTCAGAAAGGTAGAGCTACTTGCCCCAAGTAGAACATACTTGATACAGAACAGAACTGCTCTGGGTATTTTTCTGACTCTTATGTTAAGACCAGTGTCCATATTGAGTAATGAGTGAGTGAGTATGTGTTGGTAGGATAGTCATTTTACTTGGAAGCTAATTTTCCCTTTTTCACCTCACTGTCATGTTCATATGTTTTAGTTAATTTTAATTAATTTTTGAAAGTTTTATATATGTATACTTTGTTTCCAAGCCTGTTGTTTTTCAATTTTGAATGAAGCCTTCAGTTAGAACTTTAAATCAGAATTCTAAGCAGTTAGCATTCAGCGAAGGCCTACTGTGTGTCAAGAAGGGTGTGGCTTGCCAGGGACACAGAAATGAGACACAGCCCCTGCTCCCAGAGCTTAAGGCCTTTCCCCTTTCCCTTAAGGGGAAACCGACTCATTGTGGTGGCAGACGTAGAGGAGAGGGCTGTGTTACCAGTGGATGCTGAATTGGAGGGGAGGGGAGCAGGAAAGGAGGAAAACGGTGCTGTCTGTGTGCCAAGCAGTGATGGAAACACTGTCCGAAAGCACAAGGAGCTTCAGGGACGTAAGAGTGTGGCCCCTCACCTGTGGATTGCTACTCGCTGGTGGGGGCAGCTCAGTCTGCCCAGCTGTCTGCTGGGCAGGAGACTAGCAGTGGAGGGCTTATTGATTTGCACTTTCTGGGAGGCAGGATTGATACAGTGTTTAAGTTACCCAGTTGTCAGTCTTATTTAAGACAGACGAGAGGAGGATGTTGGCTATAGTTAGCCACCAATTGTATACTAAAAGACTTGAAGGAAAAGGTGGGATAGCAGGGAGAGATGGGAGGGTTCTTTAAGACATCAACTTCCTTAGTGTTTATTCTTCAGTCTTAGAAGGTTAGAAGCTTAAGAAGAGTACAAATTTAGGTTTCTAATGGTTTGTCTTTGTGTTTCATCCATTCTATTTAAAGTGAGTATTTAAGAGTATCGAGGTCTCTTAAAAGAACACGTAAAGAGAAAGGATGTGTTCCTCTTCTGCACCGACCACGGTCAAGTCCCCATAGGCGTTACACTGCATGATGTCGGCAGACCTTGCGGTCTGTGAATAGACAGTCTGTAGGTTGTCTGGACGCTGTGATCCATGTGTGTTTACGCTCTGGACACTGGAGCAGGGAATGAATATTGACAGATCAGATGTGGTGGTGGAGGGCCTTGAGGAAACTGTGCACTCGGGGTCTGAGAGTAGTGAGGGCGTCCCTGAAGGGGCCTGGCTGAGGCCAGGTGCAGGGAGTGGAGCTGGGAAGAAGATGGTCCAGGAAGGGCTTTTGGGGGGTTCTTCTTGTTTGTCTGAAATAGGAGGGTAAAAATGTCAGGCCGAGGAGGCACTACCCGTTGGTCCCTGAGTCCTAGATGCCTCTTGTCACATCTGTTCTCACCATTGCCCTGGTGAGGGTGCCTGCTGAGGGTGTGGGGTGGGCCAGTGGGGACCTCCCAGAGGCTGGAGAGCCCTGTCAACAGAGCTGAGCATCTGTCTTGTGTCCCCCAAGTGCCCATTGACCACTCGGACCTGGTGGCAGACCTCCTGAAGGAGCTGTCCAACCACAACGAGCGGGTGGAGGAGCGGAAGGGCGCACTGCTAGAGCTGCTCAAGATCACGCGTGAGGACAGCCTGGGCGTCTGGGAGGAGCACTTCAAGACCATCCTGCTGTTGCTGCTCGAGACACTCGGGGACAAGGATGTGAGCTGCGCGCCTTCCCATCTGTCCTGGTGCCCGGAGCCCCAGCTCCCCTCCACTCTCCGTGCCGCCCTTCCTGTCCCTGGGCCCCGGCTCCCCTCCACTCTGTGCCACGCCTCCTGTCCCTGGGCCCCGGCTCCCCTCCACTCTGTGCCACGCCTCCTGTCCCTGGGCCCCGGCTCCCCTCCACTCTGTGCCACGCCTCCTGTCCCTGGGCCCCGGCTCCCCTCCACTCTGTGCCACGCCTCCTGTCCCTGGGCCCCGACTCCCCTCCACTCTCTGTGCTATGCTTCCTGTTGACACCCAGATAGTTCTCAGGTTTTCTGAGGCTCGGTTAGTAAGGTGGTGTTCTTACTGGAGACAAGCCCTATCCTGGCTTCAGTGCAGGGTTTTCTGTAACAGGGTTTGTAGTCGTTGAGGGAACCTTGTTCCTGCTTCAGGTCACTTTCACAAAATGTCTTAAGACTTTGTTAATGTAGAATGTGAAGGTTTTTTTTTTAACAATGGGCTTTTTTCCTTAGGAGTTTTCTTTATGTTTCCTATGCAGTTGAGAAATGAGATGTTGGTTTCTGGAAGACCCATTAAATGCTGCCTTCCCTGGGGCTCCCTCTTGGTTCACCGTTGCATGTGTTAGTGGTTCCAGCAACAGATTCCAAAAGCAGAGATTATAACTATTTTCTGTAACTATTTTCTGTTATCCTCCATTGTTATTTTTAAAATAGAAAGCCTTCTCCACACTGTGACATTTGAACATGTCAAACTAAGCATTTGCAACCTTGCCTGGTTCGTCATCTTCACGTGGTACCTCTTAGATGACCCTTTCAGGGGTGAGCACCCTGATCAGAGGCCACCTCCCCACCCCCCCAACCCCTACCCTGTGTGGCTGCTCTCTTGTGTGGCAGCAGGAGTGAGTGTTGAGACTTCCCTGAATTAACCTCTAGAAGTAAGAATCCATCTCTGTGCTCTGGGCTTCATGTAGGCTAGCAGAAACACAAGTGCAATAAGTGTGGTGAGCAACTCAGGGACAGGACCAGGCAGATTTCGAGGAAGTTGGCCACGGCCAAGGGTCGAGGTCATGCCAGGGTCAAATTGATGGTGACTTTAATGGAAGACAGGTGAGCAGAGGCTGGTGAATGTCATGGTGACTCCACTGGCTCTCTGCTGCTTAGATTGAGTGGTTTGGCGTAGGGCGAATAAAGGTGGAAGGACGGTGTTGAAAGATCTGTCTTCGTTTTTCTTAAAACAAAGTACGTATTGGCTCCTGGAGTCCTTGTACTGGTTGGGCTTTGTCAGGAGAGCAGCGATGTCATGGAAAGGGCAGGGGATGGTGTGTGAGCGTGTGGATTGTGCAGGTGAGTGACAGAGAATCAGGATGTACCGTTTGGCTCTATTTGGTGTAAACTTCATCCTCTTTTGTTGAGATTAGGCGTCTGTTTGGAATGGCTTTCATCCAGACGCATGACTCGAGCTTTAAGCAGCTCTGCACAGGTTCCCCTCCCCCATGACCTGCTCACCTCGAAGGTCGGGCGTATTGACAGATCTCCACTGTCCTGGTAGGAAAGTCCACTGTCTGCCAGGGCAGGTTGATGAGATGTGTAGGTCCTCTTCATCTGTTCTTTTATGTATTTTACAAATATGTACCTAACTCTCAGAAAACCTGAAATCCCCTGGGAGATTGATATGGACTTCATCATCCTCATGTGGGCCTAACTTGGCTTATTTGGGAAGCCATCCTGGGGTCTGTCTTAGGTGCTGGGTCCTAGGATGTCCCCATAGGCACCACACCCACCCTCATGGAGCTGGCTGTCTGGGGAGCCTGTGTGCAGTCAGCCTGGCATACATATCGCAGTGCCTGCAGGTGCCAAGAAAGCCCAGGCCTGAGACCTCGTGTCAGGCCCTGCTGACCGTGTGCACAGGGAGGCGCCGGAGAGCTATTTGCTCATGTCTTCTTTCCTCTCACCCCAGCATTCCATCCGAGCACTGGCTCTCAGAGTGTTGCGGGAAATCCTGAGAAACCAGCCAGCGAGGTTTAAAAACTACGCGGAGCTGACGATCATGAAGACACTGGAAGCCCACAAAGACTCCCACAAGGAGGTGAGCCAGGTCCGGGGTGCACACCCCTAGGTCCTTCCTGATGTCTGAGCAGTGGTGCAGAGCCAGTGCCCCTGCAGGTTCCCACAGCTGGGCTCTCACTGCTGTCCAGCAGGCCGGGCCCTTCCACTGCAGTCAGGACCAGGGATGGACCCTCGGCCAGCCTCGCCCTCAGAGCCCCGCTTTCCTCGGTAGCTGTCCTCACACGTTGTCCCCAGGGGAGTTAGGCGAGACTGGCACATGCAGTGTCCCCGCTCCCCTGGCAGTGTGCTCCACTCTGCGGGTCCTGGGGCCTGGTATCAGCTCTGCCTGTTCCACCAACTCCTGGACGTGAGAAACTCACTCTGCTGGGATTCCCGCTCCTCAGGCCTGTCCCAGAACACGCGTTTCTGGGCTTGGACTTGTGTGTAGATGGTGGACAGTCCACGCATTGTCCAGTCGCTTGTTGAACTATCCCAGTATCTGTTACTCCCAGTCCTTTGAATATTGAGAAGCCACCAGAGAGGGGGGAGGTGGGTGGAGCTGTCCTAAATGAAAATGATTTCAGTGCCACCCTTCCCGTAAAGTTCACTATGGACAACAACCGTTTATTTAGAGGTTTACGAAACTTGATGTGACAGACAATGGGTTTGACCCCTAAGTGAGACATAACCACATGATCAGTTCAGTCTTGGCTCCTGTGTGACTCTCTTGAGAACAGTCATGGATTAAAGGAATTGTGATTACAACAGTTCTTATATTCACAGCAAGAATCAGACCCTAAATTGTGGTGTTTTTTCTGTTCAGCAGTTACGTGACTGCTTCTGAACACTGATGGTCTGGCCTCCTTAGATTCCTGCACGATTGCAGGCTCAGCTCGGCTGAGGCTGCTGCTCTGTCCAGGCGTGTCTCCACCCAGCAGTCCTAGCAAAACACAGGGGTATAAGCGATAGATGTGTGTGCAAACCACTAACATACACTTCTAAAGTCTAGCTCAGTGGCCTGATGGTGATCATCACTCACATTTGAACAAAACACTTTGAACTTAAAATAACTCTTTTGAAACAATGTGAAGACCAGATTAGCTGATGGCAGTCAACATAATTGTCAAGGACCAGGTAAGCTGACAGTGGTCAACATAATTGTTCCCAGGTGAGGAAGAGGGTCCAGGAATTCCCATCCTTTGTCAGGTGAAGCACTCATGGCAGCTTTTGGCAGAATCAAGATGCAAACTAGATCTGGTGTCTTTTAAGGGGCAAACAGGCCCATGCTGACTTTTGTTTTAAACCATAATGGCCTCTCCTTAATGAGAATGCGTGATCAAAAAATGAAATAAAATGGGTGATCTCTTCCATGCATATGATATCAGTTGTTTTCAGAGGGGAGGACATAACTGAGAATGTGGCATTAAGGTGAAGCCCTGTGTGACAGCCCTTCTGCCCTGTGTGGCAGCCACTGGCCATCCCCTTGGGAGATGTCTATCTTCACAGTGGCTGTCCTGAAGTTAACCTTCAGAACCTGGACAGTGGACCCTGACAAGCATACATTACTGGTTGCGTGAGGGGTTCTTGTTTTTTTCTCCTGCAAGACAAGAGGTAGAGAGAAGGTTCTCAGCTGTGAAGTCCTTTAGGTTGCCTAAGGGACACAAGCCGAAAATACCTGCTGCCTGAAGCAAATTTAGCAGCACTCGGTTGTGTGGAATTCTTGTGACCCAGGGTCTCCACGCAGCTATCACTGATTTCCTGATAAGGCAGGTGAAGGAAACATTGTGTCCTGAAAGGAGTGCCGTTGCTGGCAGGCCTCCCTGCTTTGCATACCTGCAGACTCACCTTGACTTGCTGCCCATGTCCTTTCCCTTATGAAACTCCACACTGTCACTTTGCCAGAAACTCCTAACTTGGGCACCTGTGTGTTTCTGTTGGCATATGAAATTAACATCACACAGCGTATTTCTCTAGTTATTATATTTTCTCACCAGTACATTCAAACGTTTATTCAAACATCATTCTCATATTTATTGGAAAGGATCCAAGGTGTTTCTAGACCCAGTTACTAGTCAGACAGAGCCCGAGTCTCTTCCTGTCCAGTTGGTGCTTCCAAAGTGTGTTCATCCTAGGCCATAGCTCCTAGAACCTCCTTCATAAGAAGCTAGTTTTGTGTTCACAGGAGATGAAGGAGATGGACTGGCAGGTTGACAAGGAGCTGCTGTGAGAGACCTTATCACCCATGGGGCTATAGCAATGAAAAGTTAAGTCACTCAGTCGTGTCTGACTCTTTGGACCCCGCGGACTGTAGCCCACCAGGCTCCTCCACCCATGGGATTCTCCAGGCAAGAATACTGAAGTGGGTTGCCATTTCCTTCTCCAGGGAATCTTCCCTACTCAGGGATCGAACCCAGGTCTCCCACATTGCAGGCAGACGCTTTAACCTTTGAGCCACCAGGAAAGCAATGAAGGACTTCTTCAAATACGGTTTCTAATAGGTTGAAACATAAAAGGTTGTCATACAGCCTTTAGGGAAGATGCTTAAAGTAGGGCTGCTAAGTTGTCTTGTTTTTTTCCTGATAAGCTGAGGACCGTGTTCTGAGGGTCTTTAGCAGGAGGAGCTATGTGTGCAGAACACTGTCACACTGAAACATGCCAGGCACTAAATGTGTCTTATCATGACTCATCCTAAGCTAACACAGACATTATATAATAAGCAGGATAGAGGATTTAGGGACCAATTTAGAGTTTTTGTTTAAAAAGTTGGTGTTTGTCAGATTAAGTATGTTTTCATATTCCCTATTTGAATACATAGATTTCTTAAATTATCTAATTCTGTGTTTTTATCTTTTTAGTAAATAAAATTTGCTGTTGCATTTCAACTGTTCATTAATGAAGTTACTGTGGTTAACAGTAGCGTTCAGTTCAGTTCAGTCACTCAGTTGTCTCCAACTCTTTGCGACCCCATGAATCACAGCACGCCAGGCCTCCCTGTCCATCACCAACTCCCAGAGTTCACTCAAATTCAAGTCCATCGAGTTGGTGATGCCATCCAGCTATCTCATTCTCTGTTGTCCCCTTCTTCTCCTGTCCCCAATCACTCCCAGCATCAGAGTCTTTTTTCAGTGAGTCAACTCGTCACATGAGGTGGTCAAAGTATTGGAGTTTCAGCTTGAGCATCAGTCCTTCCAATGAACACCCAGGATTGATCTCCTTTAGAATGGACTGGTTGGATCTCCTTGCAGTACAAGGGACTCTCAAGAGTCTTCTTTAGCACCACAGTTCAAAAGCATCAATTCTTCGGCGATCAGCTTTCTTCACAGTCCAGCTCTCACATCCATACATGACCACGGGAAAAACCATAGCCTTGACTAGACGGACCTTGGTTGGCAAAGTAATGTCTCTGCTTTTTAATATACTATCTAGGTTGGTCATAACTTTCCTTCCAAGGAGTAAACGTCTTTTAATTTCATGGCTGCAGTCAGCATCTGCAGTGATTTTGGAGCCCAAAAAAATAAAGTCTGACACTGCTTCCACTGTTTCTCCATCTATTTCCCATGAAGTGATTGACGGGACCAGATGCCATGATCTTCATTTTCTCAATGTTGAGCTTCAAACCAACATTTTTACTCTCCTCTTAGCTTTTAGCAAACATCTTAACAGGCGAAGGCCTTGATAGCAACCTTTTAAGATCCTACACCCACTCTATTTAAAGAAAAAAACAAAACTCCTTTGACTTCAGTGCTTCTTATCTTAGAACTTGTAATCCATCTCTTAGGGCTGGTACCGAATCTTTCCATCAATGATTAAGAGAGGATTTAGATCTGATATGAGCATTGATACTATGAGTGCGGTTCTGGGGTCAGTAGGAGCATGAATATAGCAATGGAAAGCCGGATTTTCCATCCAGTATCCGGCCTCCAGCCATGCGGTCTGTTTGATCCCCACTGTGTAGTGTGGCTGCCGCAGAATCAGATAGGGGACGTGAAAGCTCGTGTCTTAACACTGTCAAACACGGTACAAACTTTGCTTTGTAAAGCTGTCTTCAGACGTCTGTATCATCTCAGAGGCAGACAGCTGATATACAAATTGTTAATCACTTATACACATTTAATGTAAGAATAGCTGTTGTTCCCAGGCACCGTGGCTTACACACGGTAGCCAGAGTGTTGGGGTCCTTGGTCAGTGTTCTGTTTGAACTTAGAGAAGCATGAACTCCATTTCTTTAAAGATACTCTTTTGGGCCATAACATTGGCCAACACAATATACTTTGACCATCAGGCTTTGCTTTCACTAACCTCAGCCATAGTAGTGAATATTCAATTACATTTGCCTGTTAAAAGAGAAAAATGTCAGCTTCATTGTGGGGTCACCAGATCTTGTTTGCCCCACAGAAGTCTTGGTGCTTAAGGCATCAGAATCCAGCCTCAGGTGGTTTGGCTTCTTTGGGGAAGTTTGATTCTTAAATAAATATAAAACAACCACTGTTATGTCTCCCGGGGTTTTATTTTGAAATCATTTCTAGTTAATATTTTAAGATTGCAGAGAATTAAAAAAGCTAAACCAGACTGTATTTTTAAAATGGAACTTTTCAGGACCTCTTGGCAAATAGCATGGCCTGTGCAAAGCATTGCTGTGTCAGAGAGGAAACACTTTAGTGATGAGCTGATGTTCTGTTTCAAATCCCAGTCAAAATCACTCTGACCGTGGCTTCACCAGATCCTTGGCTCTGGAATGGCCCTTAGAAGCTTCTTGGGGCAGCAGCCACGTGTCAGTGGGTTCTGGCGATCAGTGCATTGTGTGTGTGTGGAGAGATTACTTCACCTCTCTGGACCTTGGTTTTCCTAATCTGTTAGCCCAGGGAGTGGACTGCATGGTTATCTGCGTGTCATCTGGCCTCAAGATAATAGAGGCTGCTATTGAATAACAAGCCTAAACCTTCCTAGATTCCAAATCTCCAGTTTTCTTTGGGCCCAATCTTGGCATGTGGCCAGAAGCCCTATTTCCTTTGTAACTTTTAGCCTTGTAACAAAAAGACAAAACCAGAAACCTTTATGGTCCTTTAAAAGGTCAAAGTTGCTGAGCCAGTCTGACACTCATAGCACAAACTCTGGTAAATGTTTTATTGTTGGAGGCACAGGGGAGGGGGATTGGGGAATGTTTTAGACTTAAAGTAACTTATGGTTTAGTTCAGGTTAGAGCAAAGGACTCCAAGTGGGGTCCAGAGAAAAGTGCACTGGGAGTTTGGGAGGGACTGGGAGGGGCACTCAGGGAGAGTGCTGACAGCAGTGAGTCAAGCAGCAAGCCCGAGTGTGGACCTTGGGCCGGGAGGACATGTCTGGGCTGGGTCTGCTGGACCAGCATGGTCCCAAGGGTGGCTGGGATGTGCCAGGCACAATGTCCAGCCCTGAGAGACGGCAACTGCTGCCCCACAGTTACTCAGGGCAAGGAGACGCGGCCCCTCCTCTCTGGTGCATCTACCTCCTAGGAACCAGATGTGACACCTGCCCTTTACTTCCATAGCCTCAGAAAGAGTGTCTTACTGAGAGAGAGAACTGGTCTGGAGAAAGCAGTCAAGTGATTTAGTGTAGGTCAAATAAAGGTGGAAGGATGGTGATGAAAGATCTGTTTAACCTCAGAGCCTTGGGGTCTGGAGACTCAGGTCCTCATCCTTCATTGACCAGTTGCATAGCTGAGTAGCTGGGGATGGGTCTCAGCTCCCAGAACATCAGAAGTGCTGGCACTCGAGGCTATAGGACGCCTGCCCCTTGTGGGGCTGACGTTCATGTCAAGGGAGTGAGGAGGCTAACGCTGTTGAAAACTGCAGACACGGTCCTTTTAATCCTCTTCCACTGAAGTAGGTAGACCGGTTCTGAATAGAATTGTGGTTGGGATTTTCCTGTTTTATGTAAACCAGAAATCACTGCATTTCTTGAAATACGTGTCAGAAGTCTGTTGAAATTTGGGTGAATTAACGGTGGGCTGTGTGTATTGGGCTCCCAACTGGGCTCCCATATTGGCTGAATCTCTCGGTGTCAACACTGGAGTGGCCTTCACGTTATGCACTTGAGGCCAGGAAATATCAGGAGTTGACGGGTTTGGGGAGACGCAGAGGAGCCTTCTGTGTGCTGCCCGTCTTCCGCCTCCTTGACTCCTCTAGGGACCAGCCAGCCCAGCGTTCCTGGCATCCTCCAGGATGGCAGACATGGCCACCTCCTGGGCGTCCAGCCCCTCTGACTCCACGGCGTTGTTCCCCTTTGGCTGTGATTCCACCCTTTGAGGTGGGACAGAGTAAGTCTCCAACTTAGAGCCTTACCACACTTGAGACGGTGTTGCCCTCAATCTGCCCCTTGAGGGGAGAGAGTGATGGCTGTGTGGTTAGAGACCATTTCATGCAGACTCTGCCTTTTGAAATCGTGCATGTGCATTTCCAAGAGAAAGGACTCACTCGGCAGGGTAGGGAGATAGTGTCACCACCCAAACTGATGTCAGCATACTTGATTCTGGTGTCCCCGCCTCCCCCCGCTTCATTTTACTTACGAGGGAAACAGGCCCAGACAGTAAAAGAAGCATCCCTCAGGTTCACCTCACTCATTGGTGACAGAGCTGGGTCCCCAAACTTGGACCCTGAAGCTTTTTCCTTCCCTCCCTCCCTCTGGGGCCAGGCCTGACAGACGGGGACTTGCATGCTGGGTTCAGGTCCCTGTTGGTGACTATTTCACCAGAGAGACAGCCTCCCCACGACAGTGGGCACACAACCCCATCCTCTTCCCTGTTTTGTGAGGTCTTCCCGGCTTTTCCCAGAAGGTGGTGCCAGCGTCTCCCTTAGCTCTTAAACGATTGGGACTGAACTAGGTATACCTTGGAGAAGGAAATGGCAACCCACTCCAGTATTCTTGCCTGGAGAATCCTGGAGAATTCCTGCCAGGCTCTTCTGTCCATGGGGTCGCAAGAGTCGGATGTGACTTAGCAACTAAACTACTGCTGCTGACTAGGTGTACCTGCTTGTCATCATTCCTGAACGTTTGCTCGCTTGTTTATGTCAGCCGGGTACACTGCCGTGCCTGCGACAGGGCAGTCTTTGTGAACTTAAAGTGTGCAGTTCAAATTGTGACAGGTTCTGTGCTCTCAAAGAAACCTTATCTCTAAGCAAACATTCATCAATATTCTGAGTAATGATCTCATTTTTTAAAAAGTTAGATAAGGAAATTATGCTTTTCCGAGCTAGACACTGTTAATTCACTGACTTGGAAAAAGAAGAATTCCTGTGTTTCTACCAGACTGCAGAAAAATCAGCAGAATTGGATCCGTTTTGGTCACTTAGGGTTGGTAATGACCCAGAAGTCTGTCTGACCCCACTCTCATCATCATCTTCACCCTCTCTGAGAACTCATCTTTGCCGCTTCTGGCCACCGTGTCTACCCAAGAGTACTGTCCTCCTTTCTGTCTGTTGCCTGTGTTTACTTTGCTCTCTGTTTGCTTACATTTATAATCTTTGCTTCTTATGTTACATAGAACACAGGGGCGAAACTTAAAGTTCACCGTGAGTCAGGCAGCCGGCCAGCAGCCGGGAGCTTGGCATGTAGAGGGAAGTCAAGAGCACCAACCCCCTGTGCCAAAAACAGCGTCTGCCTTGGGAAACTTGCTCCAGCCTCAGTGAAAGAGGGACCTCAGACGGACCTCCTTGAAGTGCAGCTTCTGGCATTTTCTCTTTAGGCATTTTCAGAAAACCTGTGTTTGATTAAATGCTTCCTGCAAGCATCTTCAAGAATTCCTGGGGTTTTATCAGAGGAAGTTCTCCTTGGGTTCAGGTTTCAGCTCCGCATACCCAAGCTGGTCTGTTACCAGGAGCTCCCTGCAGTTTAACTCCTGTGACCTGGATGAGAGTGAAGCCTGGAGAGGTTGGTGCGGAGGAGGAAACCCTCGCGAGAGAGCCTCACTGTAAACCTGGCCATTTATCTCCCTGTCTGGTCAGTGCCCTTTGCATCCCTGAGGTGCGCCGGGAGGTTTCTGCTTTACTCCTGTCAAGACTTAAGTGAGGCTGCCAGAACGTCATTCCCAGTCTCTCTCCCAGTCCTGTATCTTCCTGCCCACCCAGCTATCTCTACCTCCTAGTGGTCTCCTAAATTGCTCTGCATCAGAGTTTTTCAATTTGGGATATTATCAATGAAATCATCCAGTATTTTCTGACCCTTTCATTTTTTCCCCCCTCCATGTTTAAAAACTAAGACCTCAGGTTTCGTCAGTAAGCATTACTTAGTTTTCTGACCAGTATGTTGTGACACCTATAAACAGTGATTTCTTACAGTTGAAGGGCGTTGGTGTCCCACTGCAGGGCCAGGTTAGAGAAGGGATGGACCCCTCTTCCACCATCTGCCTAGTCGTGTGTCACAGGCCAAACACTTGGCTTTCCCAAGTATGCTGTGGACGGACCATAGTCCTCAGGACACATGTGAGCTAAGGAAGAAGAAGAGCACTTCATCTAGTGATGGCTGCATGATGGGGCCCTTCTAATGATACGCTATTGTTCTCCAAACAAACTGATCACAGGCGAACACTAACCTGAACTCAAGTCTCTTTTCCAAAGGATAGATCTGTTGCCCTTTAATTGTCACCCAGAATGGACCTTCTGGGCCTTGTTCAATAGATTTCCCCAAAGTCCCGACTTGGTCCTCTGGAGATGTCTTGACTTGCTCCTCATTTTCTGGGCCAGCTCCTCCATTGGAACATGTAAATGCAGATCGGCGAGGCGTGTCCTGGAGCTGACTATGCCAGTCATGAACATTTACACATACACACACGCACGCTGTGGGAAAATGAGTTGGACCAACATTTATTGAGCACTTAGTGCATAATGGACACTGTTGGACAGGGGGACAGAAGGTGGCTGAGGTGGGAACTGACCTCCAAGGAGCCCTTAGTCTAGTGCGGGAGACAGTATCATCAGAGCATGTAAGTGCAGTGGTCAGGGTGCACCTGGGGCCTCCTGGGGGTTCTGTTGAGGTGAGTGCATCCTGCCGGTCAAGTGACGAGCATAGGTGCGCACCAGTGAGAAGAAGTGAAGGGAGCAGCTGCTGCTGCTGCTAAGTTACTTCAGTCGTGTCTGACTCTGTGCGACCCCATAGACGGAAGCCCACCAGGCTCCCCCGTCCCTGGGATTCTCCAGGCAAGAACACTGGAGTGGGTTGCCATTTCCTTCTCCAGTGTGTGCAAGTGAAAAGTGAAAGTGAAGTCGCTCAGTCGTGTCCGACCCTTAGCGACCCCACGGACTGCAGCCCACCAGGCTCCTCCATCCATGGGATTTTCTAGGCAAGAGTACTGGAGTGGCTTGCCAGTGCCTTCTCCGGAAGGGAGCAGAGTGGGCACTAAAGTGACTGCCAGGGCTCCGGCTTGCCCCACGTGCTTCCATCTGCTCCTGGCCAACTGCAAAGTAGCAGACCCTGTCCTTGGGACCCCGCCTGCTTCTGTGGCCTCGCCTGCTGCCTCCTGAACCTTTGCATCCTCGTGCAGCCCCTCAGCGCGGACCACCATCTTGCCCAGCACCACCTTGGCCTCTGAGGCCTGTGCTCAGCTCGGCCACTGCCACCCAGGAATGCGTGAACTCATGAATGCCCACAGGTTGGGTAAGGATAGTAGGAAAAAATTACCAAGGCTATAAAGTTTCTAAGGCTCTTATGAGTTGGAGCACAAAGTATGACTTTTAGAGTAAGGTTACCTCTCCGCAGCTGCTCCTCCGGCTGACTCTGTTGGCATGAAAGCATAGCCGGGGAGGGGGTGGTGGCAGGGGGTTTCCAGCACTAAGCGCCGCACGTCTGTCGTTTGGCCTTTGAAGTGTGTGTTGGGGTGTGGAGCTCACTCACATGGGGACATGTTTCAGGTGGTGAGGGCTGCCGAGGAGGCCGCATCCACACTGGCCAGTTCCATCCACCCAGAGCAGTGCATCAAAGTGCTATGCCCCATCGTCCAGACAGCCGACTACCCCATCAACCTGGCCGCCATCAAGATGCAGACCAAAGTCGTCGAGAGGATCGCCAAGGAGTCCTTGCTGCAGCTCCTCGCAGACATCATCCCAGGCCTGCTGCAGGTGGGCCCCTCGTGGTAGCCTGGCTGCTCAGCACACAGGGGCGGGTGGGGTGGGCCACGCCCTGCGGGACCCTCAGCATCTTGTCTGTCTCTTCTGGCCCACCCTCCCTGAAGGCAGAGGAAGTTCTTCCAGGTGGCCCAGACCTGTGGCCTACAGAATGAACTTTCTGTTTACTGTGAACATGTTTTGATCTTCTTTGTTGTTCATTCCTTACTGCATGGCTGATGGGCCCAGCCCTGGGCAGGGTGAGCCATGGAACCCAACATCAAACAGGGTCCTTGTTCTAATCTGTCCAACAAATAGTAACTGAAACCCTTATAAGCGTGAGGCATTGAGTTAAATAGACTCTGGAAGGCAAGGTGCCACCTTCTGTTGGGACCCTACCTCAAGGAGTTGACAGCCCTCTCTGGGACTTTGTACTCCTGTACCAACAGCTGAAGGTCAGGGCCGGTGCTGCGTGCTGAGTTACTGGGGTAGATGTGGGTGGTTCTGAGATCTGGGTGCAGGCTGATCTCTAGGTTGAAGGGCTCAAAGAAGAAGTAGTTTAGACTTGGGCCCTCGAAAGGGATTTCAGTGGAGGAGGTAGACAGACATTGGCTTTACACTTAATAAATTCTGCTGTTTGCTGAGCACTGGGCTCAGGAATTTAAACACACACAACCGGGGACTGGATTATTCCAGGCAGAGGGAAAGGCACAAAGTCTGAAAGGTCCCAAAGGATGCTTGGAGAAAAGCAGACAGTCCCATCTGGGTTTGAGGAGGGAGGAGGCAGGCTGTGGTCCAGTTGGAGAGGGATGTGGAGATCCGTCCACATCTGGATTGTCCACTGCAGGACGGTCCATGGACAGTGGAGGGTTTTATCCACAGAGTGAGTGACATAATTCTCATGTCTTTAAAGGGATTTGCACATGTGAGGTTTGCTTTGCCATGGTGAGAAGAAGTCACTTACTTTCCCCCTTAATTTCCTGTTCTCATTCTGTTCTCTCACAACATTTCTTGGCTGGTGCTGCCAACGTTTTTTGGCAGCTCATGATACAGCATCGTTCTGTGTGGAGGAGACCAGCTCACCAGCCTCCTGCCTCCCACCCCAAAACCAGCTCACTCTTGAGACTCTCGCATGTGGCCTCTTTGGGGCACGTGCTCTCAGGGTTCATCAGCAGAGCTCAGGGGAATCCAGACCACTCCCAGCAAGGCCGAGGTTGAAGTTGAGAGTGTGGAAACATTGATGAAATACTGTCAGTCGGGCAAGGCTTTGATCTCGTTTTCCTCTCTCTGCCCCTCTGGCTGCAGGGTTACGACAACACCGAGAGCAGCGTGCGCAAGGCCAGCGTGTTTTGCTTAGTGGCAATTTATTCCGTAATCGGAGAGGAGTTGAAACCTCACCTGGCACAGCTTACGGGGAGCAAGGTATGTATAGTGTTACACGGGTGGGTCGTGCACCTGGGCCTACCAGTGTGTCCCAGACCCACTGCCCTGCAGTTCTGGGCTCCAGACAGGCTTTCTCAGCGTGTGTGAGCTCGCTGGGCCCTATTCTCCAGGGGCATGTCTCTGAAGACAAAGTGAACGACTGTAGTGAAGTCACCAAGGTACGACACAGTCTGTTGTCACTGCTGTTTTTAACATGATAGTTTTGAACTTCTAATTTATCCCCAAAAGGAAGATGACTGTTTAGAAACCAGCTTGTTTTCTCTCTCTGAAACACTCAGGACATTTGCCTGCTGGCTCACAGCTTTCTGGGTGGGCTTCGGGTCCTGTGGGTCAGTGTAATGATGGCTGCCTCTCACTGTGTGCCCAGCACGTCCCATGTTCATGATGGCATCTCTGCAGGGTGAGGACGCTGATTCTGCACGTGACCCACCTGAGGGCCCATGGTGGTCATACTTCCTCTTGTTCCTTCTAGAATCGGGCAGAAAATGAGCCAAAGGGACTATTGGCTCATGGAAGATGAGAGTGACTAGAGTGCTTGCTGGTTTAAAGATAAACTCAAATCTGATGAACCCGCTGGGGAGAGAGAATAGCCACTCTGGATCTCAGGCAGTAGGGGCCAGGAGCTGGGCCATGGTGAGGCGACTGCCTGGGGAAAATGTGTCACCAAAGTTACAGAGTATCCAGGCAGGGGTACGAATACAAAAGCATGGAGCCCGAAATATCTGGCCTTCCTCCTTAGCAAAGAAGGAAGCAGCAGGTAAAGCCTCGTGGCTTTTCAGGTAGGCCTGTTCCTTTGGCCCAGTTGGTGAGCATCTCCACTCACTGAGTTCTGGGCAGAGCTGGCTCTCCCACTTTTGTCCAGAGCAGGGCTCGCACCCTCAGTGCTGCCGACACTTCGGGGCACTTCATGGTGGGGGCATCATCCCTGAGGTCCCAGGAGTGCACCCCACCCTCAGCTGATGTCCCCGCACCTGGTCAGGTGTCCCTTTCGGACAGAGTCAACCTTGGTAGAGAACCACTGGTCCAGAAGAAGATATATCAGCAACTGGGCTGGAAGGTCTGAGCAGAGCAGATGTGGTGGGGGCTGCTTCACCCGAATCCATTTCCCATGCTCTCCTTCCCATCACTGCTCCCGCAGAGGTGCTTGCCCAGCCCTCCCTGACCACGGCCTGCAGGACGATGAGCCGAGAGTGCCGAGCAGTGTACGGGCCAGGAGCACCTGCCTCTGCTGCTGCCATCAGGGATCCACGGCTACTCCGTAGCAGAAGTGGGGCCCTCACAGACAGTCTTCACACAGGGAATTAGATTTGTAAAAAGGAAAATTCATCCAAAAATAATGTTTTCCAGATCTCGGTTTTCTGGTACTTTCTACTCTCTGGAGTAAGGGAGCTGTCCTGTCATCTCACGTGACCCCGCTAACAAGGGGCTGAGAAAATGCAGGTGTCTTCTCACCCCTGGCCTGTGGTTGACCTGCTGCCCCTTGCAATGGTGGTGTAGGGTCTGGAGCCCAGTCCTGATCAGAGCCAATGTTCCCACCTCCCCACGGATGACATCAGTCCACTTGGAGTGCTGAGGGAGGCTGACCTGACACCTGTCCGCTGTGGCGGCGCAGTGCTCCTGGTCATTACAGTTTTTATATGTGATAGCTCCCATGTGTTAACATGAACTTTGTAAGACTCCAATGCACATCTCCTAAAACAAACCAACACCCCCTCTCCCACCCACACCCCCAGAATGGGTAGCTGACAGCATGTGGTGCTAAGTTAGAAACAGGATCAAGCTGTGGCTTCCTGTTTCTGTCACCAGGCCTGTCAGACCCCCCCTTCTGCTACTTAAATGAGGTTGATAAAGGACATCAGGTTCTGCAGAGGAAGGCCTGATGCAGGGTTGGAGTGGGGGGACTTGGAGGTGCGTCTTGAAAAGTGTCCCGTTGCCGTGGCAGCAGTACTAGCTTTAGGATCAGAAAACCTTCTCTCCAGCCTCTGTCTCCCACTTACCGCCTGCATGACTAGAGCAACCTTGCCTTTCCATTCTCTCTCGGTAAAGTATATGTAACGCGAGATTTACTGTTGTAACCACGTGTTAGTGTGCAGTTCACAGACACCAGGTATTCATATTACTCATATTCATCCCCACCATCCATCTCCAGAGCACTTTGCATCTTGGAAAACTGAAATCCGTTAAATAATATTCCCCAGTTCCCCAGTCCCTGTCAGCCACCCTTCTGCTTTCTTTGTTGTGAATACTTGTAAGTGGGATCCTACAGTGTTTGTCTGTTTGTGACTGGCTTATTTCCCTGAGGATAATGTTCTCTTGGCTCATCCATGTTGTCGCAGGTATCAGAATTTCCTTTCATTTTCAGGCTGAGTAATAGTCCACTGAATGTACATAATAGCATGCTGCTTGCCCATTTCTTGGTAATGACCTTGCAGATTGCTTCCATGCTTTGGCTTTTGTGAACATGGGGGTACAGACGTCCTTTGAGACCCCACTTTTAATTCTTTTGGGTTTTTGAGTAGAATTGCAGGATCATGTGATAACTGCCAGCTGCACCATCTTAGATTCCCACCAACAAAGCACAGGGTTTTAGTTTCTCCACATTCACTTGCTATCTTCTCTTTTCTTTGGTAGCAGCCATCCTCATGGCTGTGTGAGGCAGTATTTCATTGTAGTTTTGCTCTGCATTTCCTTGATGATCTGTGATGTTGAGCACCTTTTCATATGCTTGTTGGCCAGTTGCATATCTTCAGAAAAATGTCTATTCTAGTCCTTTGCCCATTTTTAAATTATGTTGCTTGGTTTTGTTGTTGTTGATGTTATTGTTGAATTAACAGAAGTTCTACCTATATTCTGGATATTAACCCCTTGACTTTTGATGCACAACTTTTTTTAATTTTCATGAAATCCAATTTGTTATTTTTTTGCCTCTGCTTTTGCTGTCATATTTAATAATCATTGCCAAATCCATAGTGAAGCTTTTGCCCTTTGTTTTCTTCTAATTGTTTTATAGTTTTAGCTTTTAATGGAGGTCTCTGATCCATTTTGAGTTAATTTTTGTATATGGTATTAGGTAGGGGTCCAACTTCATTCTTTTGTGTGTGGATATTCAGCTTTCCCAATTCTGTTTGTTGAAAAGACTTTCTGTTTCTGCAGAGAACTGCATTGGGATTTTGGTAGGGATTCCATTGAATATATAGATAGCTTTGGGTAGTACTGACCTCATAATATTGTCTTCCAACCCATGAACATAGAATGTCTTTTTTTTTTTAACCTCTGTACATAATGAGTTGTTTTTAATTTTTAATTGAGATAAAAATAACATATGAAATTGTATTAGTTTTGGATGTACAGCATAATTATTTGATATTTATTTATATTGCAAAATGATCACCCAATAAGGGTAGGTCATAGCTGTCATACACATAGCTACATGATTTTTTTTTCTTGTTATGTGATGACAGATTTTAAGATCTACTGTTAGTGACTTCTATATATACAATACAGTATTTTTACTATAGTCACAATATTGTATAGTACATGGAGTGTGTTTGTGTTTTTAATTACTTTCAATAAAATTTGGTAGTTTTTATTGTACAGTACTTTCACTTCCTTGTGTTAATTCTTAAGTGTTTTATTCTTTTTGATACTATTGTAAATAGAATTGTTTTTCTTAGCTTCCTTTTTGGAGTTTTCATTTTTAGTGTACAGAAGTACAGTTGATTTTTGCTCATTGATTTTGTAGTCTGCTAGTTTGCTGAATTTCTTTATTAGTCTTAACAATTTTTTGTGGAATCTTTGAGATTTTATACATATGAGATCACAGTCATCTCTTGATATCCCACAGGGATGAGTTTCAGGACCTGCCACAGATAGCAAACTCTGCATGTGCTCAAGTCCTATACCTGTAGTTCTGCATTGGGATTTTCAGCTGACCACAGATTGTGTCGTGCTGTGTGTATTGAAAAACATCCATGTATAAGTGCATCTTCATAGTTCAAACCCGTGTTGCTCAAGGGTCAACTGTATATCATCTTTGAACAAAGATAATTTTGCTTCTTCCTTTCCAATGTGAATGCCTTTCTTTTCTTTTCCTGCCTAATTGTTCTGGCTGGAACTTACTGTGTTAATAGAAATGGTGAAAGCAAGCATCCTCTGCCTTGTTCCTCATCTTAAAAGCACAGTTGTCAGTCTTTTGCCATTGAGCATAATATTCACTGTGTGGGTCTCTCATATATAGCTTTTGATACATTGAGGTACAGGCATAGAGATGGTATGGATTTGGTTCCAGACAGTTGAAATGAGGCAAGTATTGCAATAAAGCAGATTGCACAAATTTTTTGGTTTCTCAGGGTGTATAAAAGTTATGTGTGTACTATACTATGTTAAGAGTTCAGTAGCATTATGTCTAAAAATATCAATATCTTAACAGAAATGCTAGCCATCATCTGAGCTGTCAGTGAGTCATGATCGTTTTGCTTGTGGAGGATCTGGCCTCTATGTTGATAGCTGCCAACTAATCAGGGTGGTGGTTGCTGAAGGTTGTAGGGACTGTGTCTTATTTTAAGACAACAATGAAGTTTGCCGAATTGATTGACTCTTCTTTCACAAACAGTTTCTCTGTAGCAGCAATACTGTTTAATAGCATTTTAGACACAGTAGAAAAATTGAAGTCAGTCTTCTCAAACCTGCCTCTGTTTAATCAACTAAGTTTATGTAATGTTCTAAATACTTTGTTGTCATATCAACAGTCTTCACAGCATCTTCACCAGGAGTAGATTCCATCGCAAGAAATCACTTTGTTTGTTCATCCATGAGAAGCAGCTCCTTATCCATTAAAGTTTCACCATGAGGTTTCAGCAATTCAGTCCCATCTTTAAGCTCCACCTCTAATTCTAGTTCTCTTGCAATTTCCACCACATCTGCAGTTCCTTCCTGCACTGAAGTCTTGAACCCCTCAAAGTCATCCAGAAGGGATGGAATCAACTTCTTCCAAACTCCTGTTAATGTTGATATTTTGACTTCTTTGTTCTTCATGGCATCTAGTGTGTTGAATCCTTTCTAGAAGGTTTACAGGTGATGACTTTGCCCAGATCTATCAGAGGAGTCACTGTGGCAGCGATTGCCTTACAAAATGTTTTTCTTAGAGAGGAAGGCTTGAAAGTCAAAATTAGTCCTTGATCCTTGGGCTGCAGAAGGGGTGTTGTGTTATTAGCAGGCGTGAAAGTAACCTTAATTTTGTACATCTTCATCAGAGCTCTTGGGTGACCAGGTACACTGTCAGTGAACAGTAATATTTTGAAAGGAATCTTTTTTTCTGAGCTGTAGGTCTCAACAATGGGCTTAAAATATTCAGTCAATCCTGTTGTAAACAGATGGACTGTCATACAGGCTTTGTTGTTCCATTTATAGAGCACAAGCAGAGTAGATTGAGCATAATTCTTAAGAGCCCTGGGATTTTCAGAATGGTAAGTGAGCACTGGCTTTATTTTAAAGTCATTAGCTGCATTAGCTCCTAATAAGAGTCAGCCTCTGAAGTTTTGAAGCCAGGCATTGACTTCTCCTCTCTGGCTGTCGAAGTACTACATGGCATCTTCTTCCAATGTAAGACTATTTGCCTGTGTTGAAAATCTGTTGTTTCGTGTAGCCACCTTCATGAATTATCTTAGCTAAATCCTCTGGATAACTTGCTGCAGCTTCTGCATCAGCAGTTGCTGCTTCACCTCACACTTTAATGCTAGGGAAACAGCATCTTTCTTTCAACCTCATGAACCAACTTCTGCCAAGTGCAGAATTTTTTCCAGCAACTCGTTCATCTCTCTTAGCCTTCCTAGAATGGAAGAGAGTTAGGGTCTCGATCTGTATTAGGTGTTGGCTTACGGGAATGTTGTGACTGTTTGATCTTCTATCCAGACCACTTTCTCCATATCAGGAGTAAAGCTGTTTTGCTTTTGCTTTCTTATCATTCGTGTGTTCACTGGGTAGCACTTTCGGTTTCTTTTGAGAACTTTTCCTTTACATTCACAGCTTGGCTAACTGTTTGACGCAAGAGGCCTAGCTTTTGGCATGTCTCAACTTTCAATATGCATTTCTTACTAAGCTTAATCATTTCTAGAGAGAGAAATGCAGCTCTTTCACTTAAACACTTAAGGCCATGGTAGGGTTTTTAATTGGCCTAATTTCTATAGTACTGTGTCTCAGGGAATATAGGAAGGCTCGTGTACAGCAATAGAGATGGGGAGATGGTGCAACAGTTAGAACATACACATCTGTGGATGAAGTTTGCTGTCTTCATATGGACATGGTTCATGGCACCCCAAACAGCTGCAGTTGTAATGTCAGAGAACACTGATTACAGATCACCATAGGAGTATAATAATGATGATGAAAGAGTCTGAAGTGTAAGAATTACCAAAATGCGACAGTGACATGTAGGCAGCAAATGCTGTTGCAGAGTGGCACTCATGAACTTGCTTGACGCAGAGTGTTCACAGACCTTCAATTTGGAGAAGAAAAATAAAAAGGACTGTCTTCAAATTACAGTAAAGTGAAGCACAGCAAAACAAATACACCTGTCCTTTCCTTCTATTCCTAGTTTGTCTGGTATTTTTATTTTGAGAAGGTATTGAATTTTGGCAAATACTTTTTTTTTGTCAGTTGAAATGATCCTTTGATTTTTTCCCCCCTCATTCTGTTAATGTGGTATATTATATTTATTAATTTTTGTATGTTAGATCAGTGTCCATAAGGAATATTGATCTGTAGTTTTCATATCTTTATCTGACTTTGCTATCAGGACAATGCTGACTTCATAGCATGAATTCAGAAGTGTTTCTTCCTCTAAATTTTCTAGGAAAAATTGAGGATTGTGTTAGTTCTCTAAATGTTGGTAGAATTCACCAGTGAAGCCATCTGGTCTGGGCCTTTTCTTTCTCAGATTTTCAGTTACTGATTCAATCTCTTTACTAGTTACAGATCTATTCATACTTTCTCTTTCTTCATGATTCAGTCTTGGTAGGTTTCGTGTTTCTAGGAATTTGTCCATTTCATCTTGGTTATCTACTTTGTTCTTGTATAGTTACTCATAGTATTTTTATCATATCTTTGATTTTTGTAGAATCAGTCATAATGTCCTCACATTTGTTTCTGACCAATAATTTGAGTCTTCTCTCTTTTTTCATTAGTTAAAGGTTTGTCAATTTTGTTGATTTTTTTTTTTCAAAGAACCAGTTTTTGGCTTTCTTATCTCCATTTTTTGTTTCATTAACCTAATCTTTATTACTGTTCTCCCTTCTGCAAGCTTGAAGTTCAGTTTATTCTTTTTCTAGTCCCTTAAGATATGTTAGGGGCTTGCCTGGTGGCTCAGAGGTTGAAGCGTCTGCCTGCAATGCAGGAGACCTGGGTTCGACCCCTGGGTCGGGAAGATCCCCTGGAGAAGGAAATGGCAACCTACTCCAGTATTCTTGCCTGGAGAATCTCATGGACGGAGGAGCCTGGTGGGCTACAGTCCACGGGGTCACGAAGAGTCAGACAGGACTGAGTGACTTCACTCTCACGATATGTTAAGTTAGGTTGTTGATGCATACCTTTCTTCCTTTTTTAAATATAAGCCTATAGCTCATATAGCTGCGCGTTTCCCTCACTGCACTGCTTTTGCTGCATCCCATGTGTTTGTGTTTTCATCCCTTTTGTGTTTTCATTTTCATCTGTCTCAAGATATTTTCTAATTTCCTTTGTGATTTATCCTTCAACCTATTAGTTGTTGGAGTGTGTTGTTCAGTTTCCACAAACTTGTGGATTTTTCAGTTTTCTTTCTGTTACTAATCTAACTTCATCTATTGTCAGAAAAGGTACTTTGTGACACCCCTTTTTTAATTTATTGAGATTCAATTTGTGGCCTGACATATAGTCTGTCTTGGGAAGGTCTCATCTTAGGCAGAGGTTTTGCATACTTCTTTTATATTTAGTTGGTTTATTGTGTTGTTCAGACCCTCTACAGTGGAATATCGCAGTCTCCCAACCATCACTCTAAAACTGTTTCTCCCTTCAGTGCTGTCAGTTTTTGCTTCATACGTTTAGATGGTATATTTTTAGATGCATAATTATAAATATTATAATTTCCCGCTTTGTGGTTCTTTTATTAATCCTTCTGTTTCTTACAACCTTTTTTGTTTTAAGCTGTGTTTTACCTAATGTTAGTATAGCTACCTTGTACTCTTGGTTACTGTTTGCATGGAATATCCTTTTCCATTCTTTGACTTTGAACTATTTGTGTCTTTGGATCTAAAGTGAATCTCGAGTAGACAAAATATAGTTGAATCATGCTTTTTTTTTAAATCTATTTTGCTGATCTCTGTCTTTTGATTGGAAAATTTAACTCATTCACATTTAAGTATTTGCTGATAAGGAAGAGATTTCTGTCATTTTGGTATTTGTTTTCTTTATGCATAATAGCTTTTTTGCCCCTCGTTTTCTGTATTATTGTTTTTTTGTGTGTTTGTTTGCTTTTTATACTGAAACATTTTCTTTTCTCATTTCCTTTTGTGTATATTCTATACCTGTTTTCTTTGTGGATTACATTTGACATCCTAAAGTTATAATCCTGTAATTTGAATTTATACCAACGCATTGGGCAAGCTCTCTGAATCCCAGCCATTTCATTTGTAAGATAGAAGAACCTGTTCTGCCTACCTCAGCATGTGGGAAACCAAACCTTTTTCTCCCCTGAAGTAGCATCAAACAGAGCTGAGGATCAGGACTGGCACATGGGGAGACTTGTACAGAGGTACAGGAGTGATGGGTGGACACCGTGAGACAGGTTCTGGTTGCTGGGTCAGGGGCCTACTGGGGCAGGAGGAAAGGGAGACTTCCTGGAGGAAGCGGGACTATCCTGGGCCTGGCTGGGCAAGGAGGGAAAGATGAACTACAGGCAGGAGCAGTGTGGACAGCTTGGGTAGGAGAAGGAGCAGGGTACTTAGGGGACATGTTTTCTAAGCAGGAAGCTACCTGGGAGGTGTATCACTTATTTTGCAGGTGGTTGAGTCAAGGCTCAGGAAATGTTTACCTGAGGTCACAGAACTAGTGTTGGAGTTGGTTCTAGAACTCTGCTGGATCTGTTGAGCCTCAGGCCAGTATTTTGTTGAATGTACCAGGGTTTTTCTTGAAGCTGGCTGGCCCTGGTCATATCCTCCTGAGCTTTAGAGCATTAAGAACCTTGTGTAAAGTTAAAGCACCTTAATCAGCACACTGAATATTACGTTAAAAGGTCTAAGATTTTGAAAGGTGAGGAATGAACGGCAAGCTGGGATATGTAGTGTGAATTCATGGCACGCTCCCCTGCAGATGAAAAGAGCTAAGTCCTGACGTGGGGAGACCCAAGGTAGGCATGAAGCCAGCGAACTCCAGGATTCTCAGGGCAGAACTCTCAGACCAGCTATACCTTCTGGGCTCCATGTCTGTTTGACCATGCGCCTTGCTGGGGGTCAGGGAGACTGTGCCTCGTGAGGAGCACTGCTGGTTGCTGGCCTGTGTCCACTAGTTTCTGAGGGCCCCGCTTTCTCCTGCACTGCATGCTCTACTCTGAGCATCTCTTCACGCCCCCCCCACCGAAGACCAGCCTCTTCTCCATGGGTTGGCTTATACTTGTCTCAGCCTCACAGCCTGTTTAGAGACAGCAAATAAAGAGCTGTGGTTAGTAAATATTTCCTAATTCCCTTAATCTTACCACTTGTGTGTTATATAGATCTTTATGGGCATTCTACTTCTACAAATACCTGGGGTTTTTTATTCTTAATATGGTTAGGCACACTGTAGACATCAGGTTATTGGTATTCAACAGATATTCTAAGAACTTTCCCTGATAGCTCAGTTGGTAAAGAATCTGCCTACAATGCAGGAAATCCCAGTTCGATTCCTGGGTCGGGAAGATCTGCCACAGAAGAGATAGGCTACCCACTCCAGTATTCTTGGGCTTCCCTTGTGGCTCAGCTGCTAAAGAATCCACCTGTGATGCAGGAGACCTGGGTTCGATCCCTGGGTTGGGAAGATCCCCTGGAGAAGGGAAAGGCTTTCCACTCCAGTATTCTGGCCTGGAGAATTCCGTGGACTGTATAACAGTCCATGGGGTCGCAAAGAGTAAGACACGACTGAGTGACTTTCACTTCACTTCCATGTATGTTACATGCTGCTTTAGGTGTTTTGAGGGTCCAGGGAGCTTAAGTTAGAACTAAATTAGATGTGAGACCTTGAAGACCTCTTGTGGGGAAGCACTGTTCCCAACGAGGGCATATTGTATAGTGAAGCAGCATCTAACCTCTGGGAGACTGAGCCCACTGCTGCCCCTAGCATAAGGTGGCATGTGCTGAGCCACAGTGGGCAGAGCGGAGTCCTAGGGGCAGGAGGACCAAGGGTGCAGATGGGGGCAGCCTGAAGCTGGGCTTCGGACGCTGTGTACCTCAGCAGGTGTCGTGTCCATGGACAGAAGTGGGTGCAGATGAGGTGTGTGATGGGGAAGGAGCAACTTCAAAGGTGTGAGGATAGAAAACCTGACCTCTGCCTTTGGCTTAGTTTCTTTATCCCAATGGAGTAGGCATTGCATCCCCTCCTCCTGCTGGCTTGGGTGGAGCCGCAGCGGCTGCCTTGCCCCCGAGTGTGTGGGTCTGCCTCTGGAGAGCCTTTTTGCAGGCAGCCCTGAGGCCCACCTCATGGTAGCACGTGTCCCTCTTCCTGATAACCTCTCATGCCCCCTCCTCTAATCTGACCTCCCGATCGCCCACTGGCCCCGGGCAGGTGGTTTGGATGAGTGGTAGGCACTTAGGGAATGTCCGTGCAGTGACTTTCTCCACTAAGGGACGTGCTGTTTTCTTTATGGTCACCTGGGCTTTCTTGCTGACTTTTCTGATTTTCTTCCTTCTCATCCATTTGTATTTTTTCTTTGCAGATGAAGCTGCTCAACTTATACATAAAGAGGGCGCAGACCACGAACAGCAACAGCAGCTCCTCCTCTGACGTCTCCACCCACAGCTAATGCAACGCCAGAATCTCTGTGTAGCCCTGGAAGCAATCGGTGGTGCCTCAGAGACCTCCCCTCCACTCCCCCCACCCCCCATCGGCTGCCCAGTCAGGACCAGGAGGCCCTCAAATATTTATTACAATCAGTATTTTGATCCCTTCCAGCTTTTGTGTAGAATCATACTGGTATTGAATGTAAGGGAAGCAAGGCCTGTGTTTCATCTTCCTACAGAACAAAACAAAAGGAGTAAGAGAAGAGCCATACTCAGACCGTCTGGTCCAGCCTGCTGAGGTTGTAAAACCGTGTGTGTGGGGTGCAGTTCTTAAAAGTCAGAGCTCTCTAGCCGATACATGGTAGAAAGTAGCATTTTCTCTTCAGTTAATAACAGGTTTGAGGAGGTTGTACTGTGTTTCTCTTTCATCCTGGCTCCCTTCCCTCTGGATCTGGCCTGTGTGGGGCAGAGCCCACGCCCTTCACAACTGACACCACGAAAGGGTTTTATATGTTTTAGGTTGCATTTTGAGACTACTAAGAATATGAATCAAGTCTTGGCAAGAAATGGGAAAAAAGCCTGATGATGGCCTCTTAAAGAACATGTGATGTTTTGCTTACACTCTGCAGCCTGGGGGCTGGCACCCTGCACTGCCTCCTTCCAGGATGGGCTCCCGGCTCCTCCATACAGCCCTACTGATGCCACCCTTCCCCCAGAGCTGCCAGGGCAGAGAGCTATGACAGTTGAGATCCAAACACAGAAATCAAGGTAAATTGATAGCCTCAGTTAGTGTGTGCTTGAAGTGGGACTTCACGCAGCGTTGAAAACACAAGAGGAGCTGCTGGCTTTCCTGCTGAAATCCTGGGAAACACTATTGAACAGCACTGCCCCTGGAGGCTCAGGTCTAGTGCCGTCTTGTCGCCTTTCCCCAAGCTGCACCCAAGCTGCTTGATTCCACAGTGTTCTGTCAGTCTGATAATTGGCAACTCTGCCATCTCAGTTTTGACTTCTTTGTTTAATTTGGGATTGAGATCAAAGAAAAATCTAGAGAGACCAGGTTATCAGGATCATTTTTTAAAATTTCGTGAACTGAAGTACTTCCTCAATCATCTGTTGAAATAATCATGGTTTCAGAAAAAAGTAATTATGTGCAGCAAATTGCAGAAAAACAGGATTTGAACCAATTATTTTTCCTTCAGTGAGAAACTTACCCTTTAACATGTTTTCTTGAGGGTTTCATTGCTTCAGTAAAAGTAACTACAGATCTTAATTCTGTGTAACTAAGTTTCAAGTAAAAATTCTTCAAACCAAATGGAAATTCTTTTTGCAATCATGGAAACATTTTAGACTCTCTAAACTGGTTTTTCCATATTTCCTTATGGAAATTTGTTCAGTTCTTTTTCCCATGCCTGTTCTGATGTTAATTTTTAATGAGGTGTTTGCTGCTCAGGTGCAGAATCTCGGCAACTGCTAGGTTGTATGGTTCCCACCTCTGAGCTCTGCAGACCCTCTAGCCTTGATGTTGGAAGTTGTGAAAGACACTGTAGCAGAACATAACTTGTTTTCTTTCAGGATTTATTTTAGATACTTTATTTGGAAATAGGCACTGAAAATGGAGGTCCAGGAACAGTGAGGTTGGGGTGCCTTCACTGCGTATGTGTGTGTGTGGGTGTGTGTGGAGGGTATCCTGCATGTGTAGGAGGTGCCCCGCTGCTGCTGTTGAGAGAACTTCAGGGGCGTGTTTTAAGTGAACAAACATCGTTGACTCTTTTGGCTCAAAACATAGCAGGACCAGGCCTTACTTTCATTGATAAATATCGTTTGTTTGTTCATATGTCGCTTTCAGGGTTTCTTTCTTACCTGCTACAAACAAGTCCAAGTGTCTGATGACTCTTTTGGGGCAGAAACTGTGTTTTTTCCTGCCTAGTGTGTGTAGAAAGGCCTTTCTCCTTCAGCTCGTGGACACCCAGGTTGCTGCAGCCCCCTACCCTGGAGTCAGGAAGGACCTTGAGCATGGCCGCATGTCCTCCTGGCGCTCACAAAGGGCTTGCCTTGAATGTCACTTGCCCAGCCTTGGTCTCCCAACCCAGAGGGAGCCGCCACCCCCAGGTCTCTGGGCCTCCTGGGAGGAGACTCGCATGCAGCCACAACCTCAGGGGGCCACCCCCTCCAACCGAGAGCTGCAACTGCCCTGCCTGGCCGCCGCCTCCCTGCAGGCCTCCTGTCTGGATGAAACAACGGAACACAAGTGAGCAAAGCACCCAAAACTCTTGTCTGCCTCCCCAGTTCTCCTGACTGTCCAGGGCCCCGAGAAGCCCACTGATGCCACCACTGGGGCCAGGTCGCCTGGCTCCTGCTTCCCCTCCCACTGTGGCCCGGGGCAGGCACACGGCCTTCCTGGGGCACTGTAGCCACAGGCGCCTGCCACAGCCCCACTAGCTTCTCAGCCATGCAGGCAATGCAGCTGCACCTGATCTGTCTCCTAAATCTTTTTCTTTCCCCGCCGCCCTTTATTTATCAAGCATAATATTACACATTAAAGAAGAGCAAATAAGAACTTTGTAGAACCTCACCAGGACTTTGCTAACGATGATATTTGAAAATGAGAACAACGCTCTGAAAAATAGCCACCACCAAAATAGTTTTGTTGGCACTGTTCACACGCATGGTCCCCCACATCCCCAGGTTGGGTTTTTGTTTTTTGGTTTGGTTTTTTTAGGGGCTTTTTCATGTTACATCCATATCTGTATTTATATCTTATTTGTTTCACTTTCAAGTGTATCATGGCAAATGTACAGATTTTCTTTTTTTTGTTAATAATGTGCTAGGATTTGCTAAAAAAAGGAAACACAAAAACCCTTTTGAGTTTGCCCTAGAATAAATGAGACTTAATTCAGTTTCTGAAGTCCAAGTGGTCTTTTTTGTTGCCATGCCCTGTAGGTAGCATAATCCATCTCTGGGACATCAGAACAAGGCCACGTTTCTAAGGGATTGAGGGGCTATGTTGGGGATCTCATGAGGTCAATAGATGGGACTGAAGGGGGACACCCGTGCCCTAGGGGCCAGGGGCTGAGATCGGGCCAGAGGCAGGATAGAACTCTCGGGGAAGGGTTTGGGGGCGCCCTGTCAGCTGCAGGCCTGCGGAGGAACAGGTGCACGACCAAAGCGTGCTGGCCCCGTCTCCTTGGCGCCTCACTTAGATTTAAGAACGATTTTGAGTCCTCAGTTCTGTGATGCATCTCAGTTTCCCTGCCTGGTGACTGTGAGCCCCTTCTCCACTGTGGCCCACCTCCTGCCCACTGCACGTGAGCTCACGATTGGTATAAAAATCAAGAGCGGGGTTCAAATTTCTGCTCTCTCCCTCGCCCCCTCAGGCCACTGTTCTCGTGGATAAAGCTGACAGTCAGACCTCGTGGAGGCGCTGGCAGGGCCCATGAGTGACATAAGTGAAGCTGCAGCCCAGCCTTTTGCTGTGGGCAAAGGGACACGAAGCTGAGGGACGCCCCCCCAATACCCCCTCCCCATCCCTGGAGCCTGGTGTGCCCAGCACCCATTACTCAGGAGCAGATGTGCCATCCCTACATTTGGGTTTCTAACCCCTGCAGCCCCTCTTACCCCAAGGCTGCTCAGCAGCCATGGCTGAGGGGGTGGGCACAGATGCCTGCCATAATCAGCAGGGCTTGACTTGGGATCTGAACGACCTTCTCTCCAGAGGAATGCCCCGCTTCCACTCTCACAGTTCTGCTCTCAAGTGTAGGTTTCAGGACCCCCTCTTGCCTTTCCCCGGTCATGAGTGGAGGGGGTGGGAAAGTGGAGCAGCGGCTGACAGGAAGCATTAATTAATGTCATGGACGAGGCACTTAGGCTTCTGAAGTGTTCTCATCTGTGGCATCTTACTGGTTCTTAGACCAGTCGTGAGATGCAGGTGAGGGACTTGCTGTCATGTCCCCGCTCCAGGTGGGTAAGCCGAGACCCGGGCACAGTGCCAGCCGGGTGGATGTGAGGGGAGTAGGGGCCTGACCGCAGGCTCCTGCCTCATCCTGTCTCCTCACCCTTCATACATCTCTGACCTCCCTGTGGGCACCTCAGAGTCCCTTGGGGAGCTGCTGAAGCGGAAGGCAGAGTCCCACCCAGGTGTTGATTCTGTAGGGCCTGGGGCCTAGGCATTTGTCACTAGTTCCTGGGTGGTGGTGATGCTGATGGACTGCAAGCACAGTTGGAGAATGACCGTGGAACATTTTTCTGAAAACAAGACAAGTGGTTTGGTCCCCAGATTTGGGACATTCTTTGAGACAGGCTGTTGTAGGAAACAGCGCTGGACTTTGGGAACATCAGCCATACCATCTCTGATGTATCCAGCTGAGCATCTGGACCAGGATCTCTGTCTGCTGTGAGCAGAGGGAAACCAGGAGTGTCTCAGACAGAGGGGACGTATGACCCCCTGGGGCATAAAGCTTCCCTCCCACCCAGCCTAAGCCTGGACCCTGCCTGCCTTCCCATTTCCTCCAGTATTTATTAACTCCTACTGCAGTGGCTCCAGGCAAGAACGGACAAAGGTCATGTGAATCAGCATCTAATCCCAGATTATGTATTTAAAAAACATTAAAATGCTTCCACACCAGTGCCCTCTGCGGACACCGGGCCCGCTGCCAGTACTGAGGTCCCGGAGGTGGATTCCATGGGACACTGGGCCCCTCTACAGGGGCTGAGTTCCTGAGCAGACTCCCAGCAGCTCTGGGATCCCCCTGCCCCCCTGGGTGTCCCACAAAGGGTGAGAGGTGAGGCAGGAAGGGCTGTAGACCTGGGCCCTGACAGCGTCACCTCCCCCAGCAACGTTCAGGCCCCAGTGGCTGCTTTGCCTGGAAAACTTGGAAGCCTTTGCTGACTTAACTGCTTGAAGCCTCATAACAACCTTGAGAGGTCGGTTCTTTTTGCAGATGGGAATAGAGGCACAGAGAGGTTGAGTAACTTACCTAAGGTCACAGAGCTAACAAGTAAAGTCAAAGTGTTGGTACTCAGTTGTGTCTGACTCCCTGTGACCCCATAGCCTGTAACCCGCCAGGCTCTTCTGTTTGTGAAATTCTCCAGGCAAGAATACTGGAGTGGCTTGCCTTTTTCTTCTCCAGGGGATCCTCCCGACCCAGGGATCGAACCCGAGTCTCCCACATTGCAGGCAGATAACTTCTGAGCCATCAGGGAAGCCCACAAGAGGCAAAGCTGAGATTCAAACCCAGGATGTCCCCTCAGGCCCGAACTAGAGTCTCATCTTATGTCTCTGTCCCTTCTTAAAGCTTCTGTTTCCATACTCCTCTCATGTTAGTGAGGAATGGTCCCTGGTCAGAGGTCTGCTGAGCTGTTTGACATTACACTCATGGTAAACATTTCTGGAATCCCCCTGGGGTCCAGCTTCCCAGGCCTCACAAGGAGGGGAAGGCTCACCTGGGTGCAGGATGTCTGGGTTGTGAATCCAACTCTGTTTCAGGGTCTATGACTTTAGTTGAATGATTCCAGATTAGGATGACCTCAGCGTCTTCCTCTAGAATCCTAGTGGCAGGGAATTGAGAGGGGTCTAGTGTGTGTAGGGGAGTGGGCACATGAAGATTAGCATAAAGTTCTTGGACCCTCAACAAATAATCAGCTCTTAGCTCCCGCCTTCCTCTTTCACCGCATTCTGGGTCACTGCACCGCAGTAACTCTCCTGCCTTGGGGCCTTTGCATCTCTTCTCTGTTTCTGATCCCTTTCCCTGGCCCCATTGTGCACCCGCATATGCACACACACACACCCCAATAAGTGGCCTTCCTTTGGCTAACTTTATGGACGTTTTAGATCTTGGCTTAAATGCCAGGTCATTACTTTAGAGAAGTATATAAATTAGTCCTTTTATTTTTCCTTCCTAACACTCATCACACACTTTATGTGTGCAGAGTATTTGTCTGATTTTCCTGGATCTGTGGGCAAGAACCAGGCCTGTCTCATTTCCCTCTGTAGTCCTAACGCTTGGCTCATGTGCCTGGCTCACAGTGGGCGCTGGATGAATGAAGGAATGGCTAGCTTGGCTGTATCCTCAGTACGGAAGGATGCAGTCACCACTGCTATACCATCTGGGTTCAATTCCCAGTGCTCATTTGACCTCAGGCATGTTTTCTAACCTCTTCCTGCCTCTACTTCTTCCTCTGAACAGAGTGCTAATGGCAGCAGTACCTTTCTCACAGCATGTTCATAAATCACTCAAAAAGAAAGGTGCCCTGGACACTGCCTGGCTTGCAAAGTCATTATTTTTTAATTGAAGTACAGTTGATTTACAATGTTGTGCTAACTTGCTGTACAGCAAAGTGATTCCCTTATACATATATATACATACACATATATATGTATTCTTTTTCATACTCTTTTCCATTACAGTTTATCACAGGATTTTTGAATATAAGTTCCCTGTGCTCTACAGTAGGACCTTGTTTTTTATAAGCCATTACTTTGTATTCAGTGATCAATTAGACCAATTAAGTAGGGGAGAGAGCTTGACCTTGGAGCTGGCATGGGTTCCCATGCTGTCTTCCCCATTTCTGTGTAGTTGGCCCTCTATATCCAGGGATGTGAAACCTGCAGAGACAGAGGACTAATTTAATCTCAAGGGCATCTCTCAGCTTCTATCAGCCCTAACGTCATGGGGCAGCATGTCCAACGTGGAAAACAGTTTGGCATTCTCTGATAAGATTGAAGATTCATATACCTTACAACTTATCAGCCCCACTTGTGGGGCAGGCCCTGAACAAGGCCAGTGAGTGTTCCTGAAGACTCAGTAACAGAATTCTCAAAGGCCAAACAGGGCATAGTCCCGATGGGCCCCGGGAGCAGGGTGTGCAAGAATTAGTGAGATGGTTACATCATGGAATCTGACCTAGAAGTGAACACAAGTGAACTGCTGGTGGGTTTATCAACATGATAACTCTTAGGAAAATCAGTTTGAGGGGAAGTAAAAGCTTCACAGAACAATGTGTAGAGTCTTATTTTTTAAAGGTGAAAATAACCCAAACTAACCAAGTATATTTTAGAGACACATAGGCTGTGACAAAACCCCACAAAGTATGTAAATATGAAACAAGCTTCCAAGAGTGTTGCATGATTGTGGAGGCAGGCGTCAAAAATCCTGAACAGAAACCATGGAAGTTCAGTTCAGTTCAGTTCAATCTCTCAGTCGTGTCCGACTCTTTGCGACCCCATGAATCACAGCACGCCAGGCCTCCCTGTCCATCACCAACTCCTGGAGTTCACTCAAACTCATGTCCATCGAGTCGGTGATGCCATCCAGCCATCTCATTCTCTGTCGTCCCCTTCTCCTCCCACCCCCAATCCCTCCCAGCATCAGAGTCTTTTCCAGTGAGTCAACTTGTCGCATGAGGTGGCCAAAGTATTGGAGTTTCAGCTTTAGCATCAGTCCTTCCAATGAACACCCAGGATTGAGCTCCTTTAGAATGGACTGGTTGGATCTCCTTGCAGTCCAAGGGACTCTCAAGAGTCTTCTCCAGCACCACAGTTCAAAAGCATCAATTCTTCGGCGATCAGCTTTCTTCACAGTCCAACTCTCACCTCCATACATGACCACGGGAAAAACCATAGCCTTGACTAGACGGACCTTGGTTGGCAAAGTAATGTCTCTGCTTTTTAATATGCTATCTAGGTTGGTCATAACTTTCCTTCCAAGGAGTAGGCGTTTTTTAATTTCATGGCTGCAATCAGCATCTGCAGTGATTTTGGAGCCCAAAAAAATAAAGTCTGTTTCCACTGTTTCCCCATCTATTTCCCATGAAGTGATGGGACCAGATGCCATGATCTTTGTTTTCTGAATGTTGAGCTTCAAGCCGACCTTTTCACTCTCCTCTTTCACTTTCATCAAGAGGCCTTTGAGTTCCTCTTCACTTTCTGCCATAAGGGTGGTGTCATCTGCATATCTGAGGTTATTGATATTTCTCCCAGCAATCTTGTTTCCAGCTTGTGCTTCTTCCAGCCCAGCGTTCCTCATGATCTACTCTGCATATAAGTTAAATAAACAGGGTGACAAGATACAACCTTGACCTACTCCTTTTCCTATTTGGAACCAGTCTGTTGTTCCATGTCCAGTTCTAACTGTTGCTTCCTGACCTGCATACAGGTTTCTCAAGAGGCAGGTCAGGTGGTCTTGGATTCCCATCTCTTTCAGAATGTTCCACAGTTTATTGTGATCCACACAGTCAAAGGCTTTGGCATAGTCAATGAAGCAGAAATAGATGTTTTTCGGAACTCTCTTGCTTTCTCCATAATCCAGCGGATGTTGGCAATTTGATCTCTGGTGCCTCTGCCTTTTCTAAAATCTGCTTGAACATCTGGAAGTTCACGGTTCACATACTGCTGAAGCCTGGTTTGGAGAATTTTGAGCATGACTTTACTAGCGTGTGGGATGAGTGCAATTGTGCGGTAGTTTGAGCATTCTTTGGCATTGCCTTTCTTTGGGATTGGAATGAAGACTGACCTTTTCCAGTCCTGTGGCCACTGCTGAGTTTTCCAAATTTGCTTGCATATTGAGTGCATCACTTTCACAGCATCATCTTTCAGGATTTGAAATAGCTCAATTGGAATTCCATCACCCCCACTAGCTTTGTTCATAGTGATGCTCTCTAAGGCCCACTTGACTTCACATTCCAAGATGTCTGGTTCCAGGTGAGTGATCACACCATCGTGATTATCTTCGTCGTGAAGCTCTTTTTTGTACAGTTCTTCTGTGTATTCTTGCCACCTCTTCTTAATATCTTCTGCTTCTGTTAGGTCCATACCATTTCTGTCCTTTATCGAGCCCATCTTTGCATGAAATGTTCCCTTGATATCTCTTATTTTCTTGAAAAGATCTCTTGCTTTTCCTATTTTGTTGTTTTCCTCTATCTCTCTGCATTGATCGCTGAGGAAGGCTTTCTTATCTCTCCTTGCTATTCTTTGGAACTCTGCATTCAGATGCTTATATCTTTCCTTCTTTGCTTTTCGCTTCTCTTCTTTTCACAGCTATCTGTAAGGCCTCCTCAGACAGCCATTTTGCTTTTTTGCATTTCTTTTCCATGGGGATGGTCTTGGTCCCTGTCTCCTATACAATGTCACGAACCTCTGTCCAGAGTTCATCAGGCACTCTATCTATCAGATCTAGTCCCTTAAATCTATTTCTTACTTCCACTGTATACTCATAAGGGATTTGATTTAGGTCATATCTGAATGGTCTAGTGGTTTGCCCTACTTTCTTCAATTTAAGTCTGAATTTGGCAATAAGGTGTTCATGATCTAAGCCACAGTCAGCTCCTGGTCTTGTTTTTGCTAACTGTATAGAGCTTCTCCATCTTTGGCTGCAAAGAATATAGTCAGTCTGATTTCGGTGTTGACCATCTGGTGATGTCCATGTGTAGAGTCGTCTCATATGTTGTTGGAAGAGGGTGTTTGCTATGACCAGTACGTTCTCTTGGCAAAACTTTATTAGCCTTTGCCCTGCTTCATTCCATGCTCCAAGGCCAAATTTGCCTGTTACTCCAGGTGTTTCTTGACTTCCTACTTTTGCATTCCAGTCCCCTATAATGAAAAGGACATCTTTTTTGGGTGTTAGTTCTTAAAGGTCTTGTAGGTCTTCATAGAACCATTCACCTTTGGCTTCTTCAGCGTTACTGGTTGGGGCATAGACTTGGATTACTGTAATATTGAATGGTTTGCCTTGGAAACGAACAGAAATCATTCTGTCGTTTTTAAGATTGCATCCAAGTACTGCATTTCGGACTCTTTTGTTGACCATGATGGCTACTCCATTTCTTCTAAGGGATTCCTGCCCACAGTAGTAGATATAATGGTCATCTGAGTTAAATTCACCCATTCTAGTCCATTTTAGAATGGATTCCTAGAATGTCGACGTTCACTCTTGCCATCTCCTGTTTGACCACTTCCTATTTGCCTTGATTCATGGACCTAACATTCCAGGTTCCTATGCAATATTGCTCTTTACAGCATCGGACCTTGCTTCTATCAGCAGTCACATCCACAACTGGGTATTTGTTTCGCATTGGCTTCATCCCGTCATTCTTTCTGGAGTTATTTCTCCACTGATCTCCAGTAGCATACTGGGCACCTACCGACCTGGGGAATTCCTCATTCAGTATCCTATCATTTTGCCCTTTGATACTGTTCATGGGGTTCTCAAGGCAAGTATACTGAAGTGGTTTGCCATTCCCTTCTCCAGTGGACCACATTCTGGCAGACCTTTCCACCATGACCTGTCCGTCTTGGGTTGCCCCACACGGCATGGCTTAGCTTCATTGAGTTAGACAGGGCTGTGGTCCATATGATCAGATCAACTAGTTTTTTGTGATTATGATTTCAGTGTGTCTGCCCTCTAATGCCCCCTCCCAATACCTACCGTCCTATTTGGGTTTCTCTTACCTTGGTCGTGGAATATCTCTTCACAGCTGTTCCAGCAAAGTGCAGCCACTGTACCAGAGTTTATAGAGCAGAAAAGAGTATTTCACAAACTGGGAGATTTCAAAGCCCAAACTGATAATGCTTGTGTCACAGGATGGTTTATAAAGTGAAAATGGGAAAGTTGTTTAACCTTTTCTGGTGATCAGTTATTACGGTGGGACTTTTCCAATGGCAGGGAATTGGTTAAAAGTGATTATCTTATACCGTTTTAGGAAGATGACTTAAGTTTCTTTTATGACTGTCAAAGGCATTTACAAAAAACAAGTTAACATTGTTTCACTTATGTTTATGAAATAAGGTAGATGTGCCTGGCTTGCAAGTTTCTGTCTGCCTAGGGTACTTTCCAGTTTCATCTCCGTTTTGAACTTTGCTTGAACACAGGGGAACAGGACAAGGAGTCTCATGGTGATGATGTTTTGGGTAATAATTTGGGTGATGGATTCACAAGTGTTTTATTTATCCATTTTTAATCAATTTATTTATTATAATTGGAGGTTAAATTTTTTTTTACTGGTTAGCATTTTTATTAATTTATTTATTTTAATTGGAGGTTAATTACTTTACAATATTGTAGTGATTTTTGCCATACATTGACATGAATCAGCCATGGGTGTACATGTGTCCCCCATCTTGAACCCTCCTTCCACCTCCCTCCCCATCCCATCCCTCAGGGTCATCCCAGTGCACCAGCCCTGAGCACCGTGTCTCATGCATCGAACCTGGACTGGCGATCTATGTCACTTATGATAATATACCTGTTTCAATGCTATTCTCTCAAATCATCCCACCCTAGCTTTCTCCCACAGAGTCCAAAAGTCTGTTCTTTACATCTGCGTCTCTTTTGCTGTCTTGCATATAGGGTCATCGTTACCATCTTTCTAAATTCCATATATATACATTAATATACAGTATTGGGAAAGGGAATGCCAAAGAATGCTCAAACTACCACACAGTTGCACTCATCTCACACGCTAGTAAACTCATGCTCAAAATTCTCCAAGCTAGACTTCAGCAATATGTGAATCGTGAACTTCCAGATGTTCAAGCAGGTTTTAGAAAAGGCAGAGGCACCAGAGATCAAGTTGCCAACATCCACTGGATTATGGAGAAAACAAAAGAGTTCCAGAAAAACATCTATTTCTGCTTCATTGACTATGCCAAGGCCTTGATTGTGTGGATCACAATAAACTGTGGAACATTCTGAAAGAGATGGGAATCCAAGACCACCTGACCTGCCTCTTGAGAAACCTGTATGCAGGTCACGAAGCAACAGTTAGAACTGGACATGGAACAACAGACTGGTTCCAAATAGGAAAAGGAGTAGGTCAAGGTTGTATCTTGTCACCCTGTTTATTTAACTTATATGCAGAGTAGATCATGAGGAACGCTGGACTGGAAGAAGCACAAGCTGGAAACAAGATTGCTGGGAGAAATATCAATAACCTCAGATATGCAGATGACACCACCCTTATGGCAGAAAGTGAAGAGGAACTCAAAGGCCTCTTAATGAAAGTGAAAGAGGAGAGTGAAAAGGTTGGCTTGAAGCTCAACATTCACAAAATGAAGATCATGGCATCTGGTCCCATCACTTCTTGGGAAATAGATGGAGAAACAGTGGAAACCATATCAGACTTTATTTTTTTGGGCTCCAAAATCACTGCGGATGCTGATTGCAGCCATAAAATTAAAAGACGCTTACTCCTTGGAAGGAAAGTTATGACCAGCCTAGATAGCATGTTAAAAAGCAGAGACATTACTTTGCCAACAAAGGTCCGTCTAGTCAAGGCTATGGTTTTTCTAGTAGTCATGTATGGATGTGAGAGCTGGACTGTGAAGAAAGCTGATCGCCAAAGAATTGATGCTTTTGAACTGTGGTGCTGGAGAAGACTCTTGAGAGTCCCTTGGACTGCAAGGAGATCCAACCAGTCCATTCTAAAAGAGATCAATCCTGGGTGTTCATTGGAAGGACTGATGCTCAAGCTGAAACTCCAATACTTTGGCCACCTCATGCGACGAGTTGGCTTACTGGAAAGGACTCTGATGCTGGGAGCGATTGGGGGTAGGAGGAGACGGGGACGACAGAGAATGAGGTGGCTGGATGGCATCACCGACTCGATGGACATGAGTTTGAGTGAACTCCAGGAGTTGGTGATGGACAGGGAGGCTTGGCGTGCTGTGGTTCATGGGGTTGCTAAGAGTCGGACACGACTGAGCGACTGAACTGAACTGAACTGATTGGTGTTTTTCTTTCTGACTTACTTCACTCTGTATAATAGACTCCAGTTTCATCCACCTCATTAGAACTGATTCAAATGCATTCTTTTTAATAGCTGAGTAATATTCCATTGTGTATATGTACCACAGCTTTCTTATCCATTCATCTGCAGATGGAAATCTAGGTTGCTTCCATGTCCTGGCTATTATAAACAGTGCTGCAATGAACATTGGAGTACATGTGTCTCTTTCAATTCTGGTTTCCTCGGTGTGTATGCCCAGCAGTGGGATTGCTGGGTCATATGGCAGTTCTATTTCCAGTTTATTAAGGAATCTCCACACTGTTCTCCATAGTGGCTGTACTAGTTTGCATTCCCACCAACAGTGTAAGAGTGTTCCCTTTCCTCCACACCCTCTCCAGCATTTATTGTTTGTAGACTTTTTGATGGCAGCCATTCTGACTGGTGTGAGATGGTACCTCATTGTGGTTTTGATTTGCATTTTTCTGATAATGACTGATGTTGAGCATCTTTTCATGTGTTTGTTAGCCATCTTTATGTCTTCTTTGGAGAAATGTCTGTTTAGTTCTTTGGCCCATTTTTTGATTCAGTTCAGTTCAGTTCAGTGGCTCAGTCATGTCCGACTCTTTGCGACCCCATGAATCACAGCACACCAGGCCTCCCTGTCCATCACCAACTCCCAGAGTTCACTCAAACTCATGTCCATCGAGTCAGTGATGCCATCCAGCCATTCTCATTCTCTGTCGTCCCCTTCTCCTCCTGCCCCCAATCCCTCCCAGCATCAGAGTCTTTTCCAGTGAGTCAACTGGGTCGTTTATTTTTCTGGAATTGAGCTGCAGGAGTTGCTTGTATATTTTGGAGATTAATTCTTTGTCAGTTGCTTCATTTGCTATTATTTTCTCCCATTCTGAAGGCTGTCTTTTCACCTTGTTTATAGTTTCCTTCATTGTGCAAAAGCTTTTAAGTTTAATTAGGTCCCATTTGTTTATTTTTGCTTTTATTTCCATTGCTCTGGGAGGTGGGTCACAGAGGATCCTGCTGTGATTTATGTCAGAGAGTGTTTTGCCTATGTTTTCCTCTAGGAATTTTATAGTTTCTGGTCTTACATTTAGATCTTTAATCCAGTTTGAGTTTATTTTTGTGTATGGTGTTAGAAAGTGTTCTAGTTTCATTCTTTTACAAGGGGTTGACCAGTTTTCCCAGCACCACTTGTTAAAGAGAGTGTCTTTTCTCCATTGTATATTCTTGTGGAGGCTAATTTTTATAGCTTGTAACCAACATTTATGTAATATGCTTTCTCTCATAGTATCAAATATTTCGTAATTTAAAAACAAAAAGATATGTGTGCATGCTAATTTGATGAATTATTTGATGATTTGATGAGTCTATTAATCCTTTGGATTAGCATAGAGATAGAAACTCCCCAGTTTTAAACTCTTGTAGATAATTTGCAGATCTCTGAGAATACATCTGGAGAGCATCCTTGAAGGAATTCTGTGCCACATGGGACCATCTGTGGTCCTAACAGGCCTGTGTCTCAGCAGAGGCTCTGGATACAGGTTACCACCCTTTAGAGGATACCCTCTCTGCACAGAACAATGGGGAGGGATGAGCATGCAAGATCTTCTTGGCACCAGTTTCTCATAGCCCCTTGGGCCCCTAAACACTAGGGAAGTTTTGTCCCTGTGGCCACCTGTTCCTCCTCGCTCACTCCTCTCCCACCTGGTTTTATCTCCTATTGTTGTTGAGTCACTTAGTCGGGTCTGACTCTTTGCGACCCCATGACTGCCTCACACCAGGCTTCCATGTCCTTCACCGTCTCCCAGAGTTTGCTCAAGTTCATGTCCATTGTGTTGGTGATGCCATCCAACCATCTCATCCTCTGTCGTCCCCTTCTCCTGCCTTCAATCTTTCCCAGCCTCAGGGTCTTTTCCAATGAGTCAGCTCTTTGCATCAGGTGGCCAAAGTACTGGAGTTTCAACTTCAGCATCAGTCCTTCCAATGAATATTCAGGATTGATTTCCTTTAGGATTGACTGGTTTGATATCCTTGAGTTATGCAAGCCCTTTTGCCATGACAAGGCTGTGATCCATGAAGGAGTATACCTCCTAATCAAGGCCAAAAGGTGTATGGTTCAATGTTCTCCAAGTTGAGATGGGTCACAGAAGGTCCTGCTTTTTCAGTCGAGTCTGAGTTGCCTCATATTCTTTGTAAGACACACTCCAAGAAGGACACACCTGGAGAGAGATGTCCATAGGGTGATGGTCACTCCTGGAGACATCAGGCTGCAGAGGAGAGATGCTGAGTGTGAGAGGGACTGGTATGCTTCATACCTTTACCTTCTAGCATGCTTCCTCTATGGCTGGGCCAAACTCTCTTGGTGCTGGGTCCTATGTGGGCCTGGGCTCTGCCAAGGAAATATGTCTCTGAGAAGGGAAGCAGCATTTGTTGAGGATGGACACAATGTTAGGGGTGGGGCTGCTCAGGTACAGGTTCTAGATGATCCCCAATGTCATAGCTACCAAGTAGCAGCTGCACCACCAAGGTTCATCCCTTTTTCTGGGAAGGAATTGTCCTTGTCTACCGTTGTTCCTGGCTAAGTGGCACCCAACCAGGTCCCCTGGCTCTAGCAAAGATAATGTCCACTCTGTTAAGAAATCTTCTGCTTAAACTAACTGGTACACCATCATTTGTAATCGAGAACCCTGAATAATAGCAAGATGTACAACTCAAATGTCAAGCTGAAGACAAAAAAACTAAATAAACATTGGCTTAGCCTTTGGATGAAATACTATCCAGCCATGTAAAAGTATATGTCTAAAACATTTTTAGGACTTCCTGATGGTCCAGTGGTTAAGAATTCAGTTTCCAATGAAGGGGACTCAGGTTCAATCCCTGGTCAGGAAACTAAGCTCCCACATGCCATGGGGCAACAAAGCCCATGAACTGCAATAAGAGAAGCCCACACACTGCAACAAAGAGCCAGCAAGGCCAAAATAAAAAACAAAAATTTCTTAAAGATGTGAAGTAAATGCTCACACAAAGTGGAAAATGAAAAGAGAGGGAGAATTCCCTTATCTGATAATGGTGTAATGGATAAATTGGGGGGTAACCCTTCTGCAGAAGGTAACTAAAAAAATCTGGACAAAATATCTTGAGAATTTGATTAAAGCCATCAGAGATTTAACAAAATAGTGAAAAATTACACGGCATTAGCAGGAAATGACAGAAATCTGGAGAGATAGGCTGGTAGTGTTTGCTGATTCAGAAGAGAAAACCAAGACAACAGAGATGTTGGACAAGGCTTCTGACGACTTCATCCCTCAGAGATTACACTGTCCAAATTGCTGATGCCCCAAGTTCCTGGCAGAAACAAGCACAACACTTTTCTGGAGGAAGATATTATCTAGGCCACAAAAATACTTATACAATTTTTCAAATATACTATTCAGCACACAATAAATAGGAAAGTGCTACATGAAGGGACAAAACCAACAGAAACAATAGACAAGGGATAAATACCAACAAGGGCCTTCTCTTATAGCCCAGACAGTAAAGAATCTGCCTGCATTGCAGGAGACCCAGGTTCGATTCCTAGGTTGGGAAGATCCCCTGGAGAAGGAAATGGCAACCCACTCCAGTATTCTTGGCACTGGTATTCTACCCACTCCAGTGGAATTCCATGGACAGAGGAGCCTGGCAAGACACAGGCCATGGGGTCACAAAGAGTCAGACATGACTGAACGACTAACACAGACAAATAGCCACAAAGGCTTCAACTGTTGAGTTACCAAACACAGATTATAAAATATCCTTATTTAACATGTCTAAAGAGATAAAAGACAAGATTCAGAATTTCTGCAGAGAACTGGAAACTTTAAAAAAGCTACTGTAACAAATTTTTTTAAAGCATATGGTATAAGTTTTTAAATTCTTGGCTTGAAAAATACATTAACTGCAATTAACTGACTCTAAGAGGCAGGGACTTCCCTGGTGGTCCAGTGGTTAAGATTCTGCACTTCCACTGCAGGGGGCAGTTTCAGTCGTTGTTTGGAGAACTAAGATCCTACATGCTACATAGTGTGGCCAAAAACAAACAGACAGACAGACAAACAAGGCAAAACAACTCTTTAACAGCAGATTAGACATAGCTGAAAAGATAATTAATGAACTGGAAGGTAGACTAGAAGACAATATCAAGAATAAAGCACAGAGATATTTAAAAAATGGAAAATACAGAAGGAATAGTAAGAAACATAGATCTGTAAAAGATGTAAAATCCATGTAATGGGAAACTTAGAGTGAAGTAGGAAGAGATTTAAGCAGAAGCAATATGTTAAAAGATAATAGCTGAGAATTTTTCAAAATTACTAAAGACCCCAACTGCAAATTAAAAACTCCACTGAAGTCCAGTAGGCAGGACTGGGTTGAAGGTACACTTGCATGACCCCGTGATTGACTGCATCCTTAAAGTTTGTGCTGTAAGCATCTCATTGCCTTGCTCTAATTTTGATCCTTCCAGAAAGGCAAATAAAATAAGCAAATGTAGGTACATCATAATAAAACTTCATAAAAACAAGACAAAGGGAAAATCTTGAAAGCATTTATTGAAAAACAAAGATTACATTCAAAGAAGCAATGAGACTGTCAGCTGACTTTTCAGTAGAAACAATAGAAAAATAGAAGAAAATGGAATTCTATACCCAACAAAAACATCCTGTCTGGCAGAAAATGAAATAAATAAAATTTCACACAAATAAAAAGCAATATAATTCTTCATGGGTAGACTGTATTTTAAAAAATGTTAAAGGGATTCCTCCAGGCAGAAAGAAATGATCTCAAATATTAGGGTTTTGTTACAGAAAGGACTATAGATTGATTGAAACGGTAATTATGGGGTCAGATTTAAAAGATTCTGTGTGAAAAAAATAACGATAATAATGTCTTGTGGGGAGTTCCTTGGCAGTCCAGTGGTTAGGATTCCAAGCTTTCACTACAGGTTGGATCCCTGGTTGGGGATCTAAGACCCACAAGCTGTGCAAACAAAAAAAATGTCTCATGGAGTTTAAAATGTATCAGTTCAGTCGCTCAGTCATGTCCGACTTTTTGTGACCCCATGAATCACAGCACGCCAGGCCTCCCTGTCCATCACCAACTCCCGGGGTTCACTCAAACTCATGTCCATCGAGTCAGTGATGCCATCCAGCCACCTCATTCTCTGTCGTCTCCTTCTCCTCCTGCCCCCAATCGCTCCCAGCATCAGAGTCTTTTCCAGTGAGTCAACTCTTTGCATGAGGTGGCCAAAGTATTGGAGTTTCAGCTTTAGCATCAGTCCTTCCAATGAACACTCAGGATTGATCTCCTTCAGAATGGACTGGTTGGATCTCCTTGCAGTCCAAGGGACTCTCAAGAGTCTTCTCCAGCACCACAGTTCAAAAGCATCAATTCTTCGGCGATCAGCTTTCTTCACAGTCCAACTCTCACATCCATACATGACCACTGGAAAAACCATAGCCTTGACTAGACGGAACTTTGTTGGCAAAGTAATGTCTCTGCTTTTTAATATACTATCTAGGTTGGTCATAACTTTCCTTCCAAGGAGTAAGCGTCTTTTAATTCCATGGCTGCAATCAGCATCCGCAGTGATTTTGGAGCCCCAAAAAGTGAAGTCTGACACGGTTTCCACTGTTTCCCCATCTATTTCCCATGAAGTGATGGGACCAGATGCCATGATCTTTGTTTTCTGAATGTTGAGCTTCAAGCCAACCTTTTCACTCTCCTCTTTCACTTTCATCAAGAGGTCTTTGAGTTCCTCTTCACTTTCTGCCATAAGGGTGGTGTCATCTGCATATCTGAGGTTATTGATATTTCTCCCAGCAATCTTGATTCCAGCTTGTGCTTCTTCCAGCCCAGCGTTCCTCATGATCTACTCTGCATATAAGTTAAATAAACAGGGTGACAAGATACAACCTTGACCTACTCCTTTTCCTATTTGGAACCAGTCTGTTGTTCCATGTCCAGTTCTAACTGTTGCTTCCTGACCTGCATACAGGTTTCTCAAGAGGCAGGTCAGGTGGTCTGGGATTCCCATCTCTTTCAGAATTTTCCACAGCTTATTGTGATCCACACAGTCAAAGGCTTTGGCATAGTCAATGAAGCAGAAATAGATGTTTTTCTGGAACTCTCTTGCTTTCTCCATGATCCAGTGGATGTTGGCAATTTGATCTCTGGTGCCTCTGCCTTTTCTAAAATCTGCTTGAACATCTGGAAGTTCACGGTTCACATACTGCTGAAGCCTGGCTTGGAGAATTTTGAGCATGACTTTACTAGTGTGTGAAATGAGTGCAATTGTGTTTTAGTTTGAGCATTCTTTGGCATTCCCTTTCTTTGGGATTGGAATGAAGACTGACCTTTTCCAGTCCTGTGGCCACTGCTGAGTTTTCCAAATTTGCTGGTATATTGAGTGCAGCACTTTCACAGCATCATCTTTCAGGATTTGAAATAGCTCAATTGGAATTCCATCACCTCCACTAGCTTTGTTCGTAGTGATGCTCTCTAAGGCCCACTTGACTTCACATTCCAAGATGTCTGGCTCTAGATGAGTGATCACACCATCGTGTTTATCTTGGTCGTGAAGATCTTTTTTGTACAGTTCTGTGTATTCTTGCCACCTCTTAAAATGTATATGGAATTAAAAATCCATAAAAATGGCACAAAAATTAAAAGGGATCCAAATGAGGTTAAAGTGTTCTATAGAAGAAAATAAAAGTACTGATTAACATTTGGTTTTGAAAAGTTACGGATGGACTTTGAAATTTTAAGAAAAACTTAAAAAACTTAAGAAAAACTTAAAAATAAAGTCGCAGGTTCAGACATTTGGTGTATGTGCCTGGCTGAGAAGCCAATGGGGCGAAGTGGGATTATGACTGAACGCCTCTAAGTCAGAATCCTGCCCAGGCGGAACGATGCGGCAGCGCCGCGGGAGCCTCGGAAGCCTCGGTTGGCCTCGGATAGCCGGTCCCCTGGCGTCCCCGCCGGCGGGCCGTCGCCCGCGTCCCGCCGAGCGTCGGGACCGGGGTCTGGTGCGGAGAGCTCTTCGTCCTGGGACACGGGCCTGGCCAGAAAGGCGGCCGCCCCCTCGCCCGTTACACACGCATGTTCGTGGGGAACCTGGTGCTAAACCATTTGTAGACGTCCTGCTTCTGGGTGGGGGTTTCGTACGTAGCAGAGCAGCTCCCTCGCTACGATCTATTGAAAGTCAGCCCTCCACACAAGGGTTTGTAAAAAAAATAATAATAAAGTTAAAACAAGGTGTAACTTTCAAACTAGTATAAAGGAAGCGATTTTATAATAAAAACAATTCATTCTAAAGAAGTCAAAATTAATAGAAAAGGAAATAGAGCAGATAGGAAAAATGGAAGGCACATAGTAAGATGTTAGATATAAGCCAATATCCTACTAATTACATTAAATACAAACGAGATAGAACACAACAATGAAATGACAAAAATATTAGACTGGATTTTAAAAAACCACAAGTATATGTTCGTTTAAGTGAACTCCGGGAGTTGGTGATGGACAGGGAGGCCTGGCGTGTTGTGATTCATGGGGTCGCAGAGAGTCGGACATGACTGAGCGACTGAACTGAACTGACGTGAACTAAATATGTTCTTTCCAAGAGATAGATCTAAACTTGAGTACATATTTAAGTTGAAAATCAGGTTAGAAAAAGATATATTGTGCAATCACAATATTTAAAATATAAATAACCCAATGGATGAAGAGAAGTTATAGCAGAAATTGGAAAAAATTTTAACTAAATGATTAAAAAAAATTAACTAAATGATGCATTTTGAAATGCAGCCAAAGCCAAGTTCAGAGGAGAATTTTAGCCTTGGATGTGTATGTTAAAAAAAAGGAAAAGCTGAAAATGTAGAAGTTATTCATCTCAAGATGTTAGAAAAAGGATAGCAAAATAATGGGAAAAATAATATAATGTTGAAATCAATTAAATAACATGTAATAGGAAAGATCAATAAAGCAAAACGTTGACTATTTAAAAAGACTAATATAATTAACACTTCAAAATCGATGAAACTTTGGTAAGATTAACTGATAAAAAGAAAAGGCACAAATTATTAATATTAAAAATAAAAAAGGAACATCATCAAAGATCCTATAGGTGTTAAAAAGATAATGAGGAGCAATTGAAAAACACAGACAAAAGAATGAATTTGAATCTACCTCTCATCATATACAAAAATTAACTCAAAATGGATCCAAGTCCAAATGTAAGAGCTAAAACTATAAAATTCTTGTAAGTAAAGGTATGTTAAGTCTTCATGAGCTTTTATTAGGCAATATGACAGCAAAAGCACAAGCAACAAAAGAAAAAGATAAATAAATCAAACTTCACTGAAGTTAAAAACTTAAAAAAAAATGCTTGTGTGTTTCAGAAAACAACAAGAAAGTAAAAAAATAAAACACACAGAATGGGAAAAAATATTTGTAAATCATGTATCGGATAAAAGACACATCCAGAATATAGAAAGAACTCTTATAAGTCAACAATAAAAGACAAATAGCGCAATTTTAAAATGGGCAAAAGACCTGAATACACATTTCTAAAAAAAAAAGTCCAACTAGCACATAAAAATGATCAACACTTTTAGTCATTAAAGAAATTCAGGTCAAAGCCACAATGAGATACCACTTCATACCCACTAGAATGGATAGAGTCAAAAAAGCAGCAGAGAGGCGCTTCACTGCTGGTCCAGTGTTGAGAATCTACCTGCCAATGCAGAGGACATGGGTTTGATACCTGATCTGGGAAGGTACATGCCGTGGTGCAACTAAATCCATGTGCCACAACTACTGAGCCTGTGCGCCCTAGAGCCCATGCTTCCTGCATGAAGTCCATGAACTGCAACAAAGAATAGTTCCTGCTTGCTGCAGCTCGGGAAAGCCTGCACAGCAATGAAGATGCAGCCAAAAATAAAATTAATTAGTTAATTGACTTTTTAAAGCATACAACAATAGTTTGGGGAAAGATGTGGAGAAGTTGGAACCCTTATACATTGCTGGTAGGAATGTAAGATGGTGCAGACTTTGGAAAAGTCCGTCAGTGCCTCAAAAAAACTGAACATAGAGTTATATGTCCCAGTAAGTTTAAACCTGGATATTTACCCAAGAGAACTGAAAATATTTGTCCTTCCAAAGACTCATTAAATAAAGTTTATAGCAACATTATTCATATTAACCTCCAAGAAGAAACACTAATGTTCATTAATGTTCATCAGATGATGAGTAGATAAAATGTAGCTGTATATCTCTACAACGAATATTATTTGGCCGTGAAAAGGAATGATGTGCTGATAAATACTCCAACATGGGGAAACCTTGAAAACATTACACTGAATGAAAGAAGCCAGTCACAAAAGCCTGCATACAATATAATCCCATTTATATGAAATGTCCAAAATAGGCAAATCTGTAGATACGAAAAACAGACTAGCGGTTGTCAAAGGCTGAGGGGAGGAGTCACTGCTAATGGATATGAAGTTTCTTTGGGGATAATTAAAATATTCTTTTTTTTTTTTTTGAGGAAACATAAGCTTTATTTATTTTTATTTTATTTTATTTTTTTTAAATACAGTTAAAAGTATTTTTATTAAAAAAGCACAAATGCAAAGAAATGAACAGAGGAAAATTTATGCGTCAAACCTGGACTGGTCACTTATGATAATATACATGCTACAATTCCATTCTCCCCAATCATTCCACCTTCACCCTCTCCCACAGAGTCCCAAAGACTGTTCTAAATGCCTATGTCTCTTTTGCAGTCTCTTATACAGGGTTCAGGTTACCATTTTTCTAAATTCCATATATATGCGTTAATATACGGTATTGATGTTCTTCTTTCTGGCTTACTTCACTCTGTATAATTGGCTCCAATTTCATCCACCTCATTAAAACTGATTCAAATGCATTCTTTTTGATGGCTGAGAAATACTCCATTGTGTATATGTACCAAAGCTTTCTTATCCATTCATCTGCAGATGGACATCTAGGTTGCTTCCATGTCCTGGCTATTATAAACAGTGCTGCAATGAACATTGGAGTACATGTGTCTCTTTCAATTCTGGTTTCCTCGGTGTGTATGCCCAGGAGTGCGATCGCTGGATCATATGGCAGTTCTATTTCCAGTTTTCTGAGGAATCTCCACACTGTTCTCCATAGTGGCTGTACTAGTTTGCATTCCCACCAACAGTGTAAGAGGGTTCCCTTCTCTCCACACCCTCTCCAGCATTTATTGCATGTAGACTTTTGGATAGCAGTCATTCTGACTGGTGTGAAATGGTATCTCATTGTGGTTTTGATTTGCATTTCTCTGATGATGAGGGATGTTGAGCATTTTTTCATGTGTTTATTAGCCATCTTTGTGTCTTCTTTGGAGAAATGTCTGTTTAGTTCTTTGGCCCATTGTTTGATTGGGTCACTTAGTTTTTTGGAATTAAGCTGCAGGAGCTGCTTGTATAATTTGGAGATTAATCCTTTATCAGTTGCTTCATTTGCTATTATTTTCTCCCATTCTGAAGGCTGTCTTTTCACCTTGCTTAGAGTTTCCTTTGCTGTGCAGAAGCTTTTGATTTTAATTAGGTCCCATTTGTTTATTTTTGCTTTTATTTCCAGTATTCTGGGAGGTGGGTCTTGGAGGATCCTGCTGTGATTTATGTCGGAGCGTGTTTTGCCTATGTTCTCCTCTAGGAGTTTTATAGTTTCTGGTCTTACATTTAGATCTTTAATATTCTAACTGGAATCAAATATCTAACTGGAATTAGATAGTAGTGACAATTGTACAACTTTGTGGATATACCAAAAGCCACTGTATTGTATATACTCATTTTATTTAAGTAAAAATAAACAAGTCTGAGTATATACAATATAACAATAAAAATGTAAAATTGAGATTAAATTGACAAACTATAGAAAAAAATCCAACAATTCAAAACTGATACAAGAGAAAAGTGTTAATAGTCTTATAGTCTTATAGCTGTTAATGAAATTGAAAACATAATTTTAAAACTTCACACAAAACTCCAAACCCATATGGCTACACTTGTGCATTTTACCAAATACTTATGGAAGAAAAATAAAAATCAGCCCCACAGAAACTCATCCAGAGAGATTAGCATAAGAGAAAACTCCACCTGATCAGGTCAGCATAACCTTGATATGAAACTTGATAAGACCTTATGAGAAAGGCAAATTACAGGCCAATCTCACTCATTACATTAATGCAAAAATCCTAAACAAAATATTAGCAAAAGGAATCTTGTAACATAAGGTCAAGTAGTATTTATTCCAAGGTTAGTTTTAACATTAGAAAGTCAACTAATGAAATTAATCACATATTAACAGAGTATAAAGGAAAAAACATGATCATCTTAATTGATCTAGAAACAGCATTTGATAAAAATTTAACATCCATTCATGATTTTAAGCATATTTTTAGAAAACTTAAAACAGAATAAAAATTTCTTAATCTGATAAAGATTACCTATTAAAAAAAAAACTAGGGAAAATACCATACTTAATGATGAGATGTTGAAAGCTTTCCCTTTGAGAGCTGGAGCAAAGCAAGCTACCTCTACTGAATGTTGTGCTGTAGGCCCTGGCCAGAAAAATAGACATTAAAGTCCTAAGTGGGGACTTCCCTGGTGGTCCAGTGGTTAAAACTCCACAATCCCACTGCAGGAAGCACGGGTTTGATGCCTGGTCAGGAAACTAAGATCCTGCATGCCGCACAGCATGCCCCCCCCAAAAGTCATAAGGACTGGGAAGGAAGAAATAAGGCTGTTGTAATTAGTGAGTGAAGTGACTATGTAAATAGGAAATCTAAAGAACTGACAGATTACTAGATTGAATAATGAATTCAGCAACATTGCTGGATGCTGCTCCTGTTGCTGCTGCTGCATCACTTCAGTCATGTCCAACTCTGTGTGACCCCACAGATGGCAGCCCACCAGGCTTCCTCGTCCCTGGGATTCTCCAGGCAAGAACATTGGAGTGGGTTACCATTTCCTTCTCCAATGCACAAAGTGAAAAGTGAAAGTGAAGTCGCTCAGTCGTGTCCGACTCTTAGTGACCCCGTGGACTGAAGCCTGTCAGGCTCCTCCGCCCATGGGATTTTCCAGGCAAAACTACTGAAGTGGGGTGCCATTGCCTTCTCCCAATATTGCTGGATAAAATCAAGTGAAAACAAACTATTTCTATATATATGTCGGCAAAAAACAAAAGATGAAAATTTTAAACAGGCACTGTTTACAACAGAATTAAACGTTTGAATACCTAGAAATACATCTAACAACAGCAAAAAGAGCAACACCTTATTGAAGAAAACTGTAAGATCATTCTTGAGAGAAAAGTAAAGATCTAACTAAATGGAAAGATATTCAACAGAAGACATAGTAACGTTATCGATTCTCTCCCAAATGATCTGTGCAGTTAATGCAATTCTGATAAAATTTTCAATAGGTACCTTTAAAAAAATATTTATGTATTTGGCTGCACCGGCTACAGTCTTAGCTGTAGCATGCGAGATCTAGTTCTCTGACCAGGTACTTAATCTAAGCCTCCTGCACTGGGAGTGTCTTAGCCCTTGACCACCAGGGAAGTCTCTGAAAAGATGTTTTTATGTAGCCTGAAAAGCTCATTTTAAACTGTAAAGGGATAAAAGTAGACAAGAAACTCTTGAAGAAGAAAAACAAGGTGGGAAGACTTGTTCTATCAGGAGTCAAGAATTTTTACAAAGCTCACAGTAATTTGGCATTCTGCAGTAATAAACAAACTGCAAATATATGATGAAAACAAATAAAGAGCCCAAATGTAGACCCATGCATATTTGAATATTTGATTTATGACAAAGGTGACACTGCAAAACAGTGGGAGAAAGAAAGTATTTTCCATAAGTGTACTAGGTCACTTAGATATAAACGTAAGGGGGAAAGAAGAGAAACTTGACCCCTACCTCACACCATGCACAAATAGTAAGAACTAATCGAAGAGAACTAATCTGATGTTCATGGTTAGGAAGGCTCAATATTGTTTTCCTCAATGTGACATTTAGACTCAAAGCAATTCCAATCCAAATTCCAGTAAGTTATCTTGTAGATATTGACAGACTGATTCAAAAGTTTATATGGAGATGCAAGAGACCTAGAATAGCCAAAAAAATATTGAAGGAGAAGAACAGAGTTGGAAGACATGCTACCCAAATTCAAGACTTACTTAAAGCTACAGTTACCAATACAACACAATATTGGTGAAAGAATAGACAAATAGATTAATGGAACAGAATAGACAGCCCAGAAACAGACCCATATAAATAGAATCAACTAATCTTTGAGAAAGTGCAAAGACAATACAGTGGAGTAAGATAGTCTTTTAAACCAACGGTGCTGAAAAAACTGGATATCCACAAGCAAAAATATGAATCCAGACACAGATCTTATGCTTTTCACAAAAATTAGATCAGAATGAATCACAGACATAAATGTAAAACTTAAAAGGATAAAACACCCAGAAGATAAAATAGAATAAAACCTAAGATGACCTTGTCTAAGGTGATGACTTTTTAAGTACAACACCAAAGGAAGAATCTAGGAAAGAAATAATTGATAAGCTGGACTCCATTAAAATTTTTTTAAACTTTTTATTTTGTATTGAGGTACAGCCGATTAGCAAACAGTATTGGGATGGTTTCAGGTGAACAGTAAAGTGACTCAGCCATACATATACATGTATCCATTTTCCCCAAAACTCCCCTCCCAGACAGGCTGCCACATAACAGTTAAACAAAGTTTCATGCACTTTACAGTAGTTCATTGTTGGTTATCCATTTTAAATATGGCAGTGTGCACATGTCCATCCCAAACTGCCTAACTAGGCCTTCCCCCTATTCTTCCCCTCAACAACCATAAACTCTTTCTCAAAGTCTGTGAGTCTGTTTATGTTTTGTAAGTAAGCTCATCTGTATCATTGTTTTTTGTTTTTTTTAGATTCCCCATATAAGGGATGTCATACAATATTTCTCCTTCTCTGTTGACTTACTTCACTCACAATGACATTCTCTAGGTCCATCCATGTTCCTGCGAATGGTGTTTTTCATTCTTTTTAATGGCAATGGATTCCATTAAAATTTAAAACTTCTACTCAAAAAAACAAAACAACAAAAAAGTTCTGCTCTGTGAAAGACAATGTCAAGGGAATGAGAAGAAAGGCCAAGGCTGGGAGAAACTATTTGGCAAAAGACACATCTGATGAAGGACTGTTTTTCAAAATATACGAAAACTCTTAAAACTCAGCAATAAGGAAAGAAACAAACTCAGCAATAAGGAAAGAAACAATCAATTAAAAAATGGGTCAAAGACTTTAACAGACACTTCATCGAAGAAGTTATGCAAATGGAAAATAAGCATATTAAAAGATGCTCCACAACATATGTCGTCAGGGAAATAAAAAGTAAAACAAGAAACTGCTACACACCTATTACAATGGCCCAAACTCTGACTCACCAAATGCTAGTGAGCATCTGGAGCTACAGGAATGCTCTTGTGTTGCTGGTGGGAATGCAAAATGCTACAGGTAATTTTAATGAATAGAATAAAGTGAAAGTTACCATGTGGGACTTTGGAGACTAGATTATGAAAAGCACTGAGACTTGGGGACTTCCTGGAAGTCCAAGGGTTGAGTCCATGCTGCCAATGCTGGGGGTGCAGTTTCAATCCCTGGAGGGGGAACTAAAATCCAACATGCCAAGCAGTGAAGCCAAAAATAAGTAAGTAAATATGTGTATATCGGCTGGCTGCCTTGTTGAGAGGACAGTCTGAGAGCCCCGTGGAGAGGCCTCAAGGTGAGGAGCTGAGGCCTCCAGCTGGCAGCGCAATGAGCCACATCTTGGAAGCAGCTCCTCCAACCTTGCCCAAGCCTTCAGTGCCCACAGCCATACTGACAACATGACTGCAAGATCGAGACCACCCCTGAGGCAGCACCACCTACCTGAGTGTGAGGTAAAAAGTGTTGCCTATTTTAAGTTTTGGAGCAATTTGTTATGCAGCAATAATTTGTACATCCTGTAACATTAATGCAAGAGTCCAAATGTGGACTTCTTCCCTTAATATTGTCCTGCTCTTATGTAGTAACAGCAGGGCACAATGGCAAAGAGCACAGGCAGTGGAGATGCATACAGCTCATCACACTTGGTGAGGTCACTGGGTAGCTGTGCCTCTTGGGGAAGGTGCTCACATTCTCAGAGTTTTTGTTGTCTTGTTTTCAAAATGGAAACGTGAATTTTTCAACCGAGTGCATGGCCCTAGGCAGCGGACTCAACAATGAAATTGTACTGTTATTATTCAATATTTCACTGCAATTACTGCTTACCTACCTGTAAGCAGAGAGACTTGCTTCCCTCCCACCCTATCCCCATTCAGAGCTGTTTCCACCAGACTCCTGGCCTCTGATATCAGCTCTTTTGTTATTTGAACCTGGTGAGTGATGCGTGCTAAATCACTTTAGTCGTGTCTGACTCTGTGCAACCCTGTGGACTGTAACCCACTAGGGTCTTCTGTCCAGGGGATTCTCTAGGCAAGAATACTGGAGTGGGTGGACATTTCCTTCTCCAGGGTATGTTCCCGACCCAGAGATCCAACCCACATCTCTTATGTCTCCTGCATTGGCAAGTGGGTTCTTTATCACTGGTGCCATCTGGGAAGCCCTAGTTGGATCTGGGATCTGTGTTTATTCAACAAGGGATTGGAGGTTTGGTAGCATCAGGGTGTCATGTGGCTGGAGTCTGCCTCCCTGGAGTCCCCAGGATGCAGCTCTGGCAGAGTCCTCAACAGCCTCCCCGGGGATCACCATGGTCCTTGGCCAGTGCTTACCCCCACCTCTGTCATCTGAGGTCCAGTTTCAGCTGGCTCCTGAGCACCTGTGCCGTGCTGGCCACTGGGCAGGCACCAGATATGAGAGATAGGTCAAAAGCTTCCATCTCCAGGAGGTGATGACATGCTGATACAGTATTAGGAGTGCAAGGCCAGAGGAACCCAGATCCCCGAAGAGGGAACATCATTCAATCTGGGGGTGAGGAGGGCTCAGGAAGCAAGGATGGAAGCTTCCTCAGAAGTAAGATTTGAACAGAAGGACTGGCTGTGCTAAGGGGCAGGCAGGCGTGTGAGAGGGAATGAAAGCTCTGGGTGTGGGAAATGTGTTGGTGGAGGGGTGTGTATGGAGGGGAGAGAGGAATGGTGACATTCATTCCTTTACTTACATTGGGCCCCAAGCAGACACTTGGCCATTTACCCAAGGTCTTCTTGTCCTCACCCTCAAAGGGTTCTTTATGCAATGACGTGACCCAAAACTATTCCTGAGGGATCTGAGTTCTTAGTGATCTTGTTTATGTTGGATTACTCTGTCATCCATTAATCTTACCTTTGGACATAGCCATACCAGGGACAGTTCCTGAGGATTTCCTGTCCCCATTGTGTATCTTTATCTGTGTAACACTATCTCCTCCTGAAAATTAACGTCAATCTCACTGGTCAACATTTTAACTCTCTTTTCTCTTGTTTGTTCAGTGACATGAGGATTTCCAAATGGTCAAGTGAGGGTCTCATCTTCTAATTTAGTTTAACTTAATTCTTCTGGTAGATCCATTCATTCCTTGAGTTACCAAGACTACTTAAATAATAGAACCCCAAATTGTGGGGCTACAAGACAAATAACGCGTGGGTTAGTCATTAGTTGTATTATGAAGGAGGTGAATAGCTCTTCAACTACTGGACCCATGTACGCTGTACCCATGTATGCTAAGAGGAAGAAACATGACCATGTATTGATCGCTGATCTAGGACTAGATTGTACAGTGTAGAATAGACACAGTGCTTTTTTTTGAGGCATTGTCTCTTATCTGGTGCTGTAATGGGAAATAGATGGAGAAACAGTGGAAACAGTGTCAGACTTTATTTTTTTGGGCTCCAAAATCACTGCGGATGCTGATTGCAGCCATGAAATTAAAAGACGCTTACTCCTTGGAAGGAAAGTTATGAGCAACCTAGATAGCATATTAAAAAGTGGAGACATTACTTTGCCAACCAAGGTCCATCTAGTCAAGGTTATGGTTTTTCCAGTGGTTGTGTATGGATGAGAGTTGGACTGTGAAGAAAGCTGATCACCGAATAATTGATGCTTTTGAACTGTGGTGTTGGAGAAGACTCTTGAGAGTCCCTTGGACTGCAAGGAGATCCAACCAGTCCATTCTAGAGGAGATCAATCCTGGGTGTTCATTGGAAGCTGAACACCTGGGTGTTCATTGATGCTAACACTGAAACTGCAATACTTTGGCCACCTCATGCGAAGAGTTGACTCACTGGAAAAGACTCTGATGCTGGGAGGGATTGGGGGGCAGGAGGAGAAGGGGATGACAGAGAATGAGATGGCTGGATGGCATCACCGACTCTATGGAGGTGAGTTTGAGTGAACTCCGGGAGTTGGTGATGGACAGGGAGGCCTGGCGTGCTGTGATTCATGGGTCGCAAAGAGTCAGACACAACTGAGTGACTGAACTGAACTGAATGGGGTCTTTAATAGGCCATCCCACTATTCAAGAAGGCCAACTGCTTTGGAGTGAGCAGGAACATGGCAAAAACCTACGAATCTCATGTATATTATCAGTCAATTGTCTTACTTTTCTTTAGGTTGCAAAATAAGCTACTTGACCAGCAGCAATGTTGAGTGATTAAGGGCACCAGTCAGTCCACAGATGATATTGCCAGCAGAAACAAAACAGTTAAGGAAGGAAAACCCCTCCACAGAACTGTCTATCCCAATAAGGAAAAATCACTGCCACCTCTGTGACGGAAGACACCCAACACAACCAACCTCCACCAGGGGGCCAACTATTCCCCCATGCTATGGCACCATATTGAGGGCACTTCATAGTGATGGTAGTCAAATCAATTTTACTTTTTAAAAAATACTTGTCTTGCTGCACTGGGACTTAGTTGCAGCACGAGGGACCTTTAGTCGTGGCATGTCGGATCTAGTTCCCTGACCAGGGTTTGAACCTGGGCCCCCTGCATCGGGAGTATGGAGTCTTAGCCACTGGGCCTCCAGAGAAGTCCCAAAATGTCTTTAGAGTGATCAATTCCATGCTGTTGTGCCAACATACAACCTCCATCCCTGCTATCACTGTTCCACTTTGTCAATGAGTATGTACTCGTTGCAGAAAGAGATGGACAATTAAAAACCTCCTCTGTAACATGGGAAGCACTCAAGACACAAATATTGTCACGTGATTGGCCTGTTCTTTCTCTAACCTTGTTATGAGTCTTTCAATCTAGCTACTTTCAACTTCCTGACCACTGACCTTAGCTACCACCCACAAATCAGGAGTGATCCTTACTTCATATCATCTAGAGGATCATGTGATGATGTACTGCTTGAAGTTTTGACTTTGGGAGGATTTCCCATTTCCACCATCCTTCAGTACACCACTGAGTTGCTCCAAGGTGATTCAGCTTCAGTTGGCTGCTGCATATTGTTCAGAGCCATCTGAACAGGGCTTCAGCGCTTTCCTCAACTGGTCATAGAGTGGGTTGAGGGAGGAAGTGTAGGTGGATGAGTGAGCCACCTACTTGTGTACCTTCCACGTGTCTCCAGGATTTGCATGAGTCTAATCCCACCAATTTGATGGTGAGGTGATCAGACAATCTCCGGGTCTTGTTGGGCGGCTCAGGTTCATGGTCATCGTCATTTGGTTCCCCTTAGGTATTCATTCTTAACCAGAGCAAAATCTGTTTCCTAATGGAGTAGTTGCTCAAAGTAGAGGCTACCTCTTATTGGAAATCAAGTGAACGTGGATCTATGTCTGGACTCAGTGACATCTGATCCTTAATGCTGTACCTCACTGACCTGGTTACTAAACCGGATGGTGAATTTGAGGTCACACAGTGTGAAGTCCATTCATTTTGTTACTCTTTTTCAAGATATCCTTGGCATTTTCATATAGACTTTAGAATCTGTTTGTCAATTTCTAGAAAATAAAAAGCCTAGTGAGATTATGACTGAGACTACATTGGATCTATAGACAAATTTGGAAAGAACTGGCATTTTAACAGTATTGAGCCTTTCCTTAATGACACTGATGTCGCTCCACTGATCCAGGTCTTGCACATCTTTGGTTGAATTCTAAGTATTGTATACATTTTAATGGTATACTTGGAATGTAATTTAATTTAATTTCAACTGTTCGCACATTGACTTATATTGTCATCTTGCTATATTAACATTTAAATTTTTGTCATTGCAGAGATCTAGGTAAGAATTTTCTATGTGATAAGTAATCATATTGTTTGAGAAAAGAGATAGTTTTGATTCCTTCTGATCTACGTGCCTTTTATTTCTTTTACTTGCCTTATTGCACTGGCTAGTGCAATACAATATTTAACACAAGTAGTGAGAATGGACAGTTTATTTCAGTGCAGTTGCTCAGTCGTATCTGACTTGTTGTGAGCCCATGGACTGCAGCACGCCACGCCTCCTTGTCCATCACCAACTCCCGGAGTTTACTCAAACTCATGTCCATTGGGTCAGTGATGCCATCCAACCATCTCATCCTCTGTTGTCCCCTTCTCCTCCCACCTTAAATCTTAACCAGCATCAGGGTCTTTTCAAACGAGTCAGTTCTTTGCATCAGGTGGCCAAAGTATTGGAGTTGCAGCTTCAACATCAGTCCTTCCAATGAATATTCAGGACTGATTTCCTTTAGGATGGACCGGTTGGATCTCCTTGCAGTCCAAGGGACTCTCAAGAGTCTTCTCCAACACCACAGTTCAAAAGCATCAATTTTTCAGTGCTCAGCTTTCTTTGTAGTCCAACTCTCACATCCATACATGACTACTGGAAAAACCATATCTTTGACTAGATGGTCCTTTGTTGGCAAAGTAATGTCTCTGGTTTTTAATATGCTGTCTAGGTTGGTCATAACTTTTCTTCCAAGGGGCAAGCGTCTTAATTTCATGGCTGCAGTCACCATCTGCAGTGATTTTGGAGCCCCCCCAAAATGAAGTCTGTCACTGTTTCCATTGTTTTCCCATCTATTTTCCATGAAGTGATGGGATCGGATGCTATGATCTTATTTTTCTGAATGTTGAGTTTTAAGCCAAGTTTTTCACTCTCCTCTTTAACTTTCTTCAAGAGGCTCTTTAGTTCTTCTTTGCTTTCTGCCATAAGAGTGGTGTCACCTGCATATCTGAGGTTATTAATATTTCTCCTGGTAATCTTGACTCCAGTTTGTGCTTCATCCAGCCCAGCGTTTCTCATGATGTAAGTTAAATAAGCAGGGTGACAATATACAGCCTTGATGTACTCCTTTCCTGATTTGGAACCAGTCTGTTGTTCCATGTCCAGTTCTAACTGTTGCTTCTTGACCTGCATACAGATTTCTCAGGAGGCAGGTCAGGTGGTCTGTTATTCCCATATCTTTAAGAATTCTCCACAGTTTGTTGTGATCCACACAATCAAAGGCTTTGGCATAGTCAACTGAGCAGAAATAGGTTTTATTAGTTTTTCTGGAACTCTCTTGCTTTTTTGATGATCCAACAGATGTTGGCAATTTGATCTCTGGTTCCTCTGCTTTTTCTAAATCCAGCTTGAACATCTGGAAGTTTACGGTTCATGTACTGTTGAAGTCTGTCTTGGAGAATTTTGAGCGTTACTTTTCTAGCATGTGAAATGAATGCAATTGTGCGGTAGTTTGAGCATTCTTTGGCATTGCCTTTCTTTGGGATTGGAATGAAAACTGACCTTTTCCAGTCCTGTGGCCACTGCTGAGTTTTCCAAATTTGCTGGCATGTTGAATGCAGCACTTTCACAGCATCATCTTCTAGGATTTGAAATAGCTCAACTGGAATTCTATCACCTCCACTAGCTTTGTTTGTAGTGATGCTTCCTAAGGCCCACTTGACTTTGCATTCCAGCATGTCTGGCTCTAGGTGAGTGATCACAGCATCATGATTATCTGGGTCATGAAGATCTTTTTTGTATAGTTCTTCTGTGTATTCTTACCACCTCTTTTTAATATCTTCTGCTTCTTTTAGGTCCATACCATTTCTGTCCTTTATTGTGCCCATTTTTGCATGAAATATTCTCTTGGTATCTCTGATTTTCTTGAAGAGATCTCTAGTCTTTCCCATTCTATTGTTTTCCTCTATTTCTTTGCATTGATCACTGAAGAAAGCTGTGAGAATGGACACCCTCATTTAATTCCTGATTTAAGGGGGAAAACAAGGGGTTTACACTATGATAAACTAGAAACTGAGCCTTAAAACAGAGCTGAAATCATGAATGATATGTCCTCTGACCACAATGGAATTACACAGAAACAAATGTCAATGATATACCGCTTCATGTAAAATTCAGGAAACTTGTCACTGTATAGAAACATTTATGGGCATAATTTCAATAATTTGCAGGTTTGGTTTCAAACCACTGCAATAAAGTGAATATTGCAATAAAGTGAGTCACAGACATTTTTTGGTTTCCCAGTACATATAAAAGTTATGTTTACACTATACTGTATACACCTTAATTAATGTATATATCTTAATTTTAAAAGTACTTTATTACAGCTTCAGTAAATCATAGTATTTTTGCAATAGTAGCATCAAAGATCACTGGTCAGAGATCATGGTAACAAATATAATAATACTGAAAAAGTTTAAACTATTGTGAGAATTATCAACATGTGACACAGAGACATGAAGTGAGCAAATGCTCTTGGATAAATGGCACTGATAGACTTGCTTGATGCAGGGTCACCACAAACCTTCATTTTATTAAAAATCTCAGTATCGGAGAAGTGCAATAAAGTGAAGAGCAGTAAAATGAGGTCAGCCTGTACTTTGCCCATGCTTTATATTCTAGTTGTCACGTGTGATACATCTACCTGTGCTATAAATCCCACATAAACAATCAAATGCATTTTAGAGACTTTAAGAGGGACAATATTCTACTATATTTATCCACATATTTTTTTTTATGTCTTGTGCTCTTCTTTTCTTCCTGAATAATTCTATCTGATATTACTCCTTTTCAGTAGGAAGATCATATGCATATCTTGTAGTGCACGTCTGATAGCAATGAATTTTCTCAATTTTTGTTTATGAGAAAATCTCTTTGTTTTTCCATCACCGTTTAATATTTTTACTGAATAAAACATTCTGGATTTTTTTCAGCACTTTAAAGATGACGTTCCATTGTCTTTGGCTCCCACTGTTCTTGATGAGAGGTTAGCCATAGATTTTATCATTGAGTTCCTGAATATACTTTTACTTATTCACTTCCAATTTTGATGCCTTTTACTTCATTTTGATGCCTAGCTGCTGTGGCTAGGACTTCTAGTACAATGTGGAACAGAAGTAGTGAAAGCAATCATTCTTCACTTGTTCCACATCTTAGGGGAAAAGCTTTCAACCTTTTAGCATTGAGTATGAAGTTAGCTGTGAATTTCCCATATGATGAGGTAGTTTCCTTCTAAGTTTGCTGAGTATTTTGGTCATTAGAGAATGTTTGAATTTTATCAAATGCAATTCTTTGTCAAATGAGATAACTGTTCAATTTTTGTCCTTCATTCTGTTAATGGGGAGTACACCAGTGAATAATTTTCATATGTTGAACCTTCCTTGCATTCCAGGAAAAAATCTCATGTGGTCATGGTGAGCACTTCCTTTAATAAGCTGTTGAATTTGGTTTGCCAGGATTTTGTTGAGGATTTTTACCTCACTATTTATACAGGATATTGGTCTGTTTTTTTCTTATAATGTCTTTGCCTGGATTTGGTATCATGGTAATGCTGGCTTCATAGAATGAGTTAGGAATTGTTCCTTCTTTAGTTTTTTGAAAGAATATAAGAATTGATGTTAGTCCTTTTCTGAATGTTTGGTGGTGTTCACCAGTGACATCATCTCGTCTTCCGCTTTTATTTGTTGGGAGGTGTTTGATGTTTGATTCAATCACCTTATAAGTTATAGGTCTGTTCAGATTTTCTATTTCTTCATGATTCATTCTTGGTAGGTTGCATGTTTCTAGGAATGTGTCCATTTCATATAGGTCATTCAGTTGGGGGCAGGGTATACAATTGTTCATAATACTCTCTTGTAAACCTTTTTATTTCTGTAAAATTGGTAGTAATGTCTCCTCTTTCATTTCTGATTTTAGTTATTTGACTCTTTTCTCTTTTTTTCTTGTCAGTCTGGTTTTGTCAGATTTGTTGATCCTTTTGAACAATGAGACTCTTGGTTTCATTGACTCTCTCAATTGTTTTCCTATTCTCTATTTTATCTCTACTCTAATCTTTAGTGTTTCCTTCCTTCTGACTGCTTTAGATTTATTTTGTTCTTTTTCTGGTTCCTTGAGGTGTAAAGTTAAGCTGTTGTGTTGAGATCCTTCTTTTTTAAAATGTAAGCAATAGAATCTCTCTTAACACTGCTTTGCTGAATCCTGTAAGTTTTGATATGTCATGTTTTCATTTTTGTCTCAAGATACTGTCTAATTTTCTTTTTGATTTTTTTCTTCACCATTGGTTGTTAAAGAATGTGTTGCTTAATTTCACATATTTGTGAATTTCCTGGCTTCCCTTCTGTTGATTTATAGTTTCATTCCATTATTATAAAAAATAATGCCTTTTATGACTTCAACTTTTTAAATTTATTAAGACTTGCTTTGTGGCTTAACAAATTGTCCATATTGGAGAACATTTTGTGTACACCTGAGAAAATTGTGTATTGTGCTGTTGTTGGGTGGATGTTCTACATAATAAGTCTATTAGGTCTCATTCACCTAAAAAGTGTTCAGGTCCTTTATTTCCTTTTTTACTTTCTGTCTAGTTGTTCTAATCATTATTGAAAGTGGGATTTTGTAGTCTCCAAGTGTTACCTTAGAGTTGTCTTGGTTAAATCTGTGTGAGCAATCATAGCCCAATAATTTGCCTCCCCACAACTTTTTGCTTTGTTCTTTTATTGCGAAGTTTTTGCTTTATTTTTATATGTGTATCATACATAAAAGAGTGCATAAATAATATATTGACTTTTGAAAACTAAAACCTCCCCCATTTCCCTCCATTGGCACTTACAATCTTAATTTTTCTACATAATTATGTATCTCCTTATAATGTATTATTTAGTTTGCCTGTTTTTCTTTTTATAAGTAGAAAACAATTATTTTGCAATTTTGCAACTTGAGTTTTTCCCTTTAACATTATGTTTCTGAGATTTAACCATGTAGATGTATGTGACTATTTTTAAATTTCATTTTCACTGCTGTATGTGTTTCTGCGTTAAATTTACTTAACCGAAAATTATCTATTCTACAGTTAAAGATGGCTATTGCTCGTATTATTTTTTGTTCTTTTTTTAAAAAAAGTATTTATTTACTTATTTTTTGACTGTGCTGGCTCTTCGTTACTATGTGTGGGCTTCTCTAGTTGTGGCGAGCCAGCTTCATTGGTGGCTTCTCTTATTGTGGGGCACATGCTCTAGAGTGCGTGGGCTCAGTGCTTGCGGTTCGTGGGCTTAGCTGTCCCAAGGCATGTGGAATCGTCCTGGACCAGGGATTGAACCTGGGTCCTCTGCACTGGCAGGTAGATTCTTAGCCTCTGGACCACTAGGCAAGTCCACTGCCACTTTTTTAAAAAAATGAACACTTCTACTCTGACCCCTGATGCACAAGTTCAAGACTTTCTCCAGAGAGTATACCCAGGAGTAAAATTGCTAGGGCTTGGGATGTGCACGTTTAACATTTTCTACAGTGGTTTGCCAATTTACGCCATCCTCAGCACTGTTGTACAAGTGCTCAACACTTGTTATTTTGTACCTTAAAATTTTTGCCAGGCTGTGAAATTTTACCTCATGGCCTAAATTTGTATTTTCCTGACTACTAGACTTAGCAGCAGCAGCAGCAGTTAGGTTGAACGATGTTTTATATGCTTATGGGCCATCTGTGTTTTCTATTCTAGTCAGTTTCTCTTCAATTATTTTGGCCCTTATTCCTGAATGCTTTATCTTGTTCTCACTAATTTATGGGAATTCTTAATATATTCTGGACACTAATCCCATGACAACTATACTGTGATGACTTTTTTTAGCCTGCAAACATTGAGCCCTGTAACTGCAGACCTCTATGCTGTCTACCCAACCCCCCTCGGCCCACCCTTTTTGCCCATCCCCCTTGACCCTCTGTGCCTACCTTGATGACATTTGAAACAACAGGAAAGGCAACACCCTACTCACATCCTTAATCTGGTCTTTCTGGTGAGTTTTCCCCCTTCATCTGGCAGAAAACTCTCACTAGAGTGAGAAGGATGAAAGGCCATTTTACAAAAATCTCTGGCTAAGACTATTTGTTTACATTCATTGCCCAGCATAGTGGGAGCAGCAGAATTCTTGAACTCTGTGAGACTTCAAACCAGTGCCCTCAAACAGCTTAGAATTCAGACTGTAGGTACAGTGGTATTTTCTCCCTTCTTCGGTTGGCTCTCATCTGAGTTTTCCTTTTCTCATTGGACTTGACTCAAAGCAGCAGGAATGAGCTGAGTCAACACATGCCAATGCTCCCTTTCCACCTTGTGCACTAACCTACAGACTTGACTGGTACAGAATCCAGCTTCTAAAGGACCACAGGTGGCAACTCGACAAATGTTTCACGACCACATGTCTAAAGGCAACAACTTTCTAGCTTGTCACATTTTTACCTTTATAGCCTCAAACCCAACCCTCTCCATTCAGCCAATTTAAAATTTTTAGAGTTGTAATTGCAGCCCCGAGTACCAAATAAGGACCAATTAATATCAGTTAAGATATGGTGGGCAATTCAGGGCTGAAATAATGTCTTTATGGTGTCTTCAAGGGTTACAATTCCTTTTGTACTTCTGCTCAATGTTAGAATGGGCGTTTACCCTTCATAAAATGGCTGCCTGAGCTCCAGCCTTCACAACTGCCTTCAAGACAGCCAGAAGCAGGAAAAGGCAAGGGTAAAAGGATATCGATCAATTGAGTCAACTCTCCCCCAGATTTCTTTGCCATATAAAATGTTTAAGCAGTTTTTTTTTAGGTGAGAAAGAGGATGTTAAGATTTCTCTACTAGGTTCAACAGAATATAATGTTGAAGAGTGCTACTATGTGGAGTACGTAGTGACACACTGATACAAATGTTAAAAGAAGAGACACTTAATCTCTAAAGAAACTTACAATAACAACTTAGAGCTTCATCAGCAGGACTTATTTCTGTTGAAAACACTAAGAAATAGGACCACCCGGAATTAAAATCAACTTCTGAGGGTATGAAAAGGGATGCAATGCAAACCAGATGGAAAAATAGTATTTATTGAGCTGTAAATATGAGTTTTCCATAAGACATACATTAATTTCCCCCCAACTTTGAAATTACTGAGAATAATTGAGAAATATAATTTTATATATTTAAAGTGTACCATATGATGATTTGGCATAAAGACACTGTGGAGTGTACCAAGATCAAGCTGATTCACACATCCATCACTCCCCCTAATTAAGGACATTCATAACTATTCAAAAACAAATCTTGCAAATACAAAATAAAGCCTAAATCAGGGGCTAGGGAATTCAAAATATACCAGCAAAAAGGCAAGGCAATAAACTCAGAGTCTAGCTTGTCAAATATTTCCTGCATTAATATTATGTACAGAAGCATTTTGCCAATTTGTACCCAGTGATTTCTTCTGCAGCTGACTGGGGTCCAGACACTAAATACAGATGTGTGTGCAGAATCAAATCATTCTCCACTGTCAAGGGGTAATCAACAGATCATGGAGAAAGATAAGCTTTTATACCTTTCTTGCTTTATCATAATTCCAAATATGCATTTCAGGGTGTAATTTTGTTTTTGAAGATACTTCCCTTAAATATATGATCTATGATTACAATAACCATTAATAAGATGAAACTTTAGTTTCAGGGAGCTGACCCACACTACCCTATCTTAGGATCATGACTTTGTGGAACACACTGAAGTCAGTTCACCTTTTAAGGAATTTCCCCCAAAGCTCCACCTACCAACTTCTACTCACATCTCATTGGTCAGAATTTAGTCATGTGTTTATCTCTCTATTAACCACAAATAACAGCCTGGGAAATGTAGGTTTTCACCTGGGCACAGATTGCTAGGCCCCAACAAGATCAGAGCTTCTATTTCTTCGTCTTAACAAAGAAGGAAAGAAGAAATCTTAGATGGGTAATTCTAACTAGTTGGGGGCAGAACAAAATTTTGTTCTGCAGAATTGTTAGAAGGACTGAAGAAGCAAGTCTAGGCAATGCTCCCAAAACAGTCCTGCTTCACTGGTCTGATTAATCTCAGAAACACTTTTTATGCCACCCACGCCAGCAAAATGGATGACCTCTATCTAGCTTATTCCTTCATATCACTTCTAGATCAGAGCCTTGATGAGTGCATCTTATTGGTGGAAACTAGGTCATAGATCTGCAAGGGGGGCTGGGAAATGTAATTTAAAAATTTGACCTTAAGAATGTGGGATTCACAGTTGTGATAAACTAGCATATACCATTGATTTTAAGACACATGGGTTTTTTTTTTTTCTTCACATTTTCATCAGGATGCTTCTTTTTTTTTTTTTTTTAGGATGCTTCTGACTGTTGGCGACAGCTCTTGGCCATTTGGCAGTTTGGTGATGCGTTCACATTGTACATACATGTTAGTACTTCCTTATAGTATAATGTTGTGAAAGTATCTTTATCAAAAAGGTGCAGATGATGCCATATGATCCTGCAATCCCACTCCTGACATTCAGACAAAACTAATTTAAAAAGATATATGCATCCCAGTGTTCACTGCAGGACTAGTCACAATAGCCAAGACACGAAAACAACATAAATGTCCACAGACAGATGAATGGATAAAGAAGATGTGGTCCATATATACAGTGGAATACTACTCAGTCATAAAAAGAAACAAAACAATGCCATGTGCAGCAGAATGGATGGACCTAGAGATTATCATATTAAGTGAATTAAGTCAGACAGAAACAAATATGATATCACTTGTATGTGGAATCTAAAAAAATGACGTAAATGAACTTATTTACAAAACAGAAACAGACTCACAGACACAGAGAACAGACTTGTGGTTGCCGAGGGGGACGGGGGATGGGGGAAGGGTGGATTGGGAGTTTGGGATTAGCAGATGAAAACTATTATATACAGAATGGGTAAACAGCAAGTTCCTACTGTAGAGTACAGGGAACTATATTCAATATCCTGTGATAAACCATAATGGAGAAGGATATGAAAAAAGAATGTATATAAATTAATCACTTTGTATACACCAGAAATTAATGCAGCATTGTAAATCAACTATACTTCAAAATAATTTTTTAAAAAAAGGGACAAACAGTGCTCCCAAATGCTGCACCATCAATGCTCCACCCCTGAATGCAGGATGCAGAACCTACGAGAGATAACTCTTCATTAAAAGAGGACCCAGAAGAGCTGTACCTGAAAACACAGAGAATATCTAGAAATCAGTTAAATGACCTCCCTTGCTTATGTTCTCCGTTTTTATGTGTGCACAAGAAAGATAGACACCTCACTAAAGAAAAGATCTTTCAAGAAGGACCAAATGCAAATTCTAAGTGATAAGAAAACATTGTATCAAGTTTAATTCCCAGTGTTTTCTCTTCTCGGTTCATAAAATAATGGAATACCTTACATTGATGACATCTTAGATTCAGTGAAATATTCTGTCGAGCATGGGGAAGGGGTCAAAAGACTCTAGGCAACCAGGGCAAAGTCTGTGTTGGTGAACAGAACAGTGAGGGAACTGTTCCCCACTCCTGACCACCGGGGGCAGCCCAGGAGGAGCTGGGCACGAGCTAGTGAACATGTGGCCCTGGACCCGTGGGCGGTGTGCCTGGTTCCACTGGGTCAACTCTTGGGACTCCCCAGGCCACACAGGGCAGAGTGTGTGTTCTGGCCCAATGGATCAGAAATGCCTCCTAAGTGTACCCAAGGCCTGGAAGGGAAGCATGGCTCCCTGGGAACCCCATGCTCTTGCAGGTGGAAGCAGAAAGCTAGGGAGCAGCCCCAAGGTGAAGAATCCTGCTTCTTCCTAGGGCTTGGCAGGTTATGGGGTCCTTTCATGCCCACTGCATCTTTGCTTCCTCACAACGCCACACTCCACCATGGGACGCATTTTTGCTTGCACACTTATCTCCCTGTATCAGACCTTTAGCTCTGTGAGGATGAAGACTATCTGTGTGGTTGCCCAACTCGTAGTAGAACTCAACAAATACTCATTAAACAAATGAATGAATATGCTAACGGATGACAGGGACAGGATGAGGACAGTGAGACTCAGAGAAGCCCCTGGTGACTGTAGAGCTGAGGGTTTTGCCATCCTCCCCTCCCTGTGCATTTCTCACCTGCCATCCTTGGACAGGCCTTCTCGGGAGCAGACTCTGAGGTAGAGTTCAGGTGCAGGATGTTTTTTGGGGAATGCTGTTAGCATGGATGTCACTGTATGTGTAAATGAAGTGCAGGGAGGGGAGGGCTGAACTGCAAGGCAGATGCAAGGAAGGCTTCAGCCAATCCCATGGCAACTCTGAGCCTGGGAGAGCCTGGCTGGGGCACAGGACCTGGACCTTTATATGTTACATTGACCAGACCTTGGGTATAGGCTGTCCCAGGGAAGGGGACATGACAGTGGAGGGAAAGTTCCAGAGAGGTGCCCAGCTGTATGTCAGTAGCCAGCATTCCCAGGGGTGGGCAAGAGCAGGGCAGGTGTTCGGACCTCAAGGGAATGACTGGACAGCACCCCGCAGCATGTACACACCATCTTGAGATAGGGTAAAAAGTCATTCTGGAACGGGGACTGTGTGCATTTTCACTTAAAAAAAAAAACCTACATTTCCATCTCGGTGGGTCTCAGGAAGGTAGATGTGCTGCTAGTGAACTCTATGGGAATGTGAAGCAGCATCTTTGCGAGCCAGTGAAGGTCTTGATAGAGGACCTGGCACCATGGTGAAGGAGACAGCAACATGTGTAACTGGCTGGTGGGGTTCCAAGGACAAAAGGGAAGCAGGATGTGGTGAAGAGACATGAGAAGTCAGGAGACCTCAGTTCATGCTGCAGGTTGCCCTCTACACTGTGTCTTGGCAAGTCCCTCACCCATGTGCCTCTGTTTCTTCATCTGCAAAATGGGAATATTTCTTGCCTAGTGCCCCTGGGGCTAAAGCTGAAACTCCATTACTTTGGCCACCTCATGCGACGAGTTGACTCACTGGAAAAGAGTCTGATGCTAGGAGGGATTGGGGGTGGGAGGAGACGGGGACGACGGAGAATGAGATGGCTGGATGGCATCACCGACTTGATGGACATGAGTTTGAGTGAACTCCGGGAGTTGGTGATGGACAGGGAGGCCTGGCGTGCTGTGATTCATGGGGTTGCAAGAGTTGGACACAAATGAGCGACTGAACTGAACTGAACTGAATGCCCCTGTCAAGGTAAGAGAGGACACCTCTTACCTTGGGGAGATACCCATCTCCCCCTGAAATCCATTCTCCCATCTTCCTTGGTAAGAAACCCCTGAGTTTTAGCTGGGCCTGGGCCACACCTTAAGAACTATATTTCCCAGTTTCCCATACAACAAGGTGAGGCCAGATGATTAGGTTCCAGTCATTGTAAGTAAGCAGAAGAGGTGTGAACATCTTCCTTGAAGAAAGAAGGAGTTCCCTTTTCTGTACCTCTTTCTGGTTGGCAGGAGTGCTGTCAAAAACGGCTGGAGCTCCAGCAGCCATTTTAGACTATGTTGTGACCTTGCAAATGCAAGGTACACGTGGCAAAGAAAAAAGGTATAAGAAGACTAGGTTCTTGGCACTGTAGAATGTAAGCCACTAATTATTTCTAGGAACTCAAAAGCCTCTTGTTGAAAGTGAAAGAGGAGAGTGAAAAGGTTGGCTTGAAGCTCAACATTCAGGAAACAAAGATCATGGCATCTGGTCCCATCACTTCATGGGAAATAGATGGAAAAACAGTGGAAACAGTGTCAGACTTTATTTTTTTGGGCTCCAAAATCACTGCAGATGCTGATTGCAGCCATGAAATTAAAAGACACTTACTCCTTGGAAGGAAAGTTATGACCAACCTAGATAGTATATTAAAAAGCAGAGACATTACTTTGCCAACCAAGGTCCGTCTAGTCAAGGCTATGGTTTTTCCCGTGGTCATGTATGGATGTGAGAGTTGGACTGTGAAGAAAGCTGATCGCCGAAGAATTGATGCTTTTGAACTGTGGTGTTGGAGAAGACTCTTGAGAGTCCCTTGGACTGCAAGGAGATCCAACCAGTCCATTCTAAAGGAGATCAATCCTGGATGTTCATTGGAAGGACTGATGCTAAAGCTGAAACTGCAATACTTTGGCCACCTCATGCGACGAGTTGACTCACTGGAAAAGACTCTGATGCTGGGAAGGATTGGGGGCGGGAGGAGAAGGGGACGACAGAGAATGAGATGGCTGGATGGCATCACCGACTCTGTGCACATGAGTTTGAGTGAACTCCGGGAGTTGGTGATGGACAGGGAGACCTGGCGTGCTGTTATTCATGGGGTCGCAGAGAGTCGGACACGACTGAGCGACTGAACTGAACTGAACTGAATTATTTCTAGAACAGAGTTTCACAGCCTGAACCCAACTGACATTTTGTATCAGATAATTCTTGTTGTGGGGGCCTGTCCTGGGCATTGTAAGAGGTTCACCGGCATCCCTGGCCTCTACTCACTAGGTGCAACCCCACCCCTTGAGTTGTGACGACCAAAAATGTCTCTAGAGATTGCCATGTGACTGGGGGCAAGTCATCTAGGGTTGAGAGCCACTATTCTGGACCAGTCTGTCCAATAGGAATATAATGCAAGCCACGTATTTAAATTTAAAATTTCTAATAGTAGTCACATTTTAAAAAAGTAAAAATGAACAGGTGAAATTAATTTTATAATACAGTGTATTTAACTCAATGCAGTAATTTCTCAGTATCTCCAGAGGCTTTGTTTCAGGATCCCTGCAGATACCCAAATCCAAGGACATGGAGTTTTGGACCTGCTGCACACTTTGGAACATTCAAGAAGTAGTGAACACTCAGATTGGTGATCTGCAACTGAACAGCTGACTGTGTTTAGGAAACTGGGAGATGAGGCTCTGCATGCTTATGTCCCTGAGTCCTACCAATGGTTCCAAGAGGCAAGCGGCATTTTCATTCTATAAGTGAAGTCTCGGCTCTGAGAGCATGGTGGGTGCAGTCATGTCCAGCCAAGGTGTCCTCTCCCAGGCCAAGGCACTGACAGCACTGACAGGATCCCTCTCCGGGACTGGCCACCCTCTGAATCACTTTCCCCAAGTCCCCTCCCCTCCCCAGCAGCAATCTGTGTCTCCATCACTGATCATTGTGAGTATACATTTCAGCCCCCCAGCTCCAATAGGATCCACAGAGGACTCATAGCCTAACTCACCCCTCTACCCACTCCTTCCCACCCTAACCCCCACCTCGAAAGCTGCTGATTCGAAGAACACTCTTCGGATAACATTCATTGTGACTCCGCAGCAGAGAGGTTAAGTGACTTACCGAAGGCAACACAGCCACTCTACTCCCCAGAATTCAGAGGTCACCTGGCCCCTTCTCACACCAGGGGCTAGCCTGTGGCTGTTGCTTGATTGTCCCCCTGGAGAACCACCCTCCCTCCTCTGCACCTTTGCAGTGCTCTTCCTTATGCCTGAGAACCCCCTGCTGTTTTCCTTCATTTAAAGAAATCCTACCTCCCTTGAGACCCAGCTCAAATTAGCCCTCCTCTCCTCCCCCAGAAAACCCACCTGGGTTGCCCAGCTCTAAGATCTCTGGACAGTTCTGGCACCCCTATTGTGCCTTCTGCAGACACGTGTGCCCATGGGCACCACAGCTCGGGAAGAGCCCCCGGGAGTCACACTGATGAGGAGGATGGGGCAGAGGGGAGGGGGCTGACCCTTTGGAAGGCTGTGCACAATTTTATGTTATTTCTAGAAGATTAGTTAATTGCATAATCGGTTGTACTGGTGATTCTCCTCTTGGAAGCATCTCCTATGTTTGTTTTTTGTCTGTGCTGTGCAACTTGCAGGATCTTAATTCCCAGATCAAAGATGGAACTGGGGTACCAGGAGTGGGAGCATGGGGACTTAACCGCTGGACCATCAAGGAAGTCCCTCCCATAGTGTTTCATGTCAGTTCACATTAGTCAACTCAGATGAGCAGCTGCTAAGTAGCCTTTGTGTAATGACCCCATGCCATGTGCAGGGGACACATTTCCAAGGAGGATGTGGCCCCTGCCTAGGTGAGTCCAGAGTCTGGTAGGGGCACAGACTCATGGAAGATTGCTGCCTCCCCATGAAGGCTGTCAGCTCCTGAGGGCCTCAGAGACTCCAGCCTCCCCCAGCTGTCGGGTGCACATTGGGTGTGTTGGGCCACAACCCTGGACACAGCTGCCCCACCCATGCCCTGACTTCAGCCAGGGGCTGAGGGCCAGAACCAGAATAGGGCGCTAAGTCCAGAGGTCCAGAGTCAGGAGGCTTGGGTTCAAATCTGGGATCTCAGCCACCTTGCCTTGGACAGGTTGTGCCAATATTTGGAGTCTCGATTTCCCCTCCTGGAGTAATCACAGTGAACCTTGCAAGGGCTGTAGTGGAGACAGAGTGTTCATGAAATTAATGCCTGTGAAGAGTCAGTGCTCAGCAGATGGGAGCTTCCTCCCTGTTCCCTGCCTGGGGCTCTGCCCCTCAGCAGGAGTCAGGGTTCAGGGTACTGTCAAGAGGGCCCGGCAGGCCAGAGACCAGGTGCAGGGGGGCTCCCTCCTACCAGCTCTGGGCCCATCCCGTTCCCCTGCCTGGGCAGTGTGCACAGCAGTGAGGTCGGGCCAGCCTCCTCCTGAAGGACACTGCCCCCTCTGTATTTGCAACCCGCTGTCCCCAAGCCTGTGGGCATAACAGGGCCCATGGGAGAGGATCACCCGGGAGAACATCCCTGCCCATGAGCTCCATGGGGTCCTGGGCAGCTGTTTGGGAGCAGACACACCTCTGGTCACAGCATGTTTGCCTAGCCTCCTATGAAGAAAGAAACACAAGGCCTCGGGACCGGAACTGATGGTACCCAAAGAGCAAGAACTCTCAGCTCTGACCTCGAAACCCAGCTGTGGCATTCAGGTTCTTGAACCTCAGTTTCCTCATCTGTGAGATGGGGTGATAAGCCTACTTATCCCAAATTCCAGGGAATGGAGCCAGGCGTGGCACAGAGTAAAAGTCAATAGTCCATCATTAGTGAACTGTGGATGTTTACAAAATGAAAAGAGGGACCAATAGGCCATTGCCTGCACATCTGTCTTCTACACACTAGTCTGGGAGCCCCCGAGTCCAGGCTGGGCCTAATTGTGCCCTGCAATACCGACAACCCACAGGCAGGGGTGGGCATCCTACTTCACACAGCATGACTCTGATGTAGTCTTCAAGACACTACCAATCCTACTCTCAAGAGAATCAAAATCTGGGAATCCCCTGTCAGTCCAGTGGTGCCAGGGCCTGGGTTCAATCCCTTGGGAAACTAAGATCCTGCAAATTGCACTGTGTAGCCAAAAAAAAAAAAAGAACACAAAAAAAGAGTCAAACTCTAGGAATGGAGTGAAGGTATGCAGTCCCCTAAAGGGACTGAGAGGGCTGGTCATTCCTGAGAGGCTATGCTTACGATCCTAAGTCTCCTCACCACCTTGAAACTAAGCCTGATTACTCCTATTCACCAATGGCAAGGCTGAACTTCAAAGGGCCCAGTACATCATCTCTCCATTGGTATGAGACAAACCTTGCTGCCTCTTCGTGGCTTAAAGCTATATCCATGTGTTTTCTTCTAGGCATTCCCGGCAGGGTTCAGTGGGTGGCTCATTTCTGTTTCACGTGGCATCTGCTAGAGTAGATCCACTGGCTCAGCCAAGACAGCCCCTGCTGGTGGCTGAAATGGCTGGGGCTCAGGTGGGCCCTTGGGCTGCCCTGGTGGTTCAGATGATAAAGGTTCTGCCTGCAATGCAGGAGACCCGAATTTGATTGCTGGGTCAGGAAGATGCCCTGGAGATGGGAATGGCTACCCACTCCAGTATTCTTGCCTGGAGAATTCCATGGGTAGAGAAGCCTGGCAGGCCACAGTCCATGGGGTTGCAAAGAATCGGACAGGGCTAAGTGACTAACACACGGGTGGGCCTTGCTCTCCATCAGGGCAGACAGACTCTCCCCTGGGTGGTCCAGAGCTCTGAAAGAATGGAGGCAGAAGCTGCCTGGCCTCCTAGGGTCAGCTGGCCCTGGAAAACCTATGTTTTGTGATCAAAGCAAGTCCTAGGACCATTTTGATGTGAGAGGCAGCATGGGTCTATTTACCCCACCCAGGGCCACACCTCCTGACAAAGCCAGGTGGGAAAGTCAGATCTGAGCCATCGTGATCTCCTTCCCATGTTTGGGGTCCTTTTTCTAGGCTTTTGCACAGGCTGTGTGCTCAGCTTGAGACTCTCCTCCAGCCCTGACTTCACAGATGCATCTAACTTCCCCAAACCCATCCATCAGGAGACAATCACTTTACCTGGGAGACTTTCCCTGAACTCCAACATCCTCCCTGGTATTCACTCCCACTCTTCAGGAGCTCTGGACCACCCGAGGGAGAGTCAGCATGCCCTGGTGGAGAGCAAGGCCCACCTGTGTGTGTGTTAATCACTCAGTCCTGTCCGATTCTTTGTAACCCCATGGAGTGCAGCCTCCCTCTATGTTCTTGATCACACTGCACTGCAATTGCTGCTCACCCCTACTGCCTCTCCAGTGAGAACACAGGCTTGTGAAATAATGCCATTTGCCACAACAAGGATGGACCTAGAGATCGTCGTACTGAGTGAAGTAAGTCAGAGAAAGACAAATGTCATGTGATATCACTTACATGTGGAATCTAAAAAAATGGTACAAATGAATTTATGAAACAGAAATAGATTCACAGGTATAGGAAACAACCTTATGGTTACCAGAGGGTAAGCAGGGGGCAGGGAAAATTGGGAGATTGGGATTGACATATACACATTACTATATATAAAAATAGATAACTAATAAGAACCTGTGCTGGGCTTCCCTGGTGGCTCAGAGGTTAAATCGTTTGCCTGCAATGTGGGAGACCTGGGTTCAATCCCTGGGTTGGGAAGATCCCCTGGAGAAGGAAATGGCAACCCACTCCAGTATTCTTGCCTGGAGAATCCCATGGACGGAGCAGCCTGGTGAGCTACAGTCCATAGGGTCACAAAGAGTCAGACATGACTGAGAGACTTCACTTCACTTCACTTCAAGGACCTGTGCTACTGTATATAGCACAGGGAACTCCACTCAATAGACTAAAATGACCTATATGGGAAAAGAATCTAAAAAAGAGTAGGTACATAGATATGCATGTATAACTGAATCACTTTGCTGTATGCCTGAAACTGACAACATTGTAAATAAACTATACTCCAGTTAAAAAAATAAAAAGTATGAAAGCTTGCACCTAGCACCCAGGGGCATGTGGCAGGTACTCTGGAGGTATTTGCCCAGTGAAGGAACCCAGGGAAAAGCTCTTTTTACACCACCTCAGAGTGCCTCCCGTATTAATACTGGGCTTGTCCTGGACCCTCAGACAGAGCTTAATGTTCAGGATGCTTATTTGAAAGTTCCCTTGAAATTAACAACTATGTAAGGCATGGAAAGGAAGTAGGAGTATGTGAGGGAAGCCCCCTGACAGCTCTGAGTTGCACCATGAGTAATCCTGAGGCTACAACAGCCCATCAGTGGAAATGGCCAGGCTTTGATACTTTTGTATGGGTGGTCACTGGGGCCTCCCCAACAGGAGAGTTACCTTGGGCAAGGTGACTCTGTACAACAGAGTCCTTGGGGGCGGGGGCGGGGTGCTGAGGACTGTCTGCTGTGATTTCCCTGTGGCTGGTGCAACAAATCCATCCTTGAAGGGGGATCTGAGTGACAGGAGAACAGTGGGGAGGTGGTGGTCACTAAGAGCTTCCCAGAAAGGGTGGTCTGCCAGCTGTCACCTTGGTTGGAGGGAGGGGAGCTGGAGAGCAGACTGACGGAGGATCTGACTCACCTCCATGCTTGGGGGAGCTGGAGTTCTGGGTCGCTGTTTCCAAGGGACATCATTTGATTCCGTTAACACTCAGGGAGAGAACATGCAGCTCATCTATGCCAGGCAGTGGCAGTGGGGTGTGGCTCTCGTTGGATGTAGGTCATGGTGCTTTTACCTCCACTCCCTCCTAACTGCTGCACCCCCATGAGCCCACTGTCCATACTCCTTCCAGACTGATCTTTACAAAATCAAATCAGATATGCAACTCCTCTGCTGAAAATACAAATTAGATTAAAACCCCAGCTCCTTCTTTGCCAGGGCCTGGGAGTCCCTCTTTGATCCGCCCTGCCCATCACTCCCACCTCACCTCCTAAGTTCTCCTTTGGGTCACCCAGCCCCAGGCCATGCCCAAGTAGGTCAGCCTCAGGGCCTTGCCAATTACTACTGCCCATACCTGGAATCAATTTCCTTCCGGATATTCACAGAAGCGCTTCCTGTGAATTTAAGAGGCTTCAGCTCAATGTCACCTCCTCCAGGAAGCTTTCTCTGATTACTCACTTGAGGCATTCCTTTTTCATATTTACTCAGCAAATATTTATGGAGCACTCACTATGTCCCGGGCTTCCCTGGTGACTCAGATGATAAAGAATCCCCCTGCAATGGGGGAGACCTGCGTTCGATCCCTAGGTTGGGAAGATCCCCTGGAGGACAGCATAGCAACCCACTCCAGTATTCTTGCCTGGAGAATCCAATGGACAGAAGAGCCTGGCGAGCTATAGTCCATGGGGTCGCACAGTTGACATGACTGAGCGACTAAGCACAGCACAGCAGCACCATGTCCCAAGCACTTTTCCAGGAGATAGGGATAACAGGGTGAGCTAGAGAGTCCAAACCTTATCGTCTTGGAGATTACACTATATTGGGAAAGAGATCAATACTCAAGAGTCAGTTCAGTTCAGTTCAGTCGCTCAGTCGTGTCTGACTCTCTGCAACCCCATGAATCACAGCACCCCAGGCCTCCCTGTCCATCACCAACTCCCGGAGTTCACTCAAACTCATGTCCATCGAGTCGGCGATGCCATACAGCCATCTCATTCTCTGTCGTCTCCTTCTTCTCCCGCCCCCAACCTTTCCCAGCATCAGAGTCTTTTCCAGTGAGTCAACTCGTCACATGAGGTGGCCAAAGTATTGCAGTTTCAGCTTTAGCATCAGTCATTCCAAGGAACACCCAGGACTGATATCCTTTAGAATGGACTGGTTGGATCTCCTTACAGTCCAAGGGACTCTCAAGAGTCTTCTCCAGCACCACAGTTCAAAAGCATCAATTCTTTGGCGATCAGCTTTCTTCACAGTCCAACTCTCATATCCATACATGACCACTGGATAAACCATAGCCTTGACTAGATGGACCTTGGTTGGCAAAGTAATGTCTCTGCTTTTTAATATACTATCTAGGTTGGTCATAACTTTCCTTCCAAGGAGTAAGCGTCTTTTAATTTCATGGCTGCAATCAGCATCTGCAGTGATTTTGGAGCCCCCAAAAATAAAGTCTGACACTGTCTCCACTGTTTTTCCATCTATTTCCCATGAAGTGATGGGACCAGATGCCATGATCTTTGTTTTCTGAATGTTGAGCTTCAAGCCAACCTTTTCACTCTCCTCTTTCACTTTCATCAAAAGGCTTTTGAGTTCCTCTTCACTTTCTGCCATAAGGGTGGTGTCATCTGCATATCTGAGGTTATTGATATTTCTCCCAGCAATCTTGATTCCAGCTTGTGCTTCTTCCAGCCCAGCGTTCCTCATGATGTACTCTGTATATAAGTTAAATAAGCAAGGTGACAATATACATCCTTGACACACTCCTTTTCCTCTTTGGAACCAGTCTGTTGTTCCATGTACAGTTCTGACTGTTGCTTCCTGACCTGCATACAGGTTTCTCAAGAGGCAGGTCAGGTGGTCTGGTATTCCCATTTCTTTCAGAATTTTCCACAGTTTATTGTGATCCACACAGTCAAAGGCTTTGGCATAGTCAATGAAGCAGAAATAGATGTTTTTCTGGAACTCTCTTGCTTTCTCCATGATCCAGCGGATGTTGGCAATTTGATCTCTGGTGCCTCTGCCTTTTCTAAAACCTGCTTGAACATCTGGAAGTTCACAGTTCACATATTGCTGAAGCCTGGCTTGAAGAATTCTGAGCATGACTTTACTAGCATGTGAGATGAGTGCAATTGTGCGGTAGTTTGAGCATTCTTTGGCATTGCCTTTCTTTGGGATTGAAATGAAGACTGACTTTTTCCAGTCCTGTGGCCACTGCTGAGTTTTCCAAATTTGCTGGTATATTGAGTGCAGCACTTTCACAGCATCATCTTTCAAGATTTGAAATAGCTCAACTGGAATTCCATCACCTCCACTAGCTTTGTTCGCAGTGATGCTTTCTAAGGCCCACTTGACTTCACATTCCAAGATGTCTGGCACTAGGTCAGTGATCACGTAGATTAAAGCAAAACACGATTTCTGAGAGTGCTGAGAAAAAGCGAGAGCAAGTTAAGGGGACAACGTGTCGGGGTCGGGGTCTCGGACATCGAAGCTCATTGCCATCTCACCCCACCCACGGTGAGGCTCAGGGAGCGGTAAGACACTAGGGCTGCGGGGCCAGTTACCTGGGCCCCACCCTCGAGGGAGGGATGCGGGCAGTGCGGGGCCAGATCCCCGCCCGCAGCCGCGCTGCACGCTCGCGGTCGCCGCCCTGGAGGCGCGCTCGCTCCCGGGAAGGGCGCGCTTCTGCGGGTCACCAGGTGAGGCGGCCGCGCGGCCTGGGGCGGGTCCGGACGAGGCCCCGCCCCCCGGGCCGTCCATAAATACGCAGGGCGGGCGGCCACCGCTGTAAGGAGAGCTGCCGGCAGGTGACCTAGAGGTTGGCTCGCCCCGCGTCCCGTCCGCCGCGCGCCTGGGTCGGGCCGGGCTCGGAGCCCCAGCCATGCTGTTCTGGCACACGCAGCCCGAGCACTACAACCAGCACAATCCCGGCAGCTACCTGCGGTAAGGGGCTCGGGCCGGGGTCCGCGGGCAGGGCGCCGTCGGACGTCGGCGGGCCGGGAAAGGAGCGGCCGGGCCGGGGATCCCGAGCGCCCCCGCCGCCTCCTTACTCTGTGCCCTCTGGGGACTGCAGGAGATCCGCCCAGACTCCAGCCTGGGACAGACAGACAGACCCTGGCGGGACCCGACTTTCGGAGTTGCGGGCCCGCGCGGGAGGCGGGTTTGCAGAGCCTAGTGCTCGCGGGGCTACTCCCCCGATGACCCCGGGCGGGCGCGGAGCGCGCATCTCTGGTCGCAATCTCTTCGGGGTCTTTCCACCTCTGCGTTTCTCCTCTCCCCGCTTGCGTCGAAGAGGAAACTTCCTGCCGTCGGTCTGGAGCTGTCCTGGGAAGTCTAGTCCCCTGCTCTTTGCCCCTCTTCGCCCGGGTCCCTCTCCGAGCCTCGCGTCCTCTCCAGTGTCCTTGGTCCGCCCGAGGGGCGAGCGAGCGGCAAGCGCGGCCCGGCGCTCTGCCTAGCGGACCTGCAGCGGGGGCGGGCGGGGGCTCGGGAGGGACCGGGTTCCCTCTCCCACCAGGTGGTCTTGGTGTATGGGTCCGAGGCCCGCACGTTGATTGCCCTTGATGGAAATCTTTCTTCTTCTGCAGGGATTTGACTAGTGCTCTTCAGAGGGAAAAGTAAGTCCTGCCTGTTTTGCAAAGTTCTCTCTCCCGTCCCCTTGAAGGAAGTGGCACCCCCGTTAGCTTCAGTTCCTGGAGGATTGTTTTTCCCTGTTGTGCAGCTGGCCGGGTACTAATGGGCAGTCATTTCACTTTCTGAACTCGCCTGAACCAGCTTTAGCCTGTCTTTATTTCCATCCTAGTCACAGTTTATGAAATGTGCCTAATTTAACCCAAAGGGCATTTGATGTGAGCTCAGAGAAAGTGAACCGTGGGCCAGACCACCCCACAGAGAGAGCTGTCTTGCCTGCTTTATTTTATTTTTGACCCCCAGAAGTTCCAGCTCAGATTTAAAAGTACAGGTGATGTGGAAATCCTAGCTTTGATAGATATTTGTCCAGCAGTCTTCTCCGAAGACAGCCCAATTCCAGCAGGCAAAGGAGTGGTTGGGTATAAGTGATATGTCTGCTGTGTTTTATTCACGGGTAAGAGAGGTAGGAGACGGCATAAGCCTAGGGTTTTAATTAAGGACTTATGTCTCACTGCAGACCATGGTGATCCACCAGAGGCAGGCTGCTCTGGGAGGTGTTAAGCCCACCAGGCAGATTTTTTTTTTCTGCATTGTGTGGTATATGGAATTTTAGTTCACTGACCAGGGATTGAACTCGAGTCCCCTGCAGTGGAAGCCGTGAGTCTTAACCACTGTACCTCCAGGGAATTCCCCATTGGGCAGATGGTAATCTCTGGCAGAAGATTGTGTCCATTCACTTACCCAAAATGCTACAATGGAATACATTTTTACTGTACTGCAGGATGCAATTTTAGTTGTGATTTTGCCTCAGTTTTAGTTTGTAGCGAGTCAGTTTGTTGCCATAGCTTACAAATGACTTTGAAGGTGACCCTGAGTGAAGAAGTGAGTGTATGTAAAACTTCCTGGACACCAAAAATGTCACCCCTTTAGGGAATAGCTCTCCTCTTGAACTAGAGGTGCCCTCACTTTAACAGTTTGGTATTGCATTCATCCCGGTGAGGTGGTTGGGAATTGGGGTGAAAGGTGCCATTAGGCCATATGGGTTTCTGGGGTCATGGGACCATGGATAAAGACTCATTTGGTCCACACTCTCTTTTTTATGTTACTTCTTGGAAGCCAGGGCTTTCACACTTGGAGAGGGTGACCTTGGTGGATGCCATGGGGAGGGTTCATGAACATGCCCCTGGTCCCCCTAGAGTGAAGAAGATCTTGGTGTTTTGCTTGGTTTGGGCATTTAATTTTGGTCATCTCATCACTGTGCAGCATTTCTTCAAGTTGTCTGACTTTCCTGGGGTAATGGCCTGTATTCCCTTCTTCCCTACTTCTGTTTGATGTTCTGGTGACTTTTATTCCTCAGCAGATAAGGATACCAGGACTGAAATAAGTTACTGTTGAGTGATGGCTCTTCCCCCAACCCTGGCTATCCCCACCTTTTTTTTTTTTAATTTAAAGGCAGCAGCCCATGGATTATTAACTTAACATGGTCTGGGCAAACATGAAATTATGCAATCCCCGGGAATCAGATCTCTCTGCTTCTCCCCCATTCCTGGATAACCACTTAGACTGGATATGTGCCCCAGTCTGGGCAAGAGAAGGCATGAGATAGGGGACCCAGGGCAGTGGGTGGTGGCAGGGGCGGCCCTCCACACGGAAGGTTTCTAGGTGAGCCGCAGCTGGACTTTTCCTTCTGAAAGTTGGTCTGACATGCTGGGGTATGTGCCCAGCTTGTGTTTTAGATACTCATTTATAGTGTTGTATGAGGAATAGATTGTATCAGTGACTCTGCTGTTTACATAGTGAAGTGGGGTCAGTGAATCTGATTCAGCACCCGGGATATTCGGAGGGTGGAGGCCTATCAAGATAAGGGCACAGGACATTTTTTTGGCGCCAGTGTCCATGCCATAATCTCTTCATAATCCAGAGAGCTTAACCAAGTCCCTCTTGCTTGCAGGTCATTCATGTTCTCAAAGATTTCGTTTTTCCTTGGGGATGCACTTAAAAAAACACATCTAGAAAAAAGTTCTCCAGTCCTAGGCTGATGTGAAGCTGATTTTTTGGATCTGATGGGAATTTTTGTTTAGAGGTGGTGGAAAAGAATCTTTGAGCATCTTAGTATTTTCCGTTTGGATGAGAAAACTAAATTGAAACCATGGTTGTTCCTGTTTTGCATTTAAGAGATATTAGCATGACCCTTAAAATAGGGTTTATGGGCCAGCTGTCCTTTCTTTTTAGAAGTGTGGAAGTATGTCTCCGTTTTTATGAGTGAAGTAGACAGTTTCTGTATTTGCATGGTTTACAGAGCCTAGAGGACAGGATTGTCTTGGTCTGAGATGTGACCAATAACTAGAAGAGTTTATTCAATAAATAAAAAATTTTGTTCGAATTCTTGTTATAAAAGCCAAACTCTTGTGGATGGAAATCACGCAACATCTGAATAAATCTCTCAAAGGTCATGGAATGAAAGTAGAATCGTCCAGGATTGGTCTCCTCCATTGGAAAGCATTTTAGAGTATTTGTGACAGCGTGTAGGGAGCTGAACCTGCTAGCTGCGCTAGGCTGGGCTGTGTTGCCCTCGATGCTGCCCGAGGTTGGCCGCTTAGTCCTGCCTTTGCACATGGGCTCCGGGGCCCTGCTCCTGATCCCTCCCTCCTGTGTGTTGCAGCGACGTCCTCGCCCTGCCCATCTTCAAGCAGGAGGAGCCCCAGCTGTCCCCCGAGAACGAGGCCCGCCTGCCGCCCCTGCAGTATGTGCTGTGTGCCGCCACATCCCCAGCTGTGAAGCTGCACGAAGAGACTTTGACCTACCTCAACCAAGGTAGTGCTGGAGCGCCGGGCCCGGGTGGAGCCTGGGGGCTGAGGGTGCCACCCAGCAGTGGGGAGGTGACCCGAATGACTCATTTGGGCCTGTTTCCTCGTCAGGGTGGGAGAGATGGGTTTCGCGAAGGGGTTTCTGGCGTCAGATGGCATCTGTTTCCTAGCTGTGAGACTTCCCAGACTCAGTGTTTTCTTCCCCAAAAGTGGACACATCAGCTGGGTCTCACTCAGGCCAAACAGTGCTTCATATTCCTCATGTGGGCCCTCCAGGGAGCAGATGATGCTCGGTGAATGGCAGCCCTAGTTATACTTGCTATTTGTTGGGGCCACACCTGGTGCCCTTTCCTGAACATAGATTGAGCACCTTTGGGTGTACGGGATCAGCTGCCCTTTCTGGAACTGCACCTGTCAGTGAAGATCCATCCTCAAGGCTGGATTCCACATGTGCCAGGCAGGAGCCCTTTGTAGCAATGGGGATGAGCGTGCTCACCGTGTCCTGGGAGAAAAGGCACAGGGTTTGGACTTTGCATTCCGATCCCAGCCCTTCCCAGCTCTGTGACTTCCCCTCAGAGCCTCAGTGTGTTCATGTGAGAAATGAGAAGTGTTATTTTGTGACATTTGAGAGAGTGAAGGTGTGTGAAGTGCAGTTTCCATTTCTGATGTTCCTTGTCAGAACACATGGACCAGTGGCCTAACCGATGACCTTTCTGTGGTTTTTGTGTGGTTATGTGTCTGCGTTGATTGTCCTTCCTCCCTGGATCACCTCAGAGGCCCAGGCATCCAGTGGAATCTTTGCCCGTCTGTTTCAAATGGGAAGAACCAAGGAGCTGGGGGATGCAGTGCTTTCTGGAGGGAGATGGTGGTGGGGGCAGCCGTGTGGTTACAATTTATCTTACACCAGCGGCTTCCGTCTGTAGAACTTTGACTCCCTGATTTGGGGAACGGAAGTCCAGATGGGGTGGGGGTGGGATGGAAGTCCAGCTTGCCATCAGGCTTACTTCTGACAGCTCAACCTGCCCGCTTCTGGGGCAGTAACAAGCTCAGAATTAGCAGGTGGCTCTGTGTCTGCCTCTGGATGTGGCCAGGGGATGGACATGCTTATCCCTGTGAGTGGCTCAGCGGCCTCAGCGGGTCCCCAGGCCAGGCTCAGGCAGCTCTCCGGCACCTGGCTCAGGCCCTGAGATCTATGTTCCATCTACTGAGGCCAGTGATCCCTGATGGCAGGTGTCCTATTGGTGGAAGAATACCTGTGTGTGTCTGTGCTTGTTTGTAGAATGGCTTTGGCCATTTTCCATTCTCTTTCATGGAAGGTCAGATGCTACCAACTTATGTACCTTCAAGCAGCGGCTGTCCTCCCCTGGGCCTCTGCCCTCTTGTCTAAGTGTCTCATGAAGAAGTTGGGTGATGTTTACAGAACGCTGGGGTCAGGGGTGGTTCTTGTTCCTGGCCTGTCGTGGGGTCTGAGGCCCTGCTGGACCTGCTGCTGGTCTAGTGTGCCCACCTCTCCCACTGTTTCCCACCCTATCTGTAAGGCCTTTACTGTCTCCCGCACCTTCCCTCAACTCCTTCCCTCCTTTCTTTGATCACCTTTGGGCAATGTTTGACAGTCAACACTCTACCTCTTTCAAAAAAGAGTTATCCTTTGCTCAGTATAGATGAGTTGAAAGAGAGGCAAAAAGAGCTGCCCAGGGGTTAATTTGGTGTATTTACTTTAGATCTTCTTTTTTAGTTATATGTTCCCGATTATTGAAAATAATACATGTTCATCAAATAGGTAACTAATCAGAACCTGCTATATAGCACAGGGAACTCTAGTCACTATTCTATAATGGCTTATATGCAAAAAGAATCTTAAAAGAAAAAAAGTGGATATATGTATATGTATAACTGATTCACTTTGCTATACACTGGAAACTAATACAACGTCGTAAATCACCTATACTCTGATGAAATTTTAAAAGCAAAAATAATACTTGTTCGTTATAGAAAATTTGGATCATTTAAAAAGCATAAGGAAGTAAGTTAAAAATTAAATTGAAATCTCTAATTTCACCTGAGAGCCATTGCTAACCATATTTCTACATATTTGCATATGTAAAATTGAAATTATTACAGTGCTGCAGATATATGCCCCGTTTTCTTTGCTTACTATATTTATGAGCTTTTCTTGTGTTACTAAAAATGCTTTGAGAACTTACATTTTTGTAATGGTTGCGTAGTATTTCATTCAGAGTTCTATTAACTTTGACTAGTCTCGTGGTATGAATACTTGGTTTTCAGTTGTCTTTGTGTGAAATGTTGATTATTATTTTCAGTTCAGTTCAGTTCAGTCTCTCAGTCGTGTCCGACTCTTTGCAACCCCATGAATCACAGCACACCAGGCCTCCCTGTCCATCACCAACTCCCGGAGTTCACTCAAACTCATGTCCATCAAGTCGGTGATGCCATCCAGCCATCTCATTCTCTGACGTCCCCTTCTCCTCCTGTTCCCAATCCCTCCCAGCATCAGAGTCTTTTCCAGTGAGTCAACTCGTCGCATGATTTAGATAAATATAAATCAGAGGTATACTTACTGGCTCAAAGGAGTTAAGTAAGGCTTTTGCTACATCTTACCAAATTGACTTCTCAGTTGAATGTACCAATTTACAAGGTAGCCAGTAGGGTATGTTTTACTGTCTCTTATATTGGATATTGTTGCTTTTCACCTCATTAGTGAAACAGGATTTAATCTTAAACTAGCATTTATATCATTGCTAATGTGGCTGAATATTTAAAAATATATTTATTGATCTTTTAAATTTCTCCATCAGTTATGTTCATGTTCTTCACACATTTTTTTATTGGGATGGTTCTATCTTACTGATTGTAACAGCCTACCCTATATGAAGAATATCATATTTTTTGTGTGATATATTTATTTATGTGATAATTATATTTATTTTGTGATAATTAGATTTATGTGTGAGATATTATGGGTTTTTTTTCAATGTAGATATTGATTTTCAGTATATATTATCAGACCTTTTCAGTTTTCTAAAATAAATTTTCTTTTATGCTTAGAATGCCTGCCTACCCCAAAATCAGCTTAGTGGTTTCTTAAATTTCATGTTTCTAAATTTTTACATTGCGTTGCACTTGGAAGTCTTCTGGAAATAATAGTGTCATTTAGTGATACTTTGGCTTATTACTGCATAAAATATATTTATTTCTTTTTTTCCCTAGCCTTACCAGTGGGATTTATACTTTCATACGTTGCACTGGAAATTTGTGATGTGACCTCACAGTCTAAGTTTGTTTATTTTTTAAAATAGTTAACCTACTAGTTGATACCTGGTTTATCCCTTATTCTCACTGGTTTAAATGCCACTTTGAAACATTTGAAAAGCCATATCCTAAAGTATTAGTCCAGAAACAGACCCTTGTATAGATGTTTGTCGTGCACACCTGATATTTGTTGATTCTTGCCCCATTTCTAGTTGCACTAATTATGGTTTGGAAATATGTCTCTTAGACATTTTCAATCACTTATTCTTAAGTTAGATTTTTATAGCCACTGAATCTTCCTTTTATACTTAAATTTTTAAAATTAGATTATATGCTTTATAAAGTTGTTTTTTGCTTTTATTAAATACTTTTCTTATAATATTTTCTATTATAACCTCAAACACCACTTAAAATGTCTGCATCTGGATTATGATTATCTAATAAATTTCATCTTCCACATTAGCTTCTGAGCTCATCAAGGGCTTCATTTCCTTTATCTTTGTCTTCTCCCAGGCTAGAATTCTACCCAGTACAGAACAGAAGTTGAAGGAATTAAAAAAATAAAATGTATGCATATTATTTCACTATTTTCTGTTATTATTTGGGATAGATTATTGTCATAACTCCCTGGTCGTTCAATTGGTAAAGAATCTGCCTGCAATGCAAGAAACTGCCTGCAATGCAGGAGACCCTGTTCAATCCCTGGTTCAGGATGATCTCTTGGAGAAGCAAATGGCAACCCAATCCAGTATTCTTGCCTGGAGAATTCCATGGACAGAGGAGCCTAGTGGGTCACAGTCTGTGGGGTCCCAAGAGTCTGACCCAATTTAGTGACTAAGCTGCTGTTATTCACTCACTAAGTTATGTCCAGCTCTTTGCGACCCCATGGACTGCTACACACCAGGCTTCCCTGTCCTTTACTATCTCCTGGAGTTTGTTCAGATTCATGACCATTGAGTCGATGGTGCCATCCAAGCATCTCATCCTCTGTCACCCACTTCTACTCCTGCCCTCAAATCTTTCCCAGCACTAGGGTTTTTTCCAGTGAGTCCACTCTTTGAATCAGGTGGCTAAAGTATTGGAGTTTCAACTTCAGCATCAGTCCTTCCAATGAATAGTCAAAGTTGATTTCCTTTAGAATGGACTGGTTGGATCTCCTTGCAGTCTAAGGGACTCTCCAGAGTCTTCTCCAGCACCACATTTTGAAAGCATCAGTTCTTTGGCTGTCAGCCTTCTTTATTGTCTAACTCTCATATCCATACATGACTATTGGAAAAACCATCCATTCCATTCCGTTCCGTCGCTCAGTCGTGTCCGACTCTTTGCGACCCCGTGGACTGTAGCCTACCAGGCTTCTCCGTCCATGGGATTCTCCAGGCAAGAATACTGGAGTGGGTTACCATTTCCTTCTCCATAGCTTTGACTAATGAACCTTTGTCGGCAAAATGATGTCTCTGCTTTTTAATACGCTATCTAGGTTTGTCATAGCTTTTCTTCCAAGGAGCAAGCATCTTTTAGCTTCATGACTGCAGTTACCATCTATAGTGATTTTGGAACCTAAGAAAATAAAATCTGCCACTGTTTCCATTTTCTACCCATCTATTTGTCATGAAGTGATGAGACCAGATGCCATGATCTTCATTTTTTGAATGTTGAGTTTTAAGCCAGCTTTTTCACTCTCCTCTTTCACCTTCATCAAGAGGCTCTTTAGTTCTGCTTTGGTGTCTGCCATTAAAGTGGTATCATCTGCATATCTGAGGTTATTGATATTTCTCCCAGCAGTCTTGATTCCAGTTTGTGATTCATCTAGCCATGCATTTTGCATGATGTACTTTGCAAACAAATTAAATAAGCAGAATGACAATATACAGCCTTGATGTACTCTTTTCTCAATTTTGAACCAGTCATTGTTCCATGTCCAGTTCTAACTGTTGCTTCTTGACTTGCATACAGATTTCTTAGGAGGCAGGTAAGGTGGTCTGGTATTCCCATCTCTTTAGGAATTTTCCACAGTATGTTGTGATCCACACAAAGTCAATGAAGCAGAAGTAGATGTTTTTCTGGAATTCTCTTGCTTTTTCTATGACGCAGCAGGTGTTGGCAATTTGATCTCTGGTTCACCTGCCTTTTCTAAATCCAGCTTGTATATCTGGAAGTTCTTGGTTCATGTACTATTGATCCTAGCTTGAAGGATTTTGAGCATTACCTTGCTAGCATGTGAAATGATTGCAATTGTTGAAGTAGTTTGAACATTCTTTGGCATTACACTTCTTTGGGATTAGAATGAAAATTGACCTTTTCCAATCCTGTGGCCATTGCTGAGTTTTCCAAATTTGCTGGCATAATGAATGAAGTGCTTTAATAGCATCATCTTTTAGGATTTTCAATAGATCAGCTAGAGTTCCATCACCTCCACGAGCTTTGTTCATAGTAATGCTTCCTAAGGCCCACTTGACTGAACGCTGCAGGATGTCTGGCTCTAGATGAGTGACCACACCATCACGTAATCCAGGTCGTTAAGACCATTTTTTATAGTTCTTCTGTGTACTCTTGCCACCTCTTGTTATTCATTTCTGCTTCTATTAGATCCTTGCCATTTATGTTCCTTATTGTGCCCATCTTTGCATGAAATGTTTCCTTGATATCTCTAATTTTCTTGAAGAGATCTCTAGTCTTTCCCATTCTGTTGTTTTCCTCTGTTTCTTTGCTTTGTTCATGTAAGAAGGATGCTGGATCTGTAAATTGCAAAGTCATTTAAACCATTGGATACTCATTTCTCAGTGTAGTGTCAGTCCATTCACTTACATCATGACTTGGATAAGGTGTGTTCCTTGTGAGTGTTCTGTCATCAACCCCAATGACTAATTTTGTATGCAGTGAAAATGGTTTGAGAAGCAAAGTTTGTGCTCTTCCTTTGAATTGGAGTCGTTTAAGGAGAAGGGGTAGATAGCTGTTGAAGGGAGGTCCACAAACGCCAGGCCAACCTCTTTGTCAGTGACCAAAGGTCACTGTGGAGACATCTTTCCTGAAGACTGGAGCCAGAGGGAAGAGATGAAGTAGGCGGTGGGGGAGGAGTCAGGAAGATCAGAAGAAAGAGAACCTCAGGCAATCTGTGTAGGGAATTCTGGCTTAGAGATAAGAACAAGTTTGCAAGCATGGCTTGTTATGGAGAAAGCTTTGGTATTTCCTACCAAAACAACTCTTAAATTTTAAATACAGTGATGGATTTTTCCAGTGATGTTCATTCTTGGAATAAAACTTCCTGTCCGTTGGAAGGAGAGGATAGTTCAGTGACAGAAAAACCATGTCCAAAGGCAAGAATGGGTGCAATTATGCGTACTATTTGTGAAGAATCCTAAGTGATTCAATATGACTAGGGTTTGGAACCAAAGGAGGAGTGCGAATGACTGGAGAGGTAGACCAGAAGGTCAAGATCTCCAACTGCTTTGTTGAGATCGAGCTGTTGGGTAGCCTCTGTGGGCAAGTCATTTACCTCCCAATGCCTCTAACTCCTCACATATAAAATGAAGGAAATAAAACATCTACTATGTAGGTAAAATGAGTTAATGCAGAAAAAACACTGAAAACAGTGTCTGGCACATGCGTGAGTCCTCAGTTATGTCTGACTTTTTGTGACCCCATGGACTGTAACCCACCAGACTCCTCTGTCCATGGGATATCCCAGGCAAGAATACTGGAATGGGTTGCCATTTCCTCCTCCAGGGGATTTTCCTGATCTAGGGATTGAACCTGTGTCTCCTTCGTCTCCTGCATTGACAGGAGGATTCTTTACCACTATGACACCTGGGAAGCACATAGTAACCATTCGCATATTAGCCATTATTAATAATAAAGTGGATATATGTTTCCCTTATCCTATTTGAAAACTAATGTGGTTATCACATTGGGACTTTGTTTTTATTGGAGGCCGATTACTTTACAATATTATATTGGTTGGTTTTGCCATACATTGACATGAATCTGCCCCGGGTGTACATGTGTTCCCCTTCTTGAACCCCCCTCCCACCTCCCTCCTCCCCATATCCTCCCTCTGGGTCATCCCTGTGCACCAGCCCCAAGCATCCTGTATCATGCGTCGAACCTGGACTGGTGATTCATTTCACATATGGTAATATACATGTTTCAATGCCATTCTCCCAAATCATCCCACCCTCACCCTCTCCCACAGAGTCCCAAAGGCTGTTCTATACACCTGTGTCTCTTTTGCTGTCTTGTATACAAGATTAAGGTTACCATCTTTCTAAACTTGTTTTATTTTTTTTCTGTTTTAATCTTTCTTTTCCTAATTGAAAGATTAACATAAGGTTGGTTCTAGAACTAAGAATTGTACCCCTTAGAATTGAAAGATGGTAGCTTTGGGGTACATTAAAGGCAGGAGGAAGCCCTGCTGAACTTTTCTGTTAGTTCTTCATTCATTGTACAACAAAATAATAGACATAACCTGCAGGGGACAGTCCTATTCAGAGTGTTAAAATACTGTCTTTAAAACTGTGATTACAGAAAATACTGGACTCCTTCCTCCATGATGTGAGCTGTTGTGTTAGGGGTACTTTATTTGCAAGGTGGGGACCCTAGGCTTTAAAATTTCCAAAGCACTTCCTGGTGTTCTTTTTTGAGTAATTCTCGTAAAATGTTTTATTCCCATTTTACAGGCTGAGAGAGGTGACAAAATCAGGCAAGCTTGGGGAGCAGCTGAGCACTGATGTGATCTTGAAGGGAGTTCTGAAGGGGTAGGCACTCGCTTTTCCTAGGGACTCCTTCACAGGCAGGATTCTAGGCTGGCACTTCCAGGAGCTGTGTCTGCCGCTCTGAGGGAGGGAATATGAGCTTTATAGGGGAGAAGGGCAGGAAGCAAAGGAACCATAATGGAGCCAGGAGAAAAATGCCTCCTGGAACAGCATCAAAATCCCATAATCAGTTTCTCCTGCCCCACCCTCATCCCTCCTGCTCTCCAGCCACCTGACCTGAGGGAATGGCCAGAAGATAAGAGCCCCTAGCAGGAAGTCTTGTTTTCTGGGATCCTAGAAGTGAGGAAACTTCTGCTCTAGGGGTATTCCGTTCCGTTCCGTTCAGTCGCTCAGTCGTGTCCGACTCTATGCGACCCCATGGACTGTAGCCTACCAGGCTTCTCTGTCCATGGGATTCTCCAGGCAAGAATACTGGAGTGGGTTACCATTTCCTTCTCCAGGGGATCTTCCTGACCCAGGGATCAAACCCGGGTCTCCCACATTGGAGGCAGACGCTTTAACCTTAGCCTCTAAGACCCTCAGTTTCCTCATCTGTGGAATTGAGCCAGGTTTCATTTTGTGGGTTGCCTTGAAAATTAAGTGAAGAACTAACGTTTAGCAAATAGAAAGCCACAGATTTTCCCCTCTCCCCAATTATATCTGTAACTTTGAATTTAAGGAATGAGGCAAATGATTAGTCACTTTGTTATCCTTCTTCCTTAGCTGAAGTTTTCTTTCCAGATTAATTTTTAGCCTAAAGTTTGGGAATATAAACTGAGGAAACCAAATGATCCTTGAATACATTACTTTTTATTTTTTAATGCTTTCTCCCTTATTCTTTGCTGAGTATAAAAATAGCACATATTTCTTGTAAAACAGAACAGCCAAACAGTACAGAAAATTGTACTGTAAATAGCTTCTCATAATTCCACTTCCCAGGTTTTTCTTAGTCATAGATTAAACCGTATATGCCTCCTCTTATAGTCATACATTAATCAATGTATGTCTAATTATATAGGCGCACATACATATGCACTTATAGGAATGTGTTTGTCTCTTTTTTTGTAAGAGATTTTATGTATACTATTTTGGCAATCCCCCCTCCCCCCATGAACAATGTATCCTCAAAATCTTTCCACGTGGATACATTAAAAACAAACAAACAAGCTGATCTTCCCCTGGGTCTTTCTGATCCATTGTATGGATGTTGCATAATTTGTTCTCTTGAGGAACGTTAGGATTGTTCTCATTTTTTCATAAATACACCCATTACTCCATTGATCATCCATGTACACATATCTTTATACTTAAACAAAAAGTGAGAATATCTGTAGAATCAATATCTAGAAATAGAACAACTTGCACATTTTGATAGATGCTGCCTGATTGTCATGCAGTGGAGTCCGTGGAATTGTACCCATTTGTAGTTTTCTGAACGATAACTATCTGAATTATTGTTTACTTTCTCCTTTATCATCTCTCTTCTGTCTTCACACATGGAGCATAAACTTCCTGAGGCAGAGGCCTTCAGTATCTCTTTCCCTAATACACTGTCTGGCACGTAGAACTGAATGAATTAAGAAGGTCTATTTTTCTGTACTTTTGCCAATAATTTTTAACCTTTGGTAGAGGGCTTCCCAGTGGTAAAGAATCTGCCTGCCAGTGCAGGAGACACAAGAGACATAGGTTTGATTCCTGGGTAGGAAAGATCCCCTAGAGAAGGAAATGGCAACCTGCTCCAGTATTCTTGCCTGGAAAATTCCATGGACAGAATAGCCTGGTCGGCTACAGTCCATGGGGTTGCAAAGAGTCATATGTGACTAAGCGTGCATGCACACAGACACACTTACACACACACACAATTAGTGGGGAAAATATAAGGTATTCCTGTTTTAATTTTTACTTCCTCAGTGATATTGAATATTTTTTCATGTTGATTTTATTGTTTCTATGCTTTTTTGTCTTTCATCAGATTTACCCATTTTTCAAGTGGGATTATTTAAGTCATTTCTTATTTATCTGTATGGGCTCTTTGATGTACTCCTTTCCCGATTTGGAACCAGTTTGTTGTTCCATGTCCAGTTCTAACTGTTGCTTCTTGACCTGCATACAGATTTCTTGGGAGGCAGGTAAGGAGGTCTTGTATTCCCATCCCTTGAAGAATTTTCCACAGTTCGTTGTGATCTACAGTCAAAGACTGTAGAATAATCAATAAAGCAGAAGGAGATGTTTTTCTGTAATTCTCTTGCTTTTTTGATGATTCAACAGATGTTGGCAATTTGATCTCTAGCTCCTCTTTTTTAAATCCAGCTTGAACATCTGGAAGTTCACGGTTCACGTACTGTTGAAGCCTGGCTTGGAGAATTTAGAGCATTACTTTACTAGCATGTGAGATGATTGCAATTGTGCGGTAGTTTGAGCATTCTTTGGCATTGCCTTTCTTTGGGATTGGAATGAAAACTGACCTTTTCCAGTCCTGTGGCCACTGCTGAGTTTTCCAAATTTACTGGCATATTGAGTGCAGCACTTTCACAGCATCATCTTCTAGGATTTGAAATAGCTCAATTGGAATTCCATCACCTCCACTAGCTTTGTTCATAGTGATGCTTCCTAAGGCCCACTTGACTTTGCATTCCAGCATGTCTGGCTCTAGGTGAGTGATCACACCATCATGATTATCTGGGTCATGAAAATCTTTTTTATATAGTTCTTCTGTGTATTCTTGCCACCTCTTCTTAATATCTTCTGCTTCTGTTAGGTCTATACCATTTCTGTCCTTTATTGTGCCCATCTTTGCATGAAATTTTCCCTTGGTATTTTCTTGAAGAGATCTCTAGTCTTTCCCATTCTGTTGTTTTCCTCTGTTTCTTTGCATTGATCACTAAGGAAGGCTTTCTTATCTCTCCTTGCTATTCTTTGGAACTCTGCATTCAAATGGGTATATCTTTCCTTTTCTCCTTTGCCTTTCACTTCTCTTCTTTTCACAGCTATTTGTAAGGCCTCCTCAGACAACCATTTTGCCTTTCTTTATATTGGGGATGGTCTTGATCACTGCCTCCTGTACAATGTCACGAACCTCCATCCATAGTTCTTCAGGCACTCTATCAGATCTGATCCCTTGAATCTCTTTGACACTTCCAGTGTATGTATGTCACTTCCAGGGTATGTAAGGGATTTGATTTAGGTCATACCTGAATGGTATAGTGGTTTTCTCTACTTTCATCAATTTAAGTCTGAATTTGGAAATAAGGAATTCATGATCTGAGCCACAGTCAGATTCTGGTCTTCTTTTTGCTGACTGTATAGAGCTTGTCCATCTTTGGCTGCAAAGAATATAATCAGTCTGATTTTGGTATTGACCATCTAGTGATGTCCATGTGTAAACTCTAGGAGTTGGTGATACACAGGGAGTCCTGGCGTCCTGCAGTCCATGGGGTCGAAAAGAGTCGGAAACGACTGAGTGACTGAACTGACTGACTGATGGGCTCTTTGCCTATTTGGGATAATGTTTTAGACATATTTTCCCACACTTTCATCAGTTCAGTTCAGTTCAGTTCAGTCCAGTCGCTCAGTCGTGTCCATTTTACATGGTAAAAGGCCTTCTCCACTTTAAGATCTTAATATTCACCTGCTTTTTTTCCTGAAGAAAATATTTTTTTGGCATGGAGTGAAAGTGCTGAGTCCTAACCCCTGGACTGTCAGGGAATTCCCTTTTTTGTTAATTTTTAAAATTTTATTTTAGTTTTTTAAAATTCATTCTTTAATTCGAAGAAAATTGCTTTACAGTGTTGTGTTTTCTGCCATACAGCAACACAGTCCAGCCATAATTATACATGCATCACCTCCCTCCTGGGCCTCCCTCTCCTCGCCCCACCCTCCAGGTCATCACAGAGGCCAGGCTGGGCTCCCTGTGTTGTGCAGCAACTTCTCACCAGGTATCGATTTTATACGTGGCAGTGTACGTACGCTGATGCTACTTTCTCCATTCGTCCCCTTCTCTCCTCCCACTGTGTCCACAAGTCCATCCTCTGTATCTGTGTCTCCATCCCTTCCCTGCAATTCAGTTCAGTTCAGTTTAGTCTCTCAGTCATGTCTGACTCTGCGATCCTATGGACTGCAGCACGCCAGGCCTCCCTGTCCATCACCAACTCCCAGAGTTTACTCAAACTCATGTCCATTGAGTCGGTGATGCATACAACCATCACATCCTCTGTTTTCCCCTTCTCCTCCTGCCTTTAATCTTTCCCAGCATCAGGGTCTTTTCAAATGTGTCTGTTCCTCGCATCATGTGGCCAAAGTATTGGAGTTTCAGCCTCAGCATCTGTCCTTCCAATGAATATTCAGGACTGATTTCCTTTAGGATGGACTGGTTGGATCTCCTTGCAGTCCAAGGGACTCTCAAGAGTCTTCTCCGACACCACAGGTCAAAAGCATCAATTCTTCGGTGCTCAGCTTTCTTTGTAGTCCAACTCTCACATCCATACATGACTGCTGGAAAAACCATAGCTTTGACTAGATGGACCTTTGTTGGTAAAGTAATGTCTCTGCTTTTTAATATGCTGTCTAGGTTGGTCATAACTTTTCTTCCAAGGAGCAAATGCTAACTACTGGACCACCAGGGAATTCCTTTTTTTAAACATTAAAAAAAAAATTTTTTTTATTCACCTGTTTTTTAGAAAAAAATTCCCCCTAGTCTTTTATACTTTGGAACTTATTTTTGTATGTAAGGAATGAGGTGAATCAACTCTGTTACTGTTCAAATAACCATCATTTGTCCCATAATAACTTATTGAATACGGAACTTTCATTTGGTAGACTATGTAGACATAAAAAGCATGAGGTGGCTCCTTATGTGTATCCGTGAAGGATATTCAGCATGTGCTACTAAATTAAAAAAAAAAAAAAACAAAAACCTTTGTCTCTGTTGGTAACACCAGTTTGGATAACACTAAATTATCCATTCTTAGGAACTTGGTAGCAGATTGAAAGCCAGGTGTTTTGGAGCTGGCTATACCCATGTTCAATTCCTGGCTCTCTGTCCTCTTGTGTTACTGAAATTGTCACCTGTGTTTTCTGTAAAATACAGAATGACTTAAGGTGTTGTCTTGAGAATTAACTGAGGTATTTGCTGTTGTTGTTTGTTTTCTTTCTGCTGTGCCAGTGTACTTATTTGGGCGCCATAAAGTTTAGAAATGTTTTATCAGCAAAGAATATTATAAACCATATGACAAAGCTTAGAAAAATTCCAACAAAATAATGAACAAATGTTTTCCCAAATGTCAATTCCTCATAATTCATCTATAAATTAATCAGATAATAAAAATACGTAGAAGTTAGCTGGGGTTTTTATTTTTGTTAGTTGGGTTTTTAGAATTTCTTTGTTTTTAAAATCAATCAACATTTACTGAAATAACTCAGAAGTTCCTTGTAGAGATTTCTTACAGTTCAGCATGTAGAAAATGATTTTTAATGTTTCAGAGGTCTTCTTTTGTCATGTCAAGTATCAGTTATGCTTTAAGCAATAGTGGACCATTTAGTTAAGCTAGAATACTTAGGCAGTCTAGTCCACAGAGTCTAAGAAACTGGGAATGAAATATTAAAAATCTATATTCTGTGTTGACTAAAAAAACGCACACGTTAAAAACTAAGAGTTTTATTTGGCAGACTTTCTAAGGACATGAGCCTGTTACACAGTCTCTCAGATTGTTCTGAGGGACTGCTCTGAAGAGGTGATGGAAGAGCCAGGGTATATAGGAGTTTTTGCAACAAAAACCAGGTGGTGGGAGCATCAAACAATTACTGTTGGTTAAAGAAAATTAGGCATCCTAAGTTAAGGAAGTTACCACTCTTCTGTGCACAGGAAGGTGCGAAAGTCTGGGCTCACTGAGATCGTTCCTGTGATGTGCACCTCAGCTATCTGGGGCCAGCACTCTTTGCTTTCTCATCCTGAATCCCCTCGGGGTGCTCCGCTGGGGAGGGTGAGGCAGCAGCAGCGTGAGAACTTGATGACAGTAGCATCCTTTGTTTACTGATAGGGCAGAACTTCCCAGGTGGCTCAGTGGAAAAGAATCCTCCTGCCACTGCAGGAGATGCAAGAGACGTTGAGTTCGATCCCTGGGCTGGGAAGATCCTCTGGAGGAGGAAATGGCAACCCACTCCAGTATTCTTGCCTGGAAAATTCTGTGGACAGAGGAGCCTGGCAGGCCCCAGTCCATGGGGTTTCAAAGACTCGGACAAGACTGAGCACACACACACACACCACACACACACACACACACACACACCAGGCAACAGTTTTTCATTAACATCTAGAAACACTATATCAGAAATTACAATATGAGAACAAATGCGCATGAAGTAACACATGAAATGAAGTTGGCCTCCATCAGGATTAAAGAGAAGAGAGACATCATCTGTCCTGCCATGCTGGTACATGTTCAGAGGTTTGCTGTACTGAATCTAGCCTCCATGTTACCCTGAGCCATTGAGCCCTTGTAGCTCACCCCTCATGCTCCCTTGGGGATTTGATGATGCAGGGGATGTCCTAGTCTCTTTTAAGTGGAGATTTTTTTATTTTTCAGGTATTGTGAGGCCAAAAGATAAGGAGACATCATCATGAAAAAGACAGTTCCTTACTCATGGTTCTGGAATGGAGAGCTATAGGGAGAGGCACCAGGGTCAGTCAGGAAGCAGAGGGAACACAGGTAGAATAAGACCCTTTTTTTGGTTTCTACGGGAAGGAATGGGAGGCAGAGTAAGCAGGGTTAGGATGGGCTCTGTGGCAAAAAGGCTGTCCCTCGGTGTATGGTACCCATCAGTCTCTGGAGCAATTGATGCAGGGGACTGGTGGCCTGGAGCATCTGGAGCATGATGTTCTGAAAGCCTAAAAGAGGAAGAGGTTGGGGTATGGACTCTAGGTTGGTTGGCTTGCATTTGTAAAGCGTACTCAAGGCCTATATACATTCTTTTTGCTATTCTTTTCCAGTATGGTTTATCACAGGATATTGAATATAGTTCCCTGTGCCGTATGGGAGGACCTTGTTGTTTATCCATTCTCCGTATAATAGTTTGCATCTGTTCACCCAAACTCCCAATCCGTCTCTCCCCCAACGCCCTCTCCATTGGCAACGACAGGTGTGTTTTCTATGTCTGTGACTCTCCAACAAACTTTCTTGAGCTCTTTTCTCATTGAAGCTGATCCATCTTTCATTTCGCCAGATCTTTGGTCATCTTCCTGTAGGAGTCAGGTTTTGGTGTGTTCATACACTCTGAGAAGCTTCTGTTTCTAAACAGTCAATTCTCTCATCTACTGGTTTTCTGCAAAGTTACATTTCATGTTTATGGTGGAATTCAGACAATGTTGAGTTTCAGCTGGAATTTTGGAATCTCACTGTCTCCCTCTGGATTTTCACGCTGAGGAGACGCCTACCCTGGTTGGAGACTTTGCATTTGAACTGAAAATGCTACTGCATTTGATTTTCTTCACGTCATTTTAAACATACTCCGCTTTTCTCTCTCTGGATTTTTAAAGGAAATATTTAACAGAATCACTGAGTTTCTTCAGAATGACCTCTGAGTGACAATATTGGTCTCCATCTTCTCACTCCCTCTTTTTGGCTGAGGTCAAGCTGCCATCATTCATGAAATCTCTCAGGAGAGCAAGTGAGCATATCATCTTCCAAGATTTTCGCTGCCTCCATTTATCATTGCCCTCCCATTCCCTTTGTGTGAAGTTCCCCAGCACTTTTTGTGTTCCTTTCACTCTCCCATCTTTTCTTTCCTTCAAAATATGCTCTACGTTCTTCAGAGATGTCTTTACCATGTTTTGGGCCCCAGTCACTTGGGACTGTTTTGATGCCTCTGCAAGTGACAGTGTCTGGCATTCCAGATGAGCCATCATCACTCCAGGGAATGAATTTCTGGGGACCTGCATTCTGTTCTCAGTCAGGATGCAAAGGTGGACCTAGTTGCATCTTTTTAAGTGCTGCCAAGCATTCAGCTGCAGAGTTTGTAACGTCTGAGGACTCATCCCGCTGCAGTGGACTTGAAGGCTTCTGTGATGAGTCTAATCTGCTCATTGACTTGACACGTTCTTCAACGTGGGCAGAAAAGCTTTTGGCTAGCTTGATTTTACTCTCCCCCATCCAGAGTACCTTGGCTTTTTACTGTAAAACCAGTCAAAGCAGCGCATCCCCAGGTTTCCAGGAGAAGGTCAAAGGGACTAACCCCTCAAGCCTTTAATTCAGACAACCTCATTGGAATACTTCTGATCAGAGCAGCTCTGCCCCTGGTCAGTGGCTTGGGGGCTACAACTGTCTGCCTAGAGCCTTGAGTGTCCTACTCCTGAGCCAAACATGGGCCTGGCCACCAGGACAGACCTTCAGTGGGCAGGAGGAGTGGTGGAGAGGGTCGGGGGAGGGGTCCCAGGTTTAATTGACTTCACTGTGGTCACTGCACAGGTCAGAAGCCTTATAATTTGTTTAGCATTGTGGAAAGATAGTCATGTTTAAGTGGGTCTCAATAAGTATTATTTCCCTCGGCCACTAAATTTGGCTGTTTGGAGGGAAGGGGAGCAGGAATAAAGGTCAGGAGTAGATGGACCCACTTTGCTCTGTGCAAATGGGCTCCTGAGTTAGGTTTCAGGGACCACTGAAGTAATGGTTAGAGTTACTAACTTAGAAGAAGGTATATAATCTTTTTTTTGGCAGGGGAGTGGAGGGGGAGTTGTGCCGCATGGCTTCTCTGACCAGGGATAAAACCCAGGCCCTCAGCAGTGAAAGCTTGGAATCCTAACCTCTGCACCACCAGGGAGTTCCCAGAAGAATGTGTATAGAAAACAAACTTATTATTACCAAAGCAGACAGGTGGGGGCCAGGTGAGGGGGAAGAACAGAGGTATAAACTAGGAGTTTGAGATTAACAGATACAAACTACAATATATAAAATAAATAACAAAGGAACTGTACTCAGCGTCTTATAATAAACTGTAATGGGAAAGAATCTGAGAAAGAATAGATGTATGGTTGGTATAGATATGTGTATAACTGGGTCACTCTGCTGTACAGCAGAAACAAACACACAACACTATAAATGAATATACTGCAACTTAAAAGAATGTATGTGGATTCTCTTTTCTGATTGAGGAAAGTATTTTTGTGTCTCTCTTTTTTTAAAAAAAAAAACCAATTTATTTACTTATTTGGCTGCACTGGGTCTCAGCTGTGGCATGCAGGATCTTTAGTTGTATCATGTGAACTCTTAGTTGCTTGTGGGATCTAATTGCCCGACCAGGGATTGAACCCAGGCCCCACACTGGGAGCGAGAAGTCTTAGCCACTGGACCACCAGGGAAGTCCCTGTGTCTTGCTCTAAAGGAGTTGCTGTACTCAAGTAGGTACCGTGATCCTTCCAACCTTTTCCTTTCCCAAGAGAAGGAAGAAGCCCAAAGGAAAAGTGGAGTGTTTCCAGGCCGTGCAGGTAGCTAAGGGCAGGGCCAGTCATGAGCCCCTGGCTGAACAGGGAGGGGAAGAAATGCTTCTTTGTGTTAATTAGGAGCTGCTGTCCCCCATCTCATTCTCCTTCTCTGGACTCTTCTGTCCCTCTTGCGGTTCCCCCTGGGTTACTCTTTCTTGCAAAGCCCTCCAGCAAAGAAACCGATTGTTTGGGTTGGTGTAGTCTTGGTTGGAGGCCAGAGGTAGACAGCTGGCCTCCCTTGCTCCCTTCTAGTCTACCCCTCACCTGTTTTATGCAGGAATGTCCTGGGGATTCCTTGAGAGGCATCTCATCCCACCCCTTTGATTGATGGGGAAAGTGGGGTCTGGAAGGTGGAACTGACATGCCAGCGTGTGGCGTGGGTTCCTGGCATTCTCTTGGAGAGCAGTCCTGTTTTCTCTCCATAGCAGCTCTGGGGCAGTGTCTGGTCCTTGGACCATTAGCATCAGAGTCACCTGTAGTGTATGTTTCCTGCCAGGTTAGAGCTGGGGGGGACAGGAATCTGTGTAAAGTATCCTGTGATATTTATGTATCCTAGGGTTTGAGAGCCCCTGCCTTGAGAATATTGCTGTTTTCCATTTCTTCCAGAAAGAGAGACCTAGGCTTTCTTTTATTATTATTATTTTTTAAATTTGTTGGCTGCACCACTTGGCATGTGGGATCTTAGTTCCCCCACTAGGGATCAAACCCACAACCCCTGCAGTGAAAGCTTGGAGCATTAGCCACTGGACCATCAGAGAAGTCCAAGGAACCTGTACCTTCTGAAGACAAGTTGATTCCATCCCCACTCAAGGCTCTGTGCTCTCCTGTGCCCAGCCAGGTGTTCTGTGCTCACATTTTCTCATGTGGAGAACACATGGTCTCCATCCAGTGACCAGGTCCTGGAAGCTCCCATCTGGGTGGTTAGGGAATGATACGTGTGCTCAGTGGGAAGGAGAAACCATACCTGCTCTGGGAATTCACAGAGGTGGACCAGAGGAGATTCCTGAAGTATTAGGGCTGGAGAGGGCCTGAGATGCCATCCCTCTTGCCCTACTACTGAGAATGTCCATGGACCAGTGGCACCTGAAACCTGGTTAGAAATGCAGAATCTGGGGTCTGCTACAGGATATCTGAGTCAGAACCTGCATTTCCCTGCAAGTGACCAGGTAATTTATGAGCATATTAAAGCTTGAGGGCCTTCCTTCGTGGCCCAGTGGTTAAGAATCCGCCTGTCAGTGCAGGGGACATGGTTTCAGTCCCTGGTCAGGGAACTAAGATCCCACATGTAGAGGGGCAGCTAAGCCTGCGCACCACAGCAGCTGAAGCCCATGTACCTAGAGCCTGTGCTCCGCAATAGGAGAAGCTACCACAGTGAGTAACCTGCTCACTACAATGAAGAGCAGCCCAGCTTGCTGCAACTAGAGAAAGCTGGTGCACAGCAACGATGACCCAGCACAGCCACAAATAACTAAATATTAAAAAAAAAAAAGCTTGAGAGGCTCTGATCTATCCTGTTCATCCTTACGCTACCCTCTTGTATTGGTGGTGGCGTGTGAAGAGCAACAGAGGTTGTGTGACTTGCCCTAGTTGACGGAGTTGTACTTCAGTCTGATCTTGCTCTCTTTTTAAGTTTTATTAGAATGCAGTTCACATGCCGTGTACATTCATATACCCATTTCAGTGTCATTGTTTTTCAGTTTATTCTATTAAAGAAATTACAAAGTCACCTCAAGAAAGTCTGCACCTAGAAGCAGACAGTGTTCATTCCCTTCCTCCCTGCCCCGTTGCTTCCTCTGCTCCCCAAGCCCTTGGTAACCACTCATCTGCCTTCTATCTATAAAGTTGCCTATTCTGGAATAAGTGGTATAATACAAATGGTGGTCTCATGGGGCTGACTTCTTTTACTTAAGATAATAATTTCAAGGGTTATCCACCATGTTGCAAGTAGCAGAACTTCGTTCCTTTCTGTTGCTGAATAATATTCCACTGTGTGAACCTACTTCATTTATTCTTTAGTTGATGAACATTTGATTTTTTTCCCACTTTTTGGCTATTATAAATATGCTGCTATGAATCTTCATGTGCAAGTTTTTGTGTGGAACTTTGTTTTCATTTCTCATGTGTATACACTTAGAAATGAAATTTCTGGGTCCTATGGTAACTTTTTTTTAAACAGTTAAGATTTTATTTGACTGCATCGGGTCTTAGTTGCCACCCTCGAGGCTCTTTGTTGCACACGCGGAGGCTTCTCTGATGGCAGAGTTTGGTCTGTAGAGTCGCAGGTTCTGTAGTTGTGGCACGTGGGTTTAGTAGCTCTGAGGCATGTGGGATCTTTCTCCGATAAGGGATGGAACCCATGTCCCCTCCATTGGAAGGCAGATTCTTAACCACTGGACCACCAGGGAAGTTCCTTGCTAACTGTGTGTTTAACCTTTTGAGGACCTGCCAGGCTATTTTCCAAAGCAGCTTTGCTAGTTTATGTTCAACCAGCAATACAGGAGGATTTCCGTTTCTCCACATCTAGCAGTTAGTATTGTTTTGATGGATTAAAGGTGGGGTGATGGAAGCCTCTTCTGGTGGCCACCATCAGCCATTTACCAGCATCTCATGGAGCAGGTGACCTCAAGGTGGGATTGCCACTGGGTCTCAGGAGCAAACTGAAGCCAGAGGCTCCAACACTGTGAGGATGCTCTGAGAGTTTGTCTGTTTTATGCTGTCTGTGAGCACCAGCTTCCCAACATCTATAGCCAGAGGGCAGACCGTGAAGCCACCAGATGCTCCTGGGAACATATGCCTAGAGGGACTGTTCCCCTGACTCCCTGATTCCTAGGAGGGTAGGTCCTGTGCTCACCTGAGCTTGGCCTCTGAGTCAGTTTGGCTGCCCCCACCCTTGGCCTTTCTCCACTCTGATCAGAGGCTGAGGATGAAGCACTTCCCAGAGATGCCTGCTCTCCTGGGTGGTCTGGGGCTAGGGAAAAGAGGCACTTTGGTTGCTTTTCGGTTGCTTTGGGTTTCCCTGATAAACACTGTTTGCCCCGACAGTAACTGCCCCAGGGTGTACTTCACGTACCAGAGGCTGAGACAGAAAACGGGGCTGCCAGGGGCCAGACAGTGATGGTTGAAATATGATCAACCAGGAGGGTCTGGCTCCCCCTTTCAAGATCAAAGGCTTGTGAGGAACTCTAGCCCGGGACACAGTTCCTGCTGGGCCCGGCTTGGAAGGGAGGTGCCTGACTGAGTCACTGTCCTGACCTTATTGTAGAGATTTGGTTTTCTACCGCCTGCTGTCCTGTGTCTCGTAACTTACTTGTTTGCACCCCTGCCACCTGTGTAGGAGGGTACCTGTTTCTCCGCATCCTTGTCTGGACTCTATCAGCCTTTGGAATTTTTTCTAATAGGTGCACAGAAAATGTGCTCCTAATTTTATTTTATTTTTTAAGATTTATTTACAAATTTATGTTTGGCTGCACTGGGTCCTTGTTGCTATGTGTGGGCTTTCTTTAGTTGTGGCAGTTGGGGGCTACTCTGTTGCAGTGCGTGGACTTCTCATTGCAGTGGCTTCTCTAGTTTCAGAGCGCAGGCTCTAGGGCTCTCGGGCTCAGTAGCTGTGGTCCAGGGGCTTGGCTGTCCCACATGGGACATGTGGAATCTTCCTGGAGCCGGAATGGAACCCATGTCCCCAGCATGGGCAGGTGGACTCCCAACCACTGGACCACCACGGAAGCCCTGCTCTGGATTTTATTTCGCACTTACTTTCTTCCCATCAGCTGTTATGAGTGAAAGTGACCCATCTTCTCAGATGTTTGTATGTCCTTTGAGTTCCTTTTACTTAAAAACAAGCTGGCAGTTTATGTTTATTGCCAATTATTTTCCTGCCCTTTTGTTCAAGGGCTTCCCTTGTGGCTCAGCTGATAAAGAATTCACCTGCAATGTGGGAGACCTGGGTTCGATACCTGGGTTGGGAAGATCCCCTGGAGAAGGGAAAGGCTCCCCACTTCAGTATTCTGGCCTGGAGAATTCCATGGACTGTATAGTCCATGGGGTCGCAAAGAATCGGTCACAAGTGACCGACTTTCACTTCACTTTGTTCATTGGGCTGCAAGAAACCTTGTTTTAGGTTGGACCAAATGCAGTTAACATTCTGTAAATCAGAACTGGTTGCGTATCTGCCATTCCGTGTTGCTCATTTTCATATATTAAGGATTCGGTTCAGCAGAGTGGCTACCGAGAAGTTGAACATGTAGAATGTAGTGAATTTCCTGTGAACCAGCAACAACCAAGTGTAAAGTGAAACAGGAAAAAGCGATACCACCCCTAGTACTGAGAGCAAACAGAGCAATTTTTAAAGATGCTAATCACATGTCTGGGGATCTAGAGGCCCCTGGTTTGGAATCAGTCAACAGCGTGCGTGGTTGCCTGTTGCAGTCAGGTCTATTAGCCCCAGTTCTGGGTGGGGCTGCAGGGAAGAGAGGCTAATTTAGACATAGAATGTCAGAACTAGTACTGCTGTCAGTTCCTGCTTACCTTTTACCCACTTCTCATAGTGTGAACATCTTATGTAACCATGGTACAGTGATTGAAGGCAGGCAGTTACATGGGCTTGATTCTGTTACTTCTACCATGTCTTTATGTGAATTTTACTAGTTCCTCCATCACTGTCCTGCTTCTGTCTGGGTTCCAGTCTGGGATCCCACATGGCATATTGTTGAAATATTTCCTTAGTCTCCTCCGATCTGTGACCACTTCCTGTTTGTTTGTTTTTTTGATGTGGACCATTTTTAAAGTCTTTATTGAATTTGTTATAGTATCGCTTCCATTTTGTTTTGGGTTTTTGGCCTTGAGGCATGTGGGAGCATAGCTCCCCAACCAGGGATCGAACCTGCACCCCTTTCATTGAAAGGTGAAGTCTTAACCACTGAACCACCTGGGAAGTCCCTATCTGATGTTTTTAAATGATGATATTGAGATTATTGCATTTTGGGGTTGAAGCGACATGATAGCCTTGCCAGGGCACCATACTGGGGAATCATGACACTGATAATGTCTTACTGCTGATAGTATTAACCTTGATGATTGCGTGTCTGCCAGGCTTCTCCACTGCGAAGTTACAATGTTCCTCTTTGTAACTAATAAATATTTGGGAGTGGAATAGATATTTCTTTCTACATATAGTAATTGAAACACTATTATAAGAGCTTTTTCTTATCTATTGCTAGTTTATTTATTCACTTTTTTATTGTATCAGTCTCCAGTATTCTTCCCTGGAGAATCCTATGGACAGAGGAGCCTGGCAGGCTACTGCTGTTTATGGGGTTGCAAGACTGCCCACGGGGTCACAAGAGTTGGACACGACTTAGCGACTAAATCACCTACCACCATTGTATCAGCATAGACAAGTGGATATTTACTTTCTTTGTTGAAATTCAATACTATTGTTGCCAGTTTTGTTTCTGAAATTGTTCCAGTTGTGACTACTGGGAGCACCTTCAGATTGGCCCCCATGATGCTGTGACACGCCTCCATCCTTTTTTTGAGCACATCCTCACTTTGGCACTGCCAGATGCTTAAGACAAGCTGAACATCTTGTGTTTTCCCAGACCCCTGCCCCGGAAGCAATCCCCTCTCAAAGGGGTCTCTAGGCTGTGGTTTACTCTTCTGCTTTTGTATAAACACACACATACTTACTGTCTTCCAAGTATTTATTGGGGATGCACTGTATGCCAGACACAGAGCCTAGTCCCTGGCATTCATAAGTAGCTGTGAGGACGTTAAGGTTCAAGGTCACCCAGGTGGTGAGCCGTCAAGATCAGGACTCCGGTCTGTGATAGGAGTAAAGCCTTGGAGTAGTAAAGCGTGCCTTATGTGTGATCACCCTGTGTCACACACTTGCCCAAGGCCACACATATGCAAGTGACAAGATACTTGCTGGAGACTCTGTGGCCTTGTGCTTCCTCCATCTGCTATTATTTCGGGACTGCTGGTGTCTGGCCCTTCATTCTCTGAGAGCTAACGAGGGCCTCCCTTATGTTTTATGTGGCATTAATTACCCAAAGCAGTAACTGCTGGAAAGTAAACAACCTATAAATCTTGCCAGCCCGGGCAGTTGCCTCCTGTTCTTGGGAACACGGTGATCTGGGCCGGAGGCCCTGTGCTGGGTTCCATTGGCTAGGCAGAGCTGTACTGCAGGAGTGCCCAGTGGGTATGGCCCTGGGACGGGTGGGTGGGCGGGCAGGCAGGGGTGTGTCTACCCTGGGCAGCACCCTGACGGCAGCAGTGGCTCTCCCTCCCCCTAGACAGCCCAGAAGAAAGTCAGGTAGCTTGGGGCCCTGTTCCAGCTGGGTTGCCTCAGACTGGGTGACCTTGAATGGCCTTGGGCAGACAGGCTGCTCAGGGCTGGAGTGGTGGGGAGGGTGTGCAATCCCCAGGACAGTGTCCGGGCATGGGTGGGGCTCAGTATGCTTGTTGGTTGGAGGTACTAGTCACGATGGGCATTTACTGAGTCCTTATTGCCTGCCAGGCTGCAGGTGCATGATCTCATTTCATCCCCACAGCAGTTTGCAAAGAACGTTTTGCAGATGTAGAGTAAGACGCAGAGGGGTTTGAGAACCTGCCCAGAACACAGGAGGGTCTGACCCTACCCCAGTGTGTCTTCCCTGACCCTGCTCCCCTCTCCCTGCTTGTCCTGGGCCAGACCACAGGCTGCCACTACCTTGCAGTGTCACGTTGGGCGCATCTGCAGCTCCTTGGGCCTGGGTGACCTGACCCACGAAATGGGCACAGTCATCTTGTGCAGCAGGTTCTCTGGGTGGCCGCCCAGAGACCTGAGGGTCCAACCTCATCTGTGTGTGTCTGATGGTCTGTTTAATGGAGAAAGACTGTTTTTCCCAGATGCCCACCTGTCTGATTAACTTTTGGGTACCAACCTGATGCTGGAAGAAAAAAAATGCTGACCATTGTCACCGTAGTCACCTGTTACAGGCTTGGAATAGTGTGAGACCATGTTCCTTCTTTTCTTGAGCTGCATTTTTTCAAATTTACATGTAATGATTTTAATTCTTTTTAAAAAGTCAATGCTGCAAATATATGTAAGAGGGAAGGGTCTTTCTCTGCATTATTAGTTCCATATCTTTGGCTCACAAGTATAGAGATACACATATAACACTTTAAAATATAAATATAATTACTGTGTGCGTATCATTCAGTGATTTGTTTTTTCCCAGTCATATGTGTGCGTGTGGTGGCCTTATTTTTTTTTTCTATCACAGATTTGGATGTGTTTAATTTTTTAAATAGGTTTTTTGTTTTCCACTATCTTTTTTTTTTAAAGTATAGGATATGTGTAATATTATATAAGTTACAGGTGCACAGTATAGTGATTCACAGTTTTTAAAGGCTTTATGTCATTTACAGTTATTATAAAAAATTGACTGTGTTGTATAATATATCCTTGTAACTTACTTTATACATATGTCATCTTTTTTATTGAAGTATAGTTGACTTACAATATCATGTTAGTTTCAGCTGTACAGCAGTGATTCAGTTATACATTTATATATACATTCTTGTATGTGTGTATATATATATTCTTCTGCAGCTTCTCTTCCCTTATAGATTATTTCAAAATATTAAATGTAGTTCCTTGTGCTCTACAGTAGGTACTTTACAGAGGTAACCTTTTGTTTTTAAAATTTTGTGGCTGTATCAGGTCTTAGTTGCAGTTCAGAGGCTCTCTAGCTGTGGCGAGCAGGCTTTGTTGCCCCGAGGCCTGTGGGGTCTTCCCAGACCAGGGACTGAACCCGTGTCCCCTGCATTGGCAGGCGGATTCTTAACCCCTGGGCCATCAGGGAAGCCTCTGTTCTTTTTTATTTTTGACCATTCAGTTCATTTTGTTTTTAGCTGTACCAGTATTGCTGCATCGGATAGCCTCAGAAAAATATTTTTAATTTCATGTGTACTAGCAGTTCTGTAGACTAGAATGCAGAAGATGTGGTTGGATCCTAGGCTGTGTGTGTTTGTAGCTTTGATGGATATTGTCCAAAGACCGGGACATCCCATTTCCCACTCCTGGCATGTGAATGCTCATTTCCTCACATTTTGTCCTTGAGGGATGTTAGCAATCTGTTAAATGTTGGCCAATCTGATAAATGAAACTGGCATTGCATTATTTTCATTCGGCCTGTCTTTGACCACTACAGAGGTTAAACATCTTTGCATGTTCTTGGCTTGGCTGACTAGTTCCAGCTCTGTTATTTGCTTTAGGGAATTCAGTGTCAGACTCTGCCACCGTTAGTTAAAAAGCTAAAACACGTCAGTACTGTCCAAGGGGCTAGGGTGTGTGTGTGTGGGTGTGCACATGTGCATATCTAGTTCAGATGAACTGGTAGCTGGTTTGAAGCCTGTTGCCAGCTGGTAGCCTGAGGAACAAAGTTGCAAAGCACTGTAAGAAGTTGCAAAGCAGGAAGATCTCAGCAAGAGGAGTGAAAATTACGTGAAAATTCCACTTTCACTGTCCACGGAATGTTTAATTGGAATCCAGCCATGCCGGTTCATCCCTGTGCTTTCTGTGGCTGTTTCCTTGTTACAGTGGCTGAGCGGGGGAGATGTGACGGAGCTTATGGCCACGTGGTTGAACATTGTCACTGCCCAGCCCTTCCTGGAGAAAGTTTGCTGATGCCTGAGCCGGGAGATGTTGGTTATTGGGGGTTATGGGCGGGAGGAGGGAGGAGCTCGGTGTGCCGGGCCCTTGCCTGGACTGGGCACCACTTAGAGGGCTTTGCCTGTGTGTTTTATATGAACTTCCTTGGCAGGGTTTCCTCTTCTTTTCCCCTGTGCTCCCTGCCCTCTTTCCCCGTTTCTGTTCCTCCCTGCGTGGGGTGGAGGCAGGCAGGCGAGAGGGATGGAGGTTGGGAGAGAGGGAGGCTTTCATCCCCTTGTGAGTGGTGTCAAGGCTTTTAGACAAAGTCGAGGCCATTCTTCCAGGTGGTGACCAGGCTCCCTAGGAGCCTCAGTCCAGCTGAGGGCCGCCCCTCACCGCCGGAGGCTGAAACCGGAACCCTAAAGTGGGAGGGGGTCACTGAGCTCCACTGGCCCCTACTAGTGGGGATGGAGCCTGTGGCTCCTCCGGCCGTGTCACGCCCTGTCACCTTGGTTCCTCTAGACAGGGCTGGCTGCCATCTGTGGAGGCTGAATCCTGGCCCTGGGGCTCTTCCCTGCTTTCCTTTAAAAGGCCTTGAACTGCTCCATAGTGGAGGGTGGGGCAGGGTCATTGGAGGAAATCGCCTCGAAGGCTTTGGCAAAGCTTCGAAAAGCCAAGATGTGCTGTAATGACCTCATTGCAGGGGAGATTTTGAGCCAGGGACCTCCTGTGCACCACTCTGCAGGGTGTTGTCTTCAATCCTGCATCAACCTGCTGTGCTGGATGCAGTATTGTCCACATTTTGAAGGTGTGGAAACTGAGGCTTACACATGGAGCCAAAATGATGGACCCAGAGGGGAGTCTGGGCTCCAAACCTGGGTGCCAGTCAGATTCCCAGGATAATCATGGGACTGCAGAAAAACACTGGTAGCTGCATAGCTGTGTAATATTTACATTGACTGTTTAATTACAGTGTACGATTATGATTTTCTATGTGCAGGCACGGTACACACTTAAAAAAATTAAGTTGAAGTGAGTTGATTAAATAAAACAGGTTCACATTTGCAGCAACATGGACGGACCTAGAGATTATCATACTAAGTGAAGTAAGACTGAAAAAGACAAATATCATATGTTATCGCTTATGTGTGGAATCTAAAATATGACATGATTTTATCTATGAAACAGACTCACAGACACAGAAAACAGATTTGTGGTTGCCCAGGGAAAGGGAAGTACAGGAGGGATGGACTGGGAGTTTGGAATTAGTAGATACAAATTATTGTATATAGAATTGATAAACAAGAAGGTCCTATTGTATAGGCTGAAGTCAAGTGAAGAGAAGTCGCTCAGTCATGTCCGACTCTTTGTGACCCCAAGGACTGTAGCCCACCAGGCTCCTCGGTCCATGGGATTTTCCAGGCTTGAATATTGGAGTGGGTTGCCATTTCCTCCTCCAGGGGATCTTCCCGACCCAGGGATCGAACCCGGATCTCCCGCATTGTAGGCAGACGCTTTACCGTCCAAGCTACCAGGGAAGCCCAGGGAACTATATTCATTATCCTATGATAAACCTTAATGGAAAAGAATATGAAAAAGAATATATGTATATATCACTGAATCACTTTGCTATATAGCAGAAATTAACACAACTTTGTAAATCAGCTATAGTTCAGTAAATTAAAAACGATAGGTTTTTAATCACACTGCAGGTGATTTTTAATTTCAGTGGCAGAATTGTGGGATGGAGTGTGACTGAGGAAAGCAATGCAGCCCTTGCCCCCAGCATGTCCCTGGCACAGAGCGGGTGGTGTGGGGTGTGTACAGTGATGGCTCAACAATGGGGCCCAAGAGAACCACCCTCTATAGCAGGCAGGGGTGGGGAGTTGGAAACACACAGCCATAATGCAATGCAGAATGCAATGCCAGCTCCAAGAGTTCTTCCTCCACTGAATTCTTTTGTGTGAGAAAGAAATACTTGAACAACATGGGTTTGAAATGCACAGGTCCACTGATACACAATATTACATTCTTTTCAACAGCAAATACACAATCTGAAGTTGGTGGAGCCCAGGGATGTGGAGGGACCGCAGATCTGGAGGGCAGTCTCTGAGATAGTTTTCAGCCTCGCTGAGCCCCTGACCCCCACAATGTTCTAGGGTCAACTGTATTTTAATTCAGATTGGCTGAATGCTATAGAGATGAAAGAACAAATACTCGTGTGCCCAACGTGGTGTTTTCAGCCAAATTTGCTTCTGATTTTTACCTCTTTCTAATTCTGTTGCCTTTCCTCCCAGAAGCATAGTCATGGCTGTGAAGTTGGTCACGCCTCTGTGCACAGGTCGGGAAGATCTCCTGCAGGAGGGCATGGCTACCCACTCCGGTATTCTTGCCTGGGGAATCCCATGGACAGAGGAGCCTGGAGGGCTGCAGTCAATGAGGTCTCAAAGAGTTGGACACGACTGAGGGACTAACACGTTCACTTTCACTGTACTCTAGAATTTTTACTCCTCGCACACTTTGCCATTAAAAATGACCAGTGCCATTTTTGCTGGCTCCAAATTTTATATAAAGTGGTTTTCTAGACATCCCTGTGCCCTTTTGTTGACTGTTTCTGAGATTTCTCTATGTTGGTGCATGTCTCTAGAGGACTCATTTTAAGTTCTATGTGTTATTCCGTTTTTAAGTTTTAAGTTTTAAATTGTCTTTCTTCTGTGACTGGATATAGGTTGGTGACAATTTCTCACTGCAGCAAGCAATGCCACAGTGAGTAGTTTTTGTCTAAGTCTCCCAGTGCACATCAAGGACTTTCTTAGGACGTTTCTCAAGTTAATGTGCTTGACAGAAGGCTTCTGTGTCTTTAGCCTGACTTTCTTTTTTCCCCCTGAACTCTTGTCCCAGTGGTTGTATCTGTATAACACGTCCATCAGAAGTGCTCGAAAGTCCATTCTCCACATGCTCAACTGAAATTTTTTGCCTCTGTGACAGATGTTAGATGATCTCTTATTTTACTTTACATTGCCCTGTTTACTTATACCATCCAGCACATCTTTCTGTGTGTTTGTTAACCTTTTTATGTTTTCGTGGGATGACCATATGGCCCAGTTTGCCAGGTCCTTTCCCATTGATAGAGACTGTGTAAATACTAACAGCACCTCTGACATTTTCAAAAGTGTCTCTTTATAAATGTTAACAGAGAGAGTTTTTCCTACATGATGTAAAGGGCATAGTTTTTTATTTGTTTATTTGTTTCTAGTTTAAAGAAACCCTTTCCTATCCCACGGTCAAAAAGCAGTTTCATATTTTTTTAGAAATGTTTTAGAAAGTTTTGCTTTTTTTCTTATAGTTTCTAATCACTGAGAATTCACTTATTATGTGTGGTGTGAGGTATAGGTATATTTTTCCTATATGGATAACCTAAACTTATCCCACAGTCTTGAAAAGTCTTTTTTTTTTTAATTTAAAAAAGTCTTTTTTTGTTTGTTTAAAAAGTCTTTTTTTTTTTTTATTTATTTGACTGCCTCGGGTCTCAGTTGTGTCATGTGGAGTCTTTTGTTTGCAGCTCGTGGGCTCTGGAACTTGTGAGCTCAATAGTTGAGGCTCGTGGGCTTGGTTGCTCCGTGGCATGTGGGATCTTAGTTCCCAGACCAAAGGATCAAACCTACATCCCCTGCATTGAGAGGCAGATTCTTAACCACTGGACTACCAGTGAAGTCCCCAAGTCTGTCTTTTTAAAATCACTGTTATAGATCAAATTTCCATGTATCTAAAAGTCTATTTCTGGGCTCTTTTTTTTTTTCCCCATTGTTCTATTTGTCCTCATTTCAAAAATGTCCTGGTTTTAGCTACTATAACCTTACAGTCGGAGAAGGCAATGGCAAGCCACTCCAGTACTATTGCTTAGAGAATCCCATGGACGGAGGAGCCTGGTAGGCTGCAGTCCGTGGGGTCGCTAAGGGTCGGACACGACTGAGCGACTTTACTTTCACTTTTCACTTTCACACATTGGAGAAGGAAATGGCAACCCACTCCAGTGTTCTTGCCTGGAGAATCCCAGGGACGGGGGAGCCTGGTGGGCTTCCGTCGATGGGGTCACACAGAGTCGGACACGACTGAAGTGACTTAGCAGCAGCAGCAGCAGCAACCTTACAGTATGTTCAGAGTATTTTGTTGTATTATTATTGAAATTTTTATTTTATTGAAGTATAGTTTATTTACAATTTTGTGTAAATTTCTGATATACAGCATAGTGATCCAGTTATATACATATATTCTTTTTCATATTCTTTTCTATTATGGTCTATCACAGGATATTGAGTGTAGCTCCCTGTGCTCTACAGAGTATTTTAAATGGGATAGTAATATGTGTTTTAGGGAGACTAGAATAGTTTAGACTATTCTAATAGACTAGAATAGCACACCCAGTTTATCATGAGCAAGTGATATACCACAGAATGCTCACATAGCCACCAGACTTCTAAGACCCATCTTGGTTCAAAGAACTGAGGTCATGAGCCTTGATAGAAAGGGGAAGGTTTTGGTAGATGGAACACGGTCATGAAATGAAATGAATATCAAGAAATTCAGGAGCTTCCTGAGTATCAGAACAAGAAGGGGGCACTGGAAGCCACTAGACACTGTGCGGAGTAGTTTGGCTAAGTGACCAATCTTCAGAGTCCAAGAGACCTGGCTTTGATCTTCAGCAAGATACTTAATCTCTGACTTTATTTCCTCATCTATACAGTGGGAGCCATACTGGGTTTTCCTCATAAGATGGTTGCTGCTGCTGCTGCTAAGTCGTTTAAATTGTGTCCGACTCTGTGCCACCCCATAGATGGCATCCCACCGGGCTCCCCTGTCCTTGGGATTCTCCAGGCAAGAATACTGGAGTGGGTTGCCATTTCATTCTCCAATGCACGAAAGTGAAAAGTGAAAGTGAAGTCGCCCAGTCGTGTCCAACTCTCCGTGACCCCATGGACTGCAGCCTACCAGGCTCCTCTGTCCATGGGGTTTTCCAGGCAAGAGTACTGGAGTGGGTTGCCATTGCCTTCTCCGAAGACGGTTGAGAGGGCTAAATGAAATAATGCTCAGAAGGGCTTAGCAATGACCCAACTCATCGCTGGATGATAGTTTCTTTTTTGCCATTTTATTTATTTATTTTTTGAGATAATACTTAACTTTTATTTTTACTTTACAATATTGTATTGGTTTTGCCATACATTGACGTGAATCTGCCCTGGGTGTACATGTGTTCCCCATCTTGAACCCCCCTCCCCCCTCCCTCCCGTTGTGATGGTGGTTTATTTGTTATTCGATCCTCTTGATTCTAGGGCTTCCCAGGTGATGCTAGTGGTAGAGAACCCACTTGCCAATGCAGGAGATGCAAGAGGTGCACTTTTGGTCCCAGGGTCGGGAAGATCCCTGAAGGAGGGCATGGCCACCCACTCCAGTATTCTTGCCTGGGAAATCCCATGGACACAGGAGCCTGGCAGGCTACAGTCTACGAGGTCACAAAGAATCGGACACGACTGAGCACACACACATATCACACCCATCCCTTGATTCTAAGACCAATTTTTTTTTTCTTTTTCCACATTTCAGAATGCTGAAATTAGAACAGGGTTTACTGTCATACCGTGTAGCAAGCAGAGGATTTTACAGACAAGGAAATGTTTTATCTAGGGTCATGGAAAAAGTCGAGTTGGTCCTCCTAGGAATCACCTTTATTTCTAGTCCTAAAGGGGAGAAGGGAGGAGAACAGAGTCCCATCTTTCCTGGGGATGGGGTTGTTGAGGTGCTTTGTAGCCACCAGATGCTGTGGGTAGACTTTAACCAGCACACAGAATGAAACCAGATGCCTTCAGAAAGGTGAAGGTGAGAGAGAGTCCTCTGTCCTGCAGTCAACACCCACCAGGTTGGATGGGCTCAAGTTTCTGCCCCTGGCTCCATCCGCCACTGACTAGCCGTGTGAGTTTGTTCAAGTCAGGTAACCTCTCTGAGCCTCTGCTTCCTTCTGTCAGGCGGGACTCATAATCTAAACTGTGCTGTTGATTCAAGTGAGTTAATCTCTGGGCAGACTTTCACGCTGAGTCAGCACCCAGTAAATGGAAGCTGTTTGGTGTTTCCTAAAGGCATGTTTTTCCCCCACCCACCTCCTGGCCACTGTTTTGCTTGGGGGTGACTTTCTTGATCATTCTTCCCCTCAACTGTAGAAATTTTGCCTGCTCTTTATAAAGTCCACGGCAAATGTTCACTCCTTGTTCAAACCCTTCTTCCCCACCTCCCCATTCTGGGTGAGGATCACCCGCTTTGGATCTCCATCGTTTCTTAGAGGCATTCTTCTTTTTAGTTATTTTTCTTTCTTTTTAATTTTTAATTGAATTTTTGTTATATAGTGGAGTAAAATGGCAACCCAGTCCAGTATTCTTGCCTGGGAAATCCCACGGACAGAGGAGCCTGGTGGGCTACAGTCCATGGGGTCCCAAGAGTCAGACACAACTGAGCGACTAAACCACCCCTACCACCATAGTTGATTTACAGTGTCATTTTAGTTTCAGGTGTGTAGCAAAGTGATTCACTTATATATACACATGTATCTTTTCTTTTTTTCAGATTCTTTCCCCGAATAGGTTATTATAGAATATTGAGTAGAGTTCTGTGTGCTGTAGTAGGCTCTAGTTTATTTTATACATAATAGAGTGTATATGTTAATCCCAAACTCCTAATTTATCCCTTCCCAGTTTTCCCCTTTGGTGACCATAAGTTTATCTTCTAAATCTGTGAGTCTGTTTCTGTTTTGTAAATAAGTTCATTTGTGCTGTATTTTAGATTGCACGTGTAAGTGATATCATATGATATTTGTGTTTCTCTGATCTATTTCACTTAGTAGGACAGTCTCTAGGGTTTGCCTTATGCCGGTGCTGTTTGATGTGCCCCAGAGGATTGCCATCCCTTTGAGGGCAGGAGTGTGTCTTGCAAACCCTATAGTTTTAGCACAGAGGAGCCTTGCAGAGACTCCTGAGTCCCTCCTCTACATCAGACAGTACAGTGTTGAGCAGAACACACGCAGCCCTGGGCCTTTACAGAGCCCACTTTCTGTGGCTCCCACCCGTGCCTAGAAATGAGGCCGGCTAAGCAGAGACATGACCTCATCCCCCAGTCACTTCAGCCCCAGGTCAATTCTGCCACCCTGACCTTGCTCATCAGCCCGAGTGTTGGTGTTGTGCTGGGTGGGAGGGGGCTGGGGAGGCGTCCTGGCGTTGAGGCAGCCTGAATGGAGAGGGAGCCAGGTGTCTGTCCGAAGCCTGAGCAGGGCGGGGGTAGAGTGGCTGGGGGACTCCGTGGGGAAGCATAGGGGGCAGGTCTCTGCTGCTGGTAGAGGTGGCTAGGACCCCGGACCTGAAGCCCCACTTAGTAGCTCTGATCCCCAAATGGCTGCCTGTGATGCTCAGGCCTGGGAACTACTCTGTGTGGCACGGGAGGTACCTCCTGCCAGGCCTGAGCTGAGCTTGCCCTGCAGAGCCTGGGGTCAGTGTTAATGGGGCCCTGCTGCTGCTGCTGCTGCTAAGTCGCTTCAGTCGTGTCCGACTCTGTGCGACCCCATAGACGGCAGCCCGCCAGGCTCCGCCATCCCTGGGATTTTCCAGGCAAGAACACTGGAGTGGGTTGCCATTTCCCTAGAGCACCTGTAAACCCATAGTAATGACCATTTGGGCCTTGGGCTTCATGCCAGAGCCAGCTGCATTCTTCCTCGGGGAAGGTGGAGGACACTGGAAAAACCAGTTAGGGCGTGGGAGGCTCCATTTCATGTAGCTGTCAAGGGAGTGTTGGCTCAGGAGCCCGGAAATGTTATGTGAAAAATCTGGCTTTTTCGGAAAGGTACTAGTGTCGGTTCAGATCAGCAAGACCCTTCAGAACCAGCACGAGGGCAGGCAGGCGTTGGGGGTCTGTGCCTTTTCCTTCTGACGGGATGTGCCCAGCAAGGCAGCCTGAGCAGTTTTCATGGTCCTGGCCTGAATGGAGAGGGACCCAGGGCTGATGGAAACCAGCTGGACAAGTCCTGCCTTCCTGAAGGGAGAAGGGAGCTTCGCTGAGTGCGCATCTCTGAGCCCAGCCAGCATTGTGTCCATGACCACACTACCGGGTCCCTCTGCTCATCTCCCTGGATTCACATGGCATTTGGCATGTGGTTGTTAATGCTCAGCAAATACTTGGAATGAATGATTGATTTCAGAGTGTCTGTCCATTATGTTTTTCATTGAGAGGAGGACTATAGTAGTTTCATGGGGTTGCTTTAACAAAAGAACTACAAACCTGTTGACTTAAAACAAGGCAGAAGTTTATTCTATCCCAGTTCTGTAGGCCAGAAGTCGGGAATCCGCCACAGCCATGGGGGCTTTTGGAGAGAATTCATTCTTTGCATCTTTTGGCTTCGGGTGGCTCCAGGCACTCCTTGGCTTGTGGCCTCATCAGTCCAGTCTGCTCCCATGGTTCCCTGATCCTTCTTTTCTCTGTGTGTCCTTTTATAAGAGCACTTGTCATTGGATGTAGGGACCTCCAGGACAAACCAGGATCATCTCTCCTCACCTCAATATCCTTAACTTAATTGCATCTGCAAAAACTTTTTCCAAAGCAGTGATAACATTTGCAGGTTCTAGAGATTAGGGTGTGGACATATCTTTTGGGGGCTACAATTCAACCCACTCCAGGGAGTCTTAATATTTGTCTAATCATTGCTTTTTAGATATAGTCAGACTGTTAACCGGTTTCTGCCGCTCCTAGATGCATATATATCTGTATCTGCGTCTTTCTCTATATTAGATTTCCTTTTCTTTCATTGATTCAGGTTCAGTCCTTCCCCATTGAGTGTCTGATAAAATCATTCATGTTAACACAAAACTTTAGGAAATTAACTTTTTAATCTAGTGGTAACTTGGATTAAATCTGTGAAACCCAGGGAAACCTGAGTGAGGTCTGGGGTTTAGTTAGTTGAATGTGCCATGGTCAGTTTTGATAATGTACCATAGTGAACTCAGATGCCACCCCTGGGGGAAGCTAGGGGATGATACCCAGGACCTTTGTGTAGTATTTTTGTAACTTCTTGTGAGCCTATCATTATTTAAAAAAAATTTTTTTAACAGAGTTTGATTGGATTTACCAAGACCAGTGATGAAATCATTTGTTCTCTCTTATTTGCAACACATCCATTGTTAAGCCGCAATGTGTGGCAAGGTGTTTTAGAGTTGTCACTGAACTTGATTTGGAAAAAGTTGACATCGTTTGATAGGTGGTCCTTCTGTCTAGGAATGTTTTGTATTGTGTTTTTTCAAGGTATGTTTTATCTTCCAGTAAAATGTGTGTAGTTTTCTTCAGGTAACTTGTAGATACTTTAAAGTTTGGGATTTTAAGTTTGTTCTTGTGGATGGATCTTTTCCCCATCTGTTTTCTTTAACTGGCTCTTGCTGGTTACATGTCCCCAAACAGAATCCCCACACCTTTCAAATACATGAAATTCTTTTAGCTTGAGAAAATGCTCTTCATTCTGCAGTTAGAGACAATGTTTAACAGGTTTTCATTCGTTCCTTTAAACTTGCTCTTGGGAAGGGTCCATCCATTCAGTTATTGAATGTAGATTTAAGTATCTGTGTTCTCCATCCGAGTGTATGGGGGTTGTTCTTTATAAAGAAATACAAAGTTGTGCTCTGTAAATGTAGTGCTAACTGTATTGTTTTGGATTCTGTCTTTGAAAGCTGTAGAGGTGCTGTCTCCCTCCAGCGGTCATGTGCATTACCTGGGGGGCCCTAGGTCCCTGACAGGTCAGATGGACAAATGGGGTGTCCTGTCCATAGTGTGATCTGAACTTTTCTTGTTCCTGGCTTTTCTTCTCTGCTTTGGTCGCAGAGCCATGAGGCCAGGGTGGGCATTGAGAAGGCCTCTAGCTTGGTGAAGCCCCAAATTTGAAAACAGAAGTGGAAAATGTACCATTAACCTCCCTCCAGGTCAGTCTTACGAAATCCGACTGCTGGAGAACAGGAAACTGGGAGATTTTCAGGATCTGAACACAAAATATGTGAAGGTAAGGCTCCAGTCTGCACCTTTCCTGGGCACCTGGGGGTGCTTGATTGGGGGCCTAACACCTGAGCTTGCACTGGGAATCAGGAGTGCCTGGGAGGTTTGGGGAAAGCTCCAGGGACAGAGGTGGGCTCAAGGTCCCTGGAGTGTGTGGTCTGGGGGGCCTTGGTCAGGCTGGCAGAGCTGGGAGCTAATGGCCGGATCATGCATATGGGTTGCAGCCTGGCTTTGCCTCTTCCCCATGTTTTCTGAGCCTCAGTTTGCCCACCTGCACAGAAGGTTTGTAAATGACCCATGTGTACAAAGCACGTAGCAGCCCTTTGAGAGCAGGGCATCCCTCGCTGTTTGTGCTGTTGTTCGTATTGTTGGGGTTCTGAGGAGGGAGGGGTGACATGAGGAGCTAGGGAGAAAGGCCCCAGGCAGAGGGCCTCAGAGGAAGAGAGGTTTGTCTGATTGGGGGAAGGTCAGGGTGGGTTCCTTGCGGGTCCCTCTGGGCCCCGCACTCAGCTGTGCTCCCCCTGCCACCCCCACCCCGGCCCCCAGAGCATCATCCGCGTGGTGTTTCATGACCGGCGCCTGCAGTACACGGAGCATCAGCAGCTGGAAGGCTGGCGGTGGAGCCGGCCTGGGGACCGGATCCTGGACATCGGTGGGTTCCTGGGCTGAGTGGGGGTTCTTCCTGGGCACCATCCGGACCCAGCGGTGTCCAGGGCCTCTTACCACACTTCTGCCTTCTGTGAAACCCCATGGGAGCTGGCGGAGGTGACCACATCATGAGCCCTGCCTTCGGGGAGTACCCCTTTTGGGGTACATGGGGGAGGCATTTAGAAATAAGGACCTGTCGTTAGGAAGTGAGAAGCAGGGAAACCTTCTCAGAAGGATCCTGACTTGATGGAGGGCAGGGTGGGCATCAGAGAGGGGGTAACAGAAATGGAACTGAGGGCTCGGGCAGTGGTCCACAGGCTTTTTATTCACAAAACTTGGGGCCAGATGGGTTTTGGAATTTAGAAGCTGGAATGATAGTGGGGTGTGCAGACCCACAGTCGGGTCACACCGCCAACAGGCCATATAGAGTGATGGCACACAGTGGGGCAAAGGCTCGGAATAGCTTCATGGAGATTCAAGTCAGCATTCTGCCAATTGAGCTATGCAGAACCTAGCTTTCAGAACTCTTGGTGTTTCAAATTGTGTAAGGAGTTTGGACCTGTAATAGGAGTCCTTCCCGAAATATTGGGAGTGGCTGACGATTGCACTTTTGTGTGTGTGTGTGTGTGCACAGATATTCCACTGTCTGTTGGTATCTTGGACCCCAGGGCCAGCCCGACCCAGCTGAATGCAGTCGAGTTTTTGTGGGATCCTTCAAAGAGAGCGTCTGCGTTCATTCAGGTGAGCAGGAAGGAGGTTGCCCTCTGTGGGGAAGTCAGAACTTTGGGGTCCGTCGTGTTGTTTCTCAAAACCATCCATGCGTGGGGCCTTGATGGGCTTTTGCCCTTGGCTACAGGCAAGGAGGCTGAGAGGGAGGGTAAGTGGGGCCCAGAGCCATGAGACTGGTTGGTCACTGGGGCTAGGATAAAGATTTAGGATGTTGTAGACTCCTGTGTGGGTGTTGCTTATCAATATGTAAGCTTTTTACATAGTAGCTGAGTCCTAGCATAAATAATTTGAAGTACAAATTATTTTTCGTAATTGTTTCTATTATTAAATGTTTAATTCTGAAGCTCCTAGTATGATAAGTGAAAGTCTTAGTTGATCAATTGTGTCCGACTCTTTGCAACCCCATGTACTGTATATACCGCCAGGCTCCTCTGTCCATAGGATTCTCCAGGCAAGAATACTGGAGTGGGTTGGCCATTTCCTTCTCTGGGGGATCTTTCCAACTCAGGGATCGAACCTGGATCTCCTGCATTGCAGGCAGATTCTTTACCATCTGAGCCACCAGGGAAGCCCATAAGAGCTTCTGCTATGGACCTGACCTTATGTTAAACACCACAGCGGATCCAGGTGGCTGAGGGCATGGCCAGGGCCCTGTGCTTCTGGGATTCCCCTGGCTCTCTCACTTGCTGGGGGTCCCTTTTTGAGCATCTTGGTTTTCCTCCCTGTCTTATAAATTAGAGAATGAAAACAGAGCCATGACCACAAGGCCTGGTTCATAGTAATCGCTCAGTTGAGAGTAAGCGACCTTTTTGCCTTGCATAGTTACAGTACTCGAATTGCATTTCAAAAGAATTATTATAATGTTATTGTTTATTATTACAACACTATGTATTTGTATTGAGTTGGCCAGAAAGTTTGTTCGGATTTTTCACACCACCTTATGGAAAACACTGCAACTAACTTTTTCACCAACCCAATATGATGACAATGTGATTACGTTATTATAGCAATCAGTACACATCAAGTGCTTCCTGTGTAGCCGGCACTTACCAGAAATAAAGAAATGGTTCTAGCTTCTGGCCTGGCCTCAGTAACCTGGGGACTAAGGGACTAGGCTCCTAGGGACTAAGCTGTGGTCTCTGCTCTGTGGTCTCTGGGATTTGTCCAGGCAGAGGTCTCAGGGGGAGGAGTGAGAGGGAGTTGCTGGGCTCAGTGGGCCTGGAGTAATGGCAAGGACTTAGCTGGTCAGGCAGGGCCTCCAAGGTCAAAGGATGGAAGTGAGAGGCTGTGGGGGGTGGCCAGTGGCCTGGTGGAGTGGCCAGCACTGGGGGACAGTGGGGAGGTGGAGGTGGGTCTGACTGTGTGGGATAGACAGATCTACTGGGAGAGGAGCTCCTGGGGGTCCAGACCCCACCCTTGCCCACCTCTGGCTAATTGCCTACCGCATCCCCCGCAGGTGCACTGCATCAGCACCGAGTTCACCCCGAGGAAGCACGGGGGTGAGAAGGGTGTGCCCTTCCGGGTGCAGATCGACACCTTCAAGCAGAGCGAAAATGGAGAGTACACGGAGCACTTGCACTCAGCCAGCTGCCAGATCAAGGTGTTCAAGGTACAATGGCCACCAGCGCCCTGCCCACCACCACCCAGCCCCGCCCACTGCCACCCAGCCCAGGACTGGAGGCCAAAACCTCAGAACTCAGCAATGAGAACAGCGGCCAGGGGCTTGGAGCTCCTGCCTGGGCTCTTTCACCCTCACAGGCAGCCTGGCTCAACTCTGCTTGACCAGAGTGGTGGGACTGGCACAGTTATAGATTTCTGTTTTCCTCCCAAGCACTTTGGCCACAGATTCTGTGATTGCCCATTAGATTCTCCTTAAAAAACAAGTCAGGAGACCCCCTTTGAAGGTCCTGACCATGGATGTTATTTTTTAAAATGTTTTTATAGCAGTACAGTTAATTTACAAAGTTGTGTTAGTTTCAGGTGTATAGCGCAGTGATTCAGTTATATGTATCAATTCTTTTCCATTATAGCTTGTTACAGAGTATTTCACATAGTGCCCTGTGCTGTACGTGGGTCCTTGTTGGTTATCTGTTTTACATGTGTTACTGTGTATCTGTTAATCGCAGTGGATGCTGTTATTTAAGGCCCCGAGGCCCTTGTCCGTCTGCAGTGGCCTCCTGGTACCGCCTCCCTTTTCCTTTCTTGCCTCACCCCCTGCAGTTGCCTGTCATTGTTTCTCATCCCATCTCTCTGGACAGATTCAGTTCAGTTCAGTTCAGTTCAGTCGCTCAGTCGTGTCCGACTCTCCGCGACCCCATGAATCACAGCACGCCAGGCCTCCCTGTCCATCACCAACTCCCGGAGTACACTCAAACTCATGTCCACAGAGTCGGTGATGCCATCCAGCCATCTCATTCTCCGTCGTCCCCTTCTCCTCCCGCCCCCAACCTTTCCCAGCATCAGAGTCTTTTCCAGTGAGTCAACTCGTCTCATGAGGTGGCCAAAGTATTGGAGTTTCAGCTTTAGCATCAGTCCCTCCAATGAACATCCAGGATTGATCTCCTTTAGAATGGACTGGTTGGATCTCCTTGCAGTATAAGGGACTCTCAAGAGTCTTCTCCAACACCACAGTTCAAAAGCATTGATTCTTCGGCGATTATTTCCTAGAAATGACTCGCAGTGGTGCAGCTCAGGGTGGCCCTGGGGGGAGGGGGTGGCAGCAGAGTCCTCGGCACTCTCTGTGGGTTGCACCGGCACTGAGCAGGACCACTGCCAGCAGATGGGACCCGCCCGCTTTCCTGGGGAATCCCAGCAGGTGCCTGAGGACCAGCCCCGGTGCCCTTCCCTCCCCTCCTGGTCTTTCACAATCAGGGACCTGGGGACTTATTGACAGAGTTCCATCTGCTGGAGCTGGAGATGCCAGAGGGAGAGGCTGTAGAAAGGAGAGCCTGTCCCAGAAGAAGCTGGGTCAGTGTTGATGTTCCTGAGCTAGGGATGGATGTGGAAATAAGCACCCACAGGTAGAACCATGAACCTGGTGGCAGAGCGCTCATCTGGCCTGTTACCCAGCTGGACGGGAAGGTGAAGCTGCCCATGTCTGCACTTAGGTGACCACACAGCTAGGCAGCCAGCTTCATCCCCATTGATAGTGTCTGGCCATCTGAGGGCTGTGGGCAAAGGGTTCTGAGGCCCTGGCCAGGCTCTGTGTGTAGGTGGAGGTGAGTTTGTCTCTGCTGCCAGAGCGGTGGCACCTCCAGAAACCTACTTCAGCATGATGAAGCCTTGAATCTGGCCTCTGAAGGAAGTTACATTTCTCCCCCATATTTATATCCTCCTCCTGATGTTAAAAAAAAAATAAAATCACCAAAGTTGAGTGGCTTAGTACTACATTATCTTTGAATGCTGAAGTCTGAAACGGGTTTCACTGGGCTAGGGTCAGGCGTCAGGAAGGTTAAATTCCTTTCTGGAGGCCTTAGGGGAGAATCTCTTTCCTTGCCTTCTCCAGCTTCTAGAGGCATCTGCATTCCTTGGCCTGTGGCCCCTTCTCCATCCTCAAAGTCAGCATAACCCCATCCCTCCATGCTCCCCCCAGCACACACTTTAAGCCTCCATGATTACACTGGGCCCACTGGGATGATCCAGGCTCACCTTCCTATTTTAGTCTCTCACAGTTGGCAATCCTGATTCCATTTGCAACCTGGCCCTTTTGTGCCCTAAGGTAACATTCTCCCAGGCTCTGGGAATTAGGACGGGGCCATCTTTGGAGAGCATTAGTCTGCAGATCCTGTTCGCCGGTGCCTCTGGTCTTGGGTTCTTGATTCTAGCTCACCCTGGGCAGCTCTGAGGCTGCACAGTGGGTGGTCTCTGCCTGTCCTGCAGTCCCATCCTCTCTTGGTTGTGTGCAGACCACATCCCACCAGCCATCTTCTGCCCTCAGGTGGGGGTGCATCCGGTGTGGTGCCCTGGGGTCAGGCCCTGGGCCAGGCAGTAGGAGGGAGGAACAGTCTGCCAGGGATGCCCAGTTCTCCCCATGACCCCTGCCAGCTCCCCCTCTTACACCTCAAGGCAGACACTCAGAAATGAGGGCTCTACCTGGCTCCTCAACACCACACTAGGCCTTATTGGGTGAATTGAGCTGGAAGCTGCATTGGCATCTCCTGCAAGAGGGAAGGAGCATCTGTCACCCAAAATGAAAGTGAAAGCAAAAGTGTTAGTCGCTCCGTTGTTTGTGTCCGACTCTTTGCGACCCCATGGACCATAGCCCACCAGGCTCCTCTGTCCATGGAATTCTCCAAGCAAGAATGCTGGAGTGGGTAGCCATTCCTTTCTCCAGGGAATCTTCCTGACCCAGGGATCCTACCTGGGTCTCCTGCATTTCAGGCAGATTCTTTACCTTCTGAGCCACCAGGGGAAGCTCTGTCACCTGAAATGAGCCCCTCAGAATGCCTGAGGTGGCCTGGCCGCCCACCCACAGGAGCAGTTGAGATAGGTGTGCTCCAGGGCCAGGCAGAGCCCTGCCAAACTGCCCGTAACTCTCCCATCTCAGGTCTCCCTGGTTAGTAGGAAGCCCTTGGCTTCTTGGGTTGCTGCCCTGGGGCTCTGTGGGGACGCCTTAGGACTCTCCCTTTCCTGCCAACTCCTTGCAGGGGTCTCACTGGGGCTGAGTGGTGTCCCCCACAGGCAGGCTCAGCCTGTTCTGCTAGTAATGCTTCTGGGCCGGGAGGAAGGGCCTCCTTTCTGGGACAGGATGGAAGTGGAGCAGGGAAACCAGATGATGGGGGTCCAGCTGCCGCATGCCTGGCTCTCCCGCTGGACACCAGATCCGTCATTCATGTCCCCATAGGACCCTCAGCAAAGCTCCCTCCCTCCAGCCTGGGTGTCCCCCCACAGGCTATTTCCTAATGCCCCCTGAGTTGGGAGTCCGTAGCTGCAGCTTGAGGAAAGTGCCCGCCAGGATGATCCCAAAGGCACCATGGAGCAGAAGGGTGGATTTTCTTCGCTGACTGCCCACGTCGTGTGGTCTGCCCTGTACAGAGTAAAACACTCAAGATATATGACCCCACACACCAGACTGTGAACTCGGGAGGGGATAGTCTTAGTGGTCCAAACGGTCTCCATCAGCTGAACCTGCTGGAGCCAGCATGGTGGCTGTGCCCAGCTGGGCTTCTGACCTGGGGTCTTGACTCGATCAGCACATGGTTCCTCTCCAGTCTCGATGGGTCACTGGACTCTCCGTCTCCTTAGTCTGCAAATGAGGCCGATAGCAGTACCTCTGAGGCCTGGACACCTGTGAATTCCTCAGGTGCGCTGGGCGCCCAAGACAGGCCATGTCAGGATGGATGTTACCCTGCAGGCAGACTGTAAGCTGGGAGTGCCTGGAGTCCTAAATGTTAGGGGCAAGGAGTCCTTAGAGGTGGACCGCCAGTGTAGATGGAGTCCTGGCTAGCAGCTCCTAGTTTGTCCGCTCTCTGTCTCTCTCCATGGGGAACCCAAGGAAGGCTCCTGAGGGGTCCTTTCCATTAGCAAGCGGCCACTGGTAAAGCTCTGCCCCAAGCATGCCTGCTGGAGCAGGTGAGTGGACCACGTAAGAGTCCCTGAAGGACCAGTAGTGGACTCTGAGCTCCCTTGGGGTGGGCAAGGGTTCCAGGCAGGAGGACCATGTGTCGGATGCCTGGGAGGTGACAGACAGGCTTTCCTGCCCGTGAGACCCTGCTTGGGATGAGGGGGGAGTGTGCCAGCCTTAGGGGGCGCCCCTCAGCTCTGGATCTCCCCCAGACAGCTGCCTCTGCCAGCTTTGAGCTCATCGGACCCCTATGCTCTGCACTTACAGCCAAAGGGAGCCGACCGGAAGCAGAAGACCGACCGGGAAAAGATGGAGAAAAGAACAGCCCAAGAGAAGGAGAAGTACCAGCCATCCTATGAAACCACCATCCTCTCAGAGGTGAGCTGGGGGGCCTCCTCCTGGGGGTGGGCAAGGGGGCTGTCAGCTTAGATCCTTGGAAAAGTGCCTGTTTGGGTGAATGCTTCTGAGAGTGCTGTTCAGTCCTGGTGTGTTCCCATGTCTGGAACTGCTGTCATCTGAGGCCTGGTGTCCAGGGACATGTTTTACAAATACCTTCTAACTCTCAGCTGCCATTGGCACATTTCAAAATTAGGTGTGTTGTTTTTTTTTTTAATAGGTAATATATTCATGTGGTCCAAATTCAAAAGATATAAGAATCTCCATCAGAAAATCTCTCTCTCAGCACTATCAAGCCTTGGTTTCTCTTCCCCAGGGTGGTAGGTGACCCTGGGTCCTTCTGTATCGGGCTCCACATTCTCTGCAAAGGAAACCAATTCTAACAAGTTTGCCCCATGCGTGCTTTTTCCCCCCAACAGTACACACACACACACACACAAGAGCATACACACACAGAGTCACTGTTCTAAGGTTGACTGTCTATTTCCTGGTGTTTCTTATCTGTTCATAAAGAGCTATCCAGCTCTATACCTTCGTTGTGTGGACAGCCTGCTGGTGGACACTGGACTATTCTCAGGCTCCTGCTGTTTCACACAGGGTGCCGTGAATACCTTGTCCATGTGAAGTTCTCCACGAGGAAAGAATGTCTGCAGCTTCTGTTCTCAGCGGAGGGGTTGCTGGGTCTAAGGGGGTAACACTCACTCTCTGGCTGTTGGGATGGATACTAGGGTGCATTTCCTCATAACCCAGATGCTGACACCAGCCTGCTCTGTCCTTCCATCCAGGGTCCATCTGAGATGCTCCCTATCGCAGGCTCCTTTCCCTCCTGTCATGGGCCCTTCCTGCTGCTGCTGCTGCGTTTACTGGGCTCTGTTTTTTATTTTAACAACTCTTCCCTACTGTGCCCTGTGATCAAGCCAGCTAATAGGTGTTGTGTTTGCTTGCTGAATATTGTGACTTACTCGGGAGGTCCTCCATGGATGCCTGAGGTCCAGTGCCGTCCATGGATGCCTGAGGTCCAGTGCCGTCCATGGTGGGGTTAAGTCTGTGTTAAGGGTGAGGTCCAGACACAGGGTGGCTCAGAGACCGGTGCCTAGGTCCTGTCTGAGGAGCTGTGCGTGTATGTGAGGATGTGTGTGTGGGTGTGAGAGACACACACAAACTATCTGCAGAGGAGTATTTGCAAAAGGAGAGCAGGGACACTAATTTTGTAGACAGATGCATGCTGGTCTTTTGTTGGATCGAGGCTGACAGTGGCCGAGAGCCCTGGCACAGGAGGATCCCTGCCCCCTGGAAGCTTGTCAGGGCCAGCAAGACATGGTGTGGGGCAGCGCTTGGACACTTAGCTCTTCCCAGGCTTGGTGTATGCTGGTGACATGCCCTGAGGACCCTCCCTGCTCCCCAGTCTTGTCTGTGGCCTCCTCTGCTTCCAACCTGGCCTCAGCCTCTGGTGCCTGCCTCTCCCCTGACTTTCCTGCTGGAGGACAGGTCCCCTGGGTGCTCCAGGCTATGTCCCAGCCCCTCTCCCCCACTAGGTGTTGAAATCCCCACCCAATCTGTAACTTTGGGAACTACCGGCTCCCCTCTTGTCAGCTCATCAGTTTTCCTACCCCCGAGGGCTCCAGGATTCAATACCAACACATTCCAGCCCTCACTCAGAACAGAGTTAAATATTGACCCACCCTGTGGTCAGGTGGGTGATCGTAAGTCTCAGGAATGCTTCCGTCTGACCGTGTCCAGAGCAGGGTCATCGCAGAAAAAGGAAGTGGTGAATGCTTGGTCCCCAAGCCCCCAGGCAGCACCCACATGTCTAGGCTTGTTTCGGGGGACTCCTACGTGTTCATTTAGGCTTCAGCACAAGAAGTTCCGGGCATTCAGGGGTCGCGCCGTTTGTGTTGCTGTGTCTCCTTCGGCTCCTGGGTTGAGCAGGATGCCTCAAATGTTATAAATACCCATGGAGTTGTGCTGGGGACAGGCTGCTACAAACCAGAGTGGAGGTGGCTGTCCCTGTCATCTGAGGCCCATCAGGAGATGCTATTAGTAATACGGAGCTTCGTTGGTGATTTTCTGTTGGAAGTGGCCCAGTGCTCCCTGTTTCTTGCATTTAAACCCATTTGTCTGCATGGGGGAGACCCGCCTGTGGGCACCTGGCCTGTCCTGCACGGATGAGGTTTCCCTCTTTGCTTTGGCTGCTCGGAAGCTCTGATAGACATGTGTCATGCCTTGCTTGACCTGGGGATGACCTACTGATGATGAGGTCTCTTCTTGGCCCTATCTGATTTCTTCGGTGTGGTCTGAGCAGCCTGCCCATCCCTGGGTACCAGGTCAGCGTGTGTTGGGCGTTGAAAGATTGTGATTTCACACTGAGTGGGAGGGCTGGGGAAGCTGGACTCATCTCATCTGCAGGTCTGGGTCCTCGGGGACCACTGCCACCCTGTACTCTCTCCCCACAGTGCTCCCCATGGCCCGATGTGGTTTACCAGGTGAATAGTGCCTCATCCCCAAGCTACAACGGCTCACCAAACAGCTTCGGCCTCGGCGAAGGGTACGTGCACGCTCTGTCCCTTGTGGTCCCTAGAGTGACCACAGGTGTGGACTCATTCCCCGGCTTCCTCTCTGTCTTCTCTGCTCTTGTAGCCCGGCGTCAGTTGGGTTTCAGGACGGTTGACTGGTGTTCACGACCATTTTTAGCATCATGTGTACAGGTTTTCGTGCTTGATTGCACTTCTAGAAAGGCCAACTGGTGGAATAACTAAGCACCCAGCACCCACTCCCTCCCCAAGTTAAGGTGGGCCGGCCCGCGAGCTCCTGGGCCACCTCCTAGACAGCTGGGGCCCCAGGTGAATGTCTGGACCCCACAGTGGCTGAAGGGGCTTCTTAGATCTTGCTGCCACCCTTGTGCATGGTCACTGGGCAGAGGGGCTCAGCTCAGGATCTTCCCCACCCCTCTGGGTGTCCGGACCCACAGCACAGAAGTAACTTCACCACTGGTCACCAGCTCTGCCGAGGCCCAAGCCGTGCTGATTCCCCTCCCTGTTGGTGGGGGCAGGGAGGATGCCAGACGGGTTTAATGGGGGCATGTAGGACATGCGGGTTGTTTGGAGCCCCTGCTTGGCAGAGAAGTTCACTGATGGGCAAGCCAGACAAGAACGTGATTTACTAGGTAAGGACAGTCCTTACCGAGAAGCAGGCACAAGGAAGGGCTGTTGTATTTTATTCAGGCAGTGAAAAAAAATGAAAGTGTTAGTCGCTTAGTTGTGCCTGACTTTTTGTGACCCCGTGGGCCATATCCCACCAGGCCTCTCTGTCCATGGGATCCTCCAGGCATGAATACTGAAGTGGGTTGCCATGCCCTTCTTCAGGGAATCTTCCCAACCCAGGGATTGAACCCGGGTCTCCTGCACTGCAGGAAGATTCTTAACTCTGCACCTTTCTGGGGGCAGATTCCTTCACTTCCTGCAGCCTCAGTGTCCCTACTTCGAGGGGAGTATGAATTCCACACTCGATCAGGGGAATATGTGTAGAGTCCTGGTACCCCCAGACCCAGATGACCTGCATCTGTAGTCACTGATGACTGGCCTAGGAATCATTGCCGCAAAGGTCTTTCTTTTTTCCATATTGTTACAGTGGGCTTTCCAGGTGGCGCTAGTGGTAAAGAACCTGCCTCCCAGTGCAGGAGACATAAGAGATGGGGTTTGCTCCGTGGGTCAGGAAGGTTGCCCTGGAGGAGGGCATGGCAACCCACTCCAGTATTCTTGCCTGGAGAATCCCACGGACAGAGGAGCCTGGCGGGCTATAGTCCATGGGGCCGCAGAGTCGGACGTGACTGAGACAGCTTAGCACACACACACACACATAATGTAAATTTTATCGTTTGAACAATTTTAAGCGGCCAGGTCAGTGACACCAGGTCCACTCACATTGCAGTATTACCGCTGTCCATCGGGGAGGGTCATCTCTGACTGTCTTTCTCTTGGCTTAAAAGCACAGGTATTCAGGTCTCTGCCTCCCTTTGGGGGAAAGCCACGAGAAAGATTTTCTCCCGGTGGATGCCAAACTGTGGGTGCTGTTGCTGCAGAATGGCTCCCCAGGTGTCCTCTGCCTGTCCTGGGTGTGGCTGGCCCTTTGCCATCTTAGCACCAAGTCCCTGTGAGGCTCGAGGCCAAGTCTCCTTGGTCAATCTGCCCTTCCCGCTGACTGGGGCTCGGGGTAGGGACCATGAAATCTAGCCAGAACAAGCCCGGAGCCTTCGAGGAGGGATGGGGGTGTGTAGCTCATCAGAACCCTTGTCCACACCAGAGGCTTTGTTAAGAATTTCCAGGGATGGAGCAGGGCTCCTGCTTGTATTTTTCTCGAGGACCTGTTTCGTTTCCAGTGAGCCCCAGAGCCGAGGGATGTGAAGGGCAGGCCAGCAAGGAGCATCCTGGCTGCTCACCGCCTCTCCTCTTCCTTTGCAGCAACAGCTCCCCGACCCACCCAGTGGAGGCCCTGCCCGTGGGCAGTGATGTAAGTGACTGCAGTGGGGCGCTGGCCGCCTGTTCCCGCATGGGTGAGTGAGCGCCCCCTCAAGGCCTGTCCTCTCTGCCTGCAGCACCTGCTCCCCTCGGCCTCCATGCAGGACGCCCAGCAGTGGCTCCACCGCAACAGATTCTCCCAGTTCTGCCGGCTCTTCGCCAGCTTCTCGGGTGAGCGTCTCTGAACGGTGCACAGAAACTACCGGGATCTCAGAACACTCAGCACGTGCTCTGGGTGCCCTGGGCACCCAGGGGCTGTGTTCTGTCCTGGGGACACGGAGGCATGTGGTCACTCACATGTGCTGGCCCTGGACCCAGGGGTCAATGGGAAGACCTGCCCCTGGGGTGTCCACCTGCTTGTGGCTTTAAGGGAGGGCCATCTGGGAGCCTTTTCAAGCTGCTTCTTGCCTGTGGGGTGGGCTCTGTGCCTCCTGGAGGGGCCCCTTAGCCAAGAAGGCCAGGGTGTACAAGCCTCCTGGCCTCTTCCTCCCAAATGCTGCTCATCACGCTGTCTCCAGGTAAGCAATGTGGGTGGTGGTGGTGCAGCCAAGGTGAGAAGGGAAAGCTGGCTCTTCCTTCTGTAAAGGCTTTTCAAGCCCTTGCTGATGAGCCCGTCAGACAGCAGCCCTGAGCTGGGGGTAGTGGGGGACAGGGAAACTGAGCCATGAACCTTGCCCCCTGGCAGTCCAGAGTGACAGGGAGTCAGTGTGGGCTGGAACCAGAGGAGTGGCCGCCAAGGACGTCTGTGGTAGCAGAAGGGAAACAGCACCCCAGCAGTCATCTTTGAGCCCAGTCCTTCTCAGCACATCCTTTGTGCTGGGGGTGGACGGGATGAGGGGGGTCAGGCAGGGACTGCAGCCTCGGGCAGCTCTGAGTTGGTGCAGAGGTGTAAACTGCCCGTCTCAACGCACTGTGGCCCTTCTGTGATGGGCAGGCTTGGAGGAGGGACTTGGCAGACGGGGAGGGAGGCGGGCCGAGGGCGCCTCCACCTTAAGCAAGGTGTAGTTGTTGAGGAGGTATCTCTGAGGAAATCCTGGAAGAAGTGCGAGTCAAGTGGGTGTGCGTGTGTTGGGGGGGTGATGAGCTTTCCAAGCAGAGGGCAAGTGTAAGGTTGGGGCCTGTCTGATGTGGCCACAGAGCAGAGGGCCCAGGTGATGGGGTTGAATGGGTCAGACAGGAGGTGAGGTCAGAGAGGTGCCTAGGGACCTTGGTGCAACAGCGTGAGGGTGTGGCTTTTATTTCCTATGAAAGGGGAGCCAGTGTGACTGCAGAAGTAAACCCCAAACTGTACCTTAACTGTGGCAGGGAAAGGGGGTAGACGCTGTAACTCTGGACCACGTGGCTGTTGGCCAGGTTTTAGCAGAAGGCTGATGTCATCCTTGTACCTTGGAGAGTCCATGTGCACTCAGGGCTCTTGGGGGCTGTTCGGTCTTTGAGGAAAGGACCATGTCCACCGATTATGATCACCCCAAACTGGGAGCACCCATGATGCCCATCAGCAGAAAGAGGGTACAGGCATTGTGGTTTATTCATGTCATGAGTACTATCTGAAAGTGGGCATGAATGATTCATACTGCATGCAATACAGATGAGCCTAAAAAAACTTGGAGGGAGAGTCAGACTTAGAAAAGTGCAGTTTCCAGTTCCATTCACAGAAGTGCCGTGTGAATGGAAAACCGAATGAAACTCCTCTGTGTGTAAGAAATCAGGGCAGCAGTTTCCCAGAGGTGGGGAGCGGGGTAGTAGCTGGCACGAGGGACATGTGAGCTGGTGGGAATGTCCTATCTCTCAATCTGGGTGCTAGGTGCATGGGTGTCTGGGTGCTCAGGCTCCCCGGCAGCCTCCAGAGAGCCATGAGTTTCTGCCTACAGGCAGGCACACACACGTGATCAGTGCCACGTGCTGATAAGATCCATCATGGACAGTGATGCTAATAAAAGGCCTGAAGGGAGGGTCAGGCCCAGGTAGAGAGGATGACTAACCAGCAAACGCCTGTCGGTTCTGCTGAGTTTGTGAATCCCGTTGTTGAGTTCTGAGCCCTCTTGGGCTATGATCTGATGTTGTTTAGCTCTTGCCGTTTCTCTGTGTGGGACGCCGGTGCCTCCTGAGGTGGAGGCTGGCTCTTCCCTGCCCCGGGTCGGCAGGTGCCTGGGGAGGCAGCTGTGTAACAGCCTCAGGCCTCAGTCACTGTGTAACAGGCCAGCCCCATTTACCTGCCCAGGTGCTGACCTGCTCAAGATGTCCCGAGATGACTTGGTCCAGATCTGTGGCCCTGCAGATGGGATCCGGCTCTTCAATGCCATCAAAGGCAGGTAGGTGTTAGTTCCCACTGGAGGCAGGGTATGGCTGGTGGCCTGCATCTCTCAGCCCCTTGGACACCTGGTGGGCTAGCTAGTGGGATCTGGGCTCCTCTGGGGGTGAGTACAGGAGGAGGTGCCAAGAGTAGGGTGAGGGCCAGAGCCCGTGTTGGAGAGGGTGAGATGCCCTGGGTTGCAAGCCACCCTGCCTGGAGGCCTGTTACCTCCTTCCCTCTTCTTGGCTTGATGGGGGCCTTGGTCTCTGAGTCTCCGCCTCTTGGCTGTGGGTTCTGAGATGCCTGCCCCGTCCTCCCAGTGCAGGGGGCGGGGGGCAAGTGTGGATGGAGTGGTCTAAATAGCCACACACGGAGAGCATCGCTCTGAGAAGGAGAGGGTATATCTGAGTTTGAATCCCACATCTGCCTCTTAGGAACTTGGCAACTGGGCCAAGCCCTTAACCCCCGTGAGCCTCAATTTCCTCATCTGTACAATGAAGGACAGTGGTCCTGGCTCTCCCATAGATGTGTGAGGATGCAGTGAGCTCAGAGTAAGCCGGAGAATGCATTTGCTCTGATTATCACCCTGAAGAACCTCGTATCTTCAGATTGGTTCTGCGGGCAGAGCCCACTCTGGGCAAATTGAAGGTCCTGGGTCGGGGCTGGGGGGGTTTGCCCATCCCTGGGTCTCCATCCAGCAAGTCTGCTCAAAGATGTCAGGGCTCACCTTGATGGGATTCTCTCCCTGACACCTCCTTCCTCAGAGGAGGAAGGCACTCTGTATCCCCACAACCTTCTTTCTCCCCCCTAAGTCCCTTCTACTGTTCTTTCCACCCTGTGTTCTGGAACATTCTGGAACAACAGAACTCGGTCCCCCATACCTGCTACGTAACTTCCTTTCCTCCTACCAGGAACGTGAGGCCGAAGATGACCATTTACGTCTGCCAGGAGCTGGAGCAGAGCCGCGTGCCCCTGCAGCAGAAGCGGGACGGCAGTGGGGACCCCAACCTGTGTGGTGAGTTGTGGGGAGCCCCTCCCCTGGGCTGGCAAGAGGGCAGCAAAGCAACAGGGAGAGTCCTCTGGCTGAGAGCATCTCCCCTGATCCACCTTGCGTGCAGGAGGGGTTCTGCTGTGCTGCATCCTGGGATTGAAATGCATAAGGTGGAGATCATCTCTGAGAAGGTCTTGTTCCATTTACTGGGGAAACAGACCTGGAGAGGAGACATGGCCCCTGATGTCACCGAGCTACTCAGGGTAGAACTGGGAGTCGGGCTTTCTGGCTTCCTGGCTGGTGACAAGTGCCACCTGACAAGTGTATTCCCAGGAGTGTGTCCTCCTGTGTTCCCGCAGCTGGGTGAGGCTTTCCCATTTGGTCTGGCTACTGCCCGAGAGGGTCTTAGAGCACTTCTGGGCACATGGTTCTTCGGGGCTAGCAGTTTTCAGCGCCTTGTTTCTGAGCATCTTTCAGCGTTGAGTCTGACAAGCTGCCCGGCTCCACCCGCATGGTCTGAACTCTGCATTGTCTGCAGTGAGAGCCCCCCTCCCCCAACCCCTCTCTGCCGTGTGCCCCTCCAGAGCAGCAAGGGACCCAACGCTCCAAAAGACAGGGACGACTCAGGGTTTGCTGTGGGGGAAACTGAGGCACAGAGGCTGCCCTGAGAGGCCGGTGTCAAGTGGCAGAGACAGGATCCAAATATCCGGCCCCTAGCAGCTGCGTCCAGGCCTCAGGACATGTGTGCAAGTGTCCAGCCCTCTGCGTGCAGTCAGCCTGGGAAGGACAGAGCCTGAGTCTCACGGTTTCTTGTGCACATGGAAGAAGCAGGCAGGTGCCCCCGCCCACATCCCAAGGCTCAGAGGTCTGGAGAGGGCCGAGGTCTGGCTTCTCAGGGGTGGCAGCTTCGGGATGTGAGCTTAGGCTGACCCACTCGAGGGCCTCTTGTTGCCTCACTCGAGAAACAAGATGAGAGGAGTTCCGAGTAGTGGATGGCTGACTGTCTGCTGTTCAGAGCAGTGCTGGTCACCTCCACATTCCTCCAGGGGCAGGAAAGGCCAGAGTTGAAAGGTTACAACCACAGGGCTGAACTGGAATCCCTCTGGTTCTTTGATGCCACAGTCTAATTTATCTGAGGAGTAAAATAAGAAAAAGTGGACCTAGCTCTGAAAAGTTGGGGTGTGGGGGAAAAGCACAATGAGAATTCTGTTATAAAAAGGAATCTTGGAAGAATTCTGGAATTCTTCCCTGGTTAGTTCAGGAAGGAACATTGCCCAATGACCACATTCTGCGCACAGCATGTGAAATCCTGGGAAGGCGAATCTGTGTGTGGCTGGAACCCTGTGGCTTCTGTAACCTCCTTCAAAGGGAGCCACTGTGTGTGTGCATGTGCGTGTCCGTGCCCTTTTAGTATATGGAGCTGCCGGTCAGATTTGCTGAACCAAGGGTTTCTTCCTTTTGCTGAGGGAGGAGTTTGGACACCTCTTGTTTAATCCAGTTCTGTTTTAGTTTTTGAAGGGCTTGAGGTCCCTGAGCGTTGACGTCTGCCCCTCTTCCCCCCATCACCCATGGGGTTTGCTCCTCCCTAACTGGTTTGGGTTTTGCTACTAGCCTCACGGTCATTATTATCCCAACTCTCTGATGACATTCCTGGTGCCACCTCTTTCACCCTTTTGGGTGGTGAACAATACCAGCTGGGTACTGTTTGTGCTGAGGAGGAGGGCGAGGGCCAGCACTTCTCTCTTCTGCTGTCAGATAGCAGTTATCCTTGAGTCTCACTCTTGGCCACTCTTGGAGCCATCCAGTAACCCCTTTAACCAAAGGAAGGGAAGGAACGCAGACACGGGATTTCCTCCACCTGCCCATGGTGGGGTACCCAGCAGGCCACACCTCAGAATCACTGGAAATCTCTTAAAAAATGCAGGTTTCAGCCAGCTGTTCCCCTTCCAGCCTCCATCCCCAAATGAGACAGGAATCTTGGGGTCCAGGGTGGATCCAAGGATTCTCCATTTTACATGAATTCCCCAGGAGAGACTGAAATAGGGATGAAGAACATAGTTTGGCATCTTTTCACCTGGCGCAGAACCACACAGGGGCCTTGTGGCTTCCAGAGTTGCCCCCAGTACGGCCAAATCCAAGAGTCCATCTGGGCTAGTTCTTGGTTCGAGGGGGTGGGGGGAAAGTTGGTGGGTGGGCTCCTTTGAAAGCAGACGCTTGTTCTATAGAAGGACCTGTCCTCCGCCCTCCAGTGTACCATGCCATCTTCCTGGAGGAGCTGACCACCTTGGAGCTGATTGAGAAGATCGCCAACCTGTACAGCATCTCACCACAGCACATCCACCGGGTGTACCGCCAGGGCCCCACGGGCATCCACGTGGTGGTCAGCAACGAGGTGAGTGCTGTGGCCCCACCCCGTGGAACTGACCTGGGGCTCTGGCAGGAGCAAGAAACGCACCCAGCAGGGCTTGGGGGTGACTTTAGCCTGAAGATGCGGTTCATCCACCTGCCACCTGCTCTCAGCGGTAGGGTCTGTCGGGAGAGCCTGGAGAGAGGGGTCTGAGGCCAGGACCAGGCTTGGCATAGCTGTCTCCCCTCCACCCTATATCCTGCCCCCACCAGATGCCCTGCACGAACCGGGAACAGAGCCTGCCTCAGGGCACTGCCAGTCAGGGCAGTGAGGACACAGGTGCTCATCGGGGCAGGCGGCAGGCCCTGGGGGATGTGAGATGGACTGGGTTGATGAGATGAGATGACATGGCTGTTAGGTAACAGAAGTGTCCTGTGCTGAGTGGTGAAGGTGCCTGCCATAGCCCTCCCGGGTCTGTCGCTGGCCACACAAGCCTCTGCAGGGCACAGGCAGCCCCCGAGAGACGATACAGGTTTAGAGCACAGCCCAGCTGCGACAGTGCCCCAGAGTGAGCAGATTCCACTGCTGGCTCCAGCGGGGGTCGTCAGACGGGTTTGCTGATGCAGTTCGCTGCTCTTGCGTGTTGTAGAACAGAGGTTTTTGAGTTTGTCCTATGCTGGGCCCTTTGTGCTAATAACAGTGTTGATGATGATGTTAGCACCTCGGCAGTGCTCCTGATGTTCGTGCAGCCTTCTAAGTGACTCATTTAGTCCTGCCAGCTTCCCTGTGAGGCGGGTGCTGTCATGAGCCCATTTCGCAGACAGGAAGTAGCACAGAGAGGTTGCATAGTGGCCCCGGGGCGGACAGATCATAAGAGCTCAGGCTGTGGTAGAAACACAGGTGGCCCAGAGCAGCAGAGTTCGAGCTTCGAGACGGCAGGCTTTCTGACCACTCCTGAAATGAGGCCTCAGCACAGACCTGTGCTGATGGGAGCAGGGGTGGAAGGAACCCCAGCCCAGCCTGCAGCGGACCCTCCACCCACTAACGGGAAACCTACTGAGGGTGAAGGAAGAAACAGTCCAGGAATGGTGGTCGGGAAGGCAGGGAGAAGGTGTGCTTTGGAATCGAGCTGAAGTCTCCACCTGGACTGGCTCCTCATAGCCAGGTGACCTTGGGCAAATCTATGTAATGTCTTTGAGCGTCAGTTTCCCTGTCTCCAAAATGGGGATAATTCTACCCAAAGAGCAGGTTGTAGTAAGGATAAAATGAAGACACAGTGGCAGATACCAGGAGATGCTAAATTAGCTAAGCATTTGTGTTTTGGGGGGAAAAAAGTGTTGGAGAGAGAGCTTTAAATGTGGTAACATGTAACGTGAAGGCTTTTAATGATCTGTGTGTTTCATAAACCGTCGTCATCAGTAGCATTACTGATGTCATCATGACTGCCCGAGCTCCATACACAGGAGTCCTGAGTCCCCTGTTCCATGGGAGTTTCATCCTGGGACTAGACAAGGTGGTATTTTCCTTCCTTTTTAATGAGAAAGTAATTCACAATTTGTGTAAGAAATCAGGTAGCATAAACCAGAAGAAGGCAAGCGTGAAAGGCCCTTTTCTTCCCCTCTCTCTTTTCCTTGAAGAGTTTAGATTTGATGTGATCATGGAGGATAATTTTGTGTCTGTGTGTGTCTGTTGCTTGCCAGAGTGTGTGTAGGTGTGGGGTTTTAAAACACACACCCAGGATCCATTTGAACAAGGAACTTGATCTGTAACTTGTTATTTTTGTCATCAGCTCAGAATTGCTTTCACATCATCACATTCAAATCTAGGGTGGCTGTTCTTTGGCCCCCATCTCATAGATAAAGCACCCAAAGCCCAGAGCTACTGGCCTGAGCACGTACTTTAGAATAGCCAGGAAGGTTAATGTGCTCTGAGCATCAGGCAGTGGTCTGATCTCACAACACATTTCTGTCGTGAAGAAAAAGCCAAGAATTCATGGAACCCTTGCAATTTCACCAGTCCCTTAAGGGGGTTCCTTCCCCAGCCTGCCCCATGTCCCCCCACCGGAGCAGGCAGTTAAGCCAGTGAAGCAGAGAACAGAACTCAACACCACCTCCGCTAAGTAGGTGACTCTAATTCCTCCGAAGTCCCCTTGCCTCTTAACCTCGAATCAATTGGAAACCTTTGGTTCTTAATTGCCCGGAGCACTGGAGGCAGCCTGGCCAGTCGCACAGCCGGCCCCTGGGGTGCAAGGGCACTTCATTAAACAAGGCAGTTACTGATTAAGCCCGTGTGGGCCCTGCGTCAGGTTTGGCATGCTCCAGTGGTGGGGCTGCCAAGAGTCCCCGAAGGAACGGGCCGGCAGCATAGCGTAAATGTACTTCACGCATCATTAGGCCTGGGGGAGGGGCGGGGGTCGACAGGTGGATGGATGTGCAGAATTTGGGGCCATCAGCCAGAGCAGGCAATGAAATGTAGGTTGCACTTTTTAATTGGTAAAGGGGTTTTGCTGTCCTGTGGGCCAGTGTGTGTGTTGTGGTGTGTTTAGGTAGGTGTGTGTATTTTGCATATTCTTTAAATGTGTATTATGAAATATAGCGTACATATATAGAGTATAGGAAGCTCATTTGTAGAGTTTAAAGAATAAAATACTCAATACCTGCACTCAGGTTAGTGCAGTGTTGTTAGAAGCCCCTTTGTGAACTAATTCCACCTTCCCCTCCACATACTGGTCTGAATTTTATATTGATCATTCCCTGGTTCTTCCTCAATATATTGTTTAATTTCACCTATTTTAAAACTTGATATAAGTGAATTAGGAGTGTATTCTTCAGGACTTACGGTTTGTGGTTCACGTACTTTGAGGGGTGTTGCTGGGGGTCGCTGGCCCTGCTGAGCGCCCAGGTGTGATCAGGTCACAGTTTGTTGCTGCTGCGTCTACTGAGGGACAGGGAACTGTTTTCAGCTTTCACTCATACACACAGTGCTGTTCTCAGCATCCTTAGGTGTGCTGTGTGTGTGTGTGTGCAGGAGGCTGGCTGGGGCACCCATCTGGAGGAGAGATACATGTGGTCCTCTGTGCTGGCTCCTGTGGACAGTCCTGGAAAGCAACTGTCTGGATGGAGGCCCCACCAGAGAGGATGCCAGCTCCTGTTGCTCTGAATCCTGGTTATATATATATTTTTATCAGAACAGCCTTGTTTGACAGACAGGGCTTGGAGACAGGATTTTTTCTTGTCCAAGGTCACTGGGCTATTAAAGTTCCAGAGAGAGGGGTCTGGTGAATCATTGTTCAGTTCCTGCCACAGGGAACTGAACACACGATGTTGTGTTAGCTTCAGGTATACAGCACAGTGATTGCAGTTATACATCTGTGTGTGTGTGTGTGTGTGTGTGTGTGTGTGTGTGTGTGTATGTACACGTGTGCGCTCAGTCGTGGCCAGCTCTTTGCAACCCCATGGACTGTAGCCCGCCAGTCTCCTTTGTCCATGGAATTGTCCAGGGAAGAATACTAGAGTGGGTTGCATTTCCTTCTCCAGAGGATCTTCCCGACTCAGGGATCAAATCCACATCTCTTGTGTGTCCTGAACTGGTGGGCAGGTTCTGTACCAGCTGAGCCCCCATACATTAATAGATACTCCTTTTCAGATTTTTTCCATTGTAGGTTATTATAAGATATTGAATGTAGTTCCGTGTGTAAAACACTTTAGTTTTTTATCTGGTGCTGTTCTACACACATCTGCTCCTATAATGTGTCCTGTACAGGGATTGGAAGACCCCATCACTCAGAAAACTCAAAAATGGAAGAAAATCAGTAACAGTTGAGTCTCGTATGAAATGTTGACATTTTGATTCCCTTCCAGGGTTCTTCTGTCCTTTACGTTCAGTTTTTTGTTACTCAAAACTGTAATTGCAGGACTTCCCCTGGTGGTCCATTGGCTAAGACTCTGCACTCCTAGTGCAGGGGGTCCGGGTTCAATCCCTGATCAGGGAACTAGATCCCACATGCCACAGTCAAGAGTTAGAATGCCGCAACTAAAAAAGATCCTGCATGCTGCAACGAAGACCCCACACAGCCAAATAAATTTGAAAAAGCAAACAACTGTAATCTCTCTGTCCATTGACTCTGCATCATATATCCTCCGTGAAAGTAAGACATAACTGTCTTCCTTTGTGTGTGTCAGTGTGGCTCCTGTCATTTCTGATGGTTGTGAGTGGCTGGGCTCTGTGTCACTGAGGCTTTTCATTCTCTGAACTCGTTGAAGTGACATGGTCTCTCTTTTGCTTTCAGATGGTGCAGAATTTCCAAGATGAATCCTGTTTCATCCTCAGTACCTTAAAAGGTAAAACCTGTTCCTCCCCGCCCTCTCTTATTTAATTAAAGGATGTTGGCTTAACCGGGGTGAGGGGAGAGCAGGCCGGTGAGTGGGGCTGGCACGGGGAGCCCCTGAGTGAGTGTCACCTGGAAATATCTTCCTGGGAAAAGAAACACACAGTTCCCGGGAAACTCAGCCTCAGAATTGTGTGACCTGGAGAGGTGGGCCCCAAGGTCACTTTGAAAGGGAAATCTTGGCCATTCACTGTGTGCTCACGAACCCAGTGCCGAGGAGAAGTAAGACACATTTGAGTTGCTCTAAAGTATGAGTCTGGGACTTGCCTGATGATCCAGTGGCTAAGACTCTGCGCTTCCAATGCAGGGGGCATAGGTTCAGTCCCTGGTCTGAGTCAGGGAACAAAGAGCCCACATGCTGCATGTCCAAAAAAAAAAGCGTGAGTCTCCAGGAGGAGCAGGCATGGAACACAGTAGCACTTGAGCCTCCAGGCCCCATGGATTGGGAACCTGGGGCTGTGTGTGGAGGTCGGGGGACATGAAGGGCCCACCCGAGGAAGGGGTCTGAGAAGGAACTGCTCTACCAGGAGAAAGGGGAGACCAGCTATGACTCCAACCCCCGTAGGGCTGGGGCAGGTGAGTGTGCGGAGTTATACAGGAATGAAAGCTGCTCACTGGGCCATAGACCCTGGACCGTGACAAGGACAGTCTCCTCCCCTTTTTCTGTCAATCCAGCCACCAAGTGCCTTCAGAGACCTGGGCAGCCATCAAACCCAGGGCCTCCTTATCCACAGGCCCTTTGGTCCCTGGGTGTTGGGCTGTGGCAGAAAGCCCACTATCAAAAAGAAGCTCAACAAGGCAGCTGAGAAGGTGTGCATTGGGATCTCTGCTGTTGTCTTTGTTCTGTGCAGTCTTACTTTGGTGGCCTCTGCCAGAATCCATGGCAGAGCGTCTGCTGGCACCTAATGCCATGGCTCCCAGAAACCGCCACGCCTGCCTTTCTTAACACCTCAGTGTTTGTCTCTTGCAGCCGAGAGCAACGACGGCTACCACGTCATCCTGAAATGCGGCCTCTGAGCAGATGCAGAGTGGGCAGCTGCCTCCCACCACCAGCCCCACGGACCCCCTTGGATGTAGATATCACACCCCTGGAAGCTGTGGCAAGGAGGGACCTGGCCCAGCCCGTGAAAGCCACAGACCCGCGGAGGCTGCGGGTCTGGAAGGCAGAAAGCCAGCAGCTCTTCTCTCCCCTCCTCTTAGCTCCCAGCTTTGGGACAGGTCCCTGTTCTTTTTCCCAGTCCTTCCATCTGGAAAGGCCAACGGGGGCCACCTGCTCTGAAAGCTCTTGCTCCCCTGGTTGGAGGGTAGTTCACCAGGTACCCAGGTGCCACCTGTGCTGGTTCCTTCAGCCCATCCTCCTGCCTCCAGAGAAGGCTCTGCCTCTCCCGCAGGCCTTCACCTCTTCTCTGCTAATTGGCTGGGTCACTGGGCGGCTGACTACGTGGGGGTGGTTTGAGACTGTCTTGCCCCCATGTCAGTTTCCCGTCTTGGTGATCCTGGTGAGCATCTGTCCTTCCTGTTCCTGGATGGCTCGATGGGTGTTGGGTTGACTCTGTGCCTTCTGCTTCTTTTCACATTGACCTTGATTCTAAGTGTCTGCTGCTGCTCACAACCCAGAGGGGGCCTTGTGTTTCTCCATTGCTGGGGTAGACACTACGGAGCCCCGCACCCCTGGTTCTAAGGCCGTTGGGGAGGAGAGGACAAGGCTGAGAAGACAATTTTTAGGCACATTCTCATGAGTATAAAAGGGAAGAGAACCAAGTGATTCCTCTTGGGCTTTTTTGGGGTGTAAGTTTATTTCCTAAGCAGTCGTGGGTAGAGGAGGACTAGAAAGTGAACATCCTGTTGTAGGATCACATGACCTTGACTATGCTGATGCCAAGTCCTCTTGGATGGACTCACCAAATCCCATTTAGAGAAGACCACCAACCTTCCCAAGCTCCCTAGGGACGTTATATTTTCTGGGAGGGCTCCCCTTTGAAGGTTTCTTTCTTTTCATTTGTAGAGGCTGTGTTTGGGCATTTCTCATGCGTTAGAATGGTTGGATCACCTTTCTTAGATAACCAGTAGACTCAGAAATTAGTGTCTGTCTCTGTTTCTTGGGACCCTGTGATCTATATTGCTAACGTAGGTTCATCTAACAAAGCATGGTGAGCACTGTGGCCAACTGAGCAGGATCTGACGGCCTTTCAAGTGGAGCTTTTGGGGAATAGAATGCTTTGGGGGAATATAGAGGTGATCATAACTGGGTAGACCTTGTTTTACAGACAGAGAAACTGAAGCCTAGAGGGGCAGAGCCACCTGCCTGATATCACATAGTGATAGGGTAATAACAGATTTGTCATCCAAACCAGGGCATTTCTGAGAGTGAAAGGAGCTCTAGTGATAACAATGCTTGGACCACAGGTATGATGTACTGCTCTGTAAGGACAGGCTTCTCATTCCCTTTCCATTTGGGGGATGGGGGATGGGGAGCATGTAACAGCCTTCTTGAGATATAATTCACATACTATACAGTTTACCTATTTATAGTGTACAGTTCTGTGATTTTTTTAGTCAATTCACAGAATCACCACAATCAATTTTAGAAAATTTTCATCACCCAAGACATCTCATGTATATGGAATCATACAATATGTGGTCTTTCATGGTCTTTTATTTTTTCACTTAGCATAGTGTTTTCTAGGGTCATCATATTGAACATGTATCAGTACTTCGGTCTTTTTATAGCTTAATAATATTTCATTCCATGGATGGACTGCCTTTGTTTATCCATCCATCACTTGATGGATATTTGAGTTGTTTCTGTCTTGGGGCTATTGTGAATAATGCTGCTATGAAGTATTTGTACACTGTTTGGTGTGTTTTCTTTTAGGAATATACATATGACTAGAATTGCTGGGTCATTTAGTAACTCCATGTTTAACTTTTTGAGGAACTGCCAGACTGTTTTCCAAAGCAGCTGCATCATTTTACATTCCCATCAGCAGTGTATGAGGGTTCCGGTTTTCCTCCATCCTCACCAATACTTGCTAGTATCTATCATTTTGATGATAGCATCCCAAGGTCATTTTGATGATAGAAGTGGTGTCTCATTGGAGTTTCAATTTGCATCTCCCTGATGGCTAATGATGTTGAGTACTTTTTATGTGCTTACTGGCCATTTGTATATCTTCTTTGGAGAAATGTATATTCATATCCTTTGCCTATTTGCAATTGGCTTATTTGTCTTTTTATTATTGAGTTGTAGGAGTTCTTTGTATAGTTTAGATGCAGGCCCTTTATCAGATATATGAGGTGTCAAACTGTTCTCCACTTCTGGGGGTTGTCTTCACTTTCTTATGATGTTCTTTGAAGGACAAAGGTTTTTAATGTTGATGATCTCTAAGATACCATTTTTCTCTTGTTGCTTGTACTTTTGATGTCATATCTAAGAAACTGTTGCCTAATCCAGGGTCAAGAAGATTTCTGTTTTCTTCCAACAATTTTTATAGTTTTAGCTCTCCAGTAGTCTTTGATTAATTTTGAATTAATTTGTATTTATGATGTGAAGTACAGGTCCAGCTTCACTCTTTTGCATGTAGATATTCAGCTGTTCCTGCACCAATTGTTGAAAACACTATTGGGGTCCCCATAGAATTGACTTCATACCCTTGATAATGGCCCCTAATTCTTAGTGTATCTTTTTCTCTGCGACATGGGACTGTCATTAGGATGCTCACTTTTTTTTTTTTTCAGTCCATGTTTGGCTCCAGCAGTTTTACAACTGGCTTTCTCTTCTTTGCTTTCTGTCTCCCCCTTTCCCTGTTTCACCAATACTGGGTGACATCACTCTCTGATGATCTACAGCCTTTCTGGGTGCACGACTCCACAGGGAAGGTCAGGATCAATCAATTTCTGTTTTGAGGAAACCAAGTCACACAGAAGTAGAAAAACTTGCCCACGGTCCCTCAGAACCAGAACTCGATTATTGGTCTTGTGACTCCTGGCATTTTGAGATGTCTGTAATTCACTAGGCCCAAGGGATGCCACTACCCAGGCCAAGTGATGACAGGCTAAAATCTTAATTCTAAAATTGTGGTAGGCAAATATTTTATTTTTATTTCTTCATTCAGAATAAGGGTCCGATCAAGATCTGTGACCTCCAGTTTGCTGTAGGTGGAGTCTTTCATCTGGAATGCACACTGCATCAGCTCTGCTTACCTTCTCCTAATGGTTATAGTTCAGTCTTACAGCTTACACAGAAGTAGAGAATCATAAATACCAAAGAAGAGGACACAGCCATTTGGTACCAAAATGTTTTAGCTGCCCAATTCAGCAGTTTGTTCCTTCCACAGGGGTCAGAGGAGCTAGCTGCAGGTGTTTGGATTTTGTGTCTATTTTTTTCATTTTATTAAAGTATAGAAAAGCTGTTCCCTTTTCACTCCTGTCCACTGTCTTTCCTGTGTGCTCTGAGTCCAGCGTCTGGGCCTGCTGGACAGGGTGGCCCCTTCCCAGAACAGTCCCCTCTACCCCCACGTGTTCTGAGCTGTGGTTAATTCTTGGCAGCAACAAATTTTAAAAGGGATCCCCCGAGGGACAGAAGATGTACCATGCCAGCGCCTCTGTCTTGAACCAGAAACCTGAAGTAGAGTGTTCTTTTCTCAGTCCATCACATTTCTTTGCTGGGAAGTTGTCTGCAAGGTTGTGATAAACCTTCTCCTGGTTACTGAGTCGCCCCTTTATAATAAAGACATGGGCTTTGGAATGGGGGAAGGGATGGTAGGCCTTTGGAAAGAGCAGGATGGGCACAGAGTTGGAAATCTCAGCGTAAGGTACTAAGCAAAGGTCAGATGCTGTCCTGGTGACCTCCTTCCCGGCCACCTTGGGCTTCTTGGGAAGAGCCATGAACCTAGAGGGACTTTCCCGGGAGCAGAGTGGAGCTGCCTGAGCAATGCATCACAAGTTTCCAAGTCCAGACCAGCCTCAGGGGCTGGCCTGCATGAGTTAAGGTCTGAAAATCATTAACAAGTTAATGAGAAAAATGGAAGAGCTTCTTTTGCTGTTGTCAATGGAGCAGAGGGAGGCAGCCCCCAGGAGCTCAGAGAAGATGGAAAAGCAAGTGACCAAGAGCCGGGAGTCCTGGGCTCCTAGACCCTCACTTGGCATGCTTTTTCTGCCTCTCTGGGTCTCACCTCCTCCCTGGGAGGCTTCTGGTGCTGTGACTGACTCAGGTATGAGTGTGTCTGAGGGAGGCATTCCTTTTTTCCCCTCCATCAGAGTTGCACTGTGGGTGGGTGGCGTGTACATGCGTGCTTCCTAGTGGTACATAGCGCCTCAATGCTTCTGCTTGGACTGGTACACGCTCTGCGAGGTTGCATGCATTTCAATGTGAGACACTGCATCTTAGCCATGTCTTTAGGAATCCAGCCTAGCTTGCAACCAGGGTGACTTGATTCCATCCATGCTCTTAAGAGTGGCCATCAGCTGTTTCCTGCAGCCTGAGTCTGGATTCCTTGTTGGCTGGCTGTATGTCTACATTACAGACATGCATGCATGCATGCCTGTGTGTATGCATGTGTGTGCATGTTCATGGATGCACATGAATCCCCTTCTCTGCCCCTATATCTGGCATGAGGAGGACAGCCCTGAGCGTCCTCAGCTTACCTAGGCAGAGTGATGACTGCTGCTTCCTTTAGACCTTACGTGATGCTCCTGGTTCGGACTCTGTTGATAAAACTGATTAGGGCACTGTTGCCCTAATTGTGGGGAAAGGCCCATCCTCAGTCCTGCCCTAGGGAGCAGAGCAATGCTGGGAGCTGACATCTAACCAGGACCCCAAAAGCAAGGCCCTCGGACTTGGTCTTACTTGCAGCCACCTCACGTTCCCTGTGTCCCCTTGGGTTACGTGTTCTGTGTGTGACATCATCAGTGAGGCCAGGCAGTAGGAAGTATTTGTACATCCTCTCTGATCACCTCCCGGCCCCCTTCCCTCCACTCTGTGGGGCAGAGCAGTGCAGTACAAGACAAGCCACCCCCACCTCCTTCCCTGGGGCCGGCTTGAGAACTCCATGCAGCCTCTGCTCAGCTCCCCAGAGCATCTTGCAAAGGCTGGGCTTTCCTCCTTTCTGCTGTGGGGAATGACTGAGTTCTGAGGGTGTGGTCCTCACTTGGCCATGTAGGGACTTTCTAGTGGCAGCATCCCCAAGAAGTATCTCTAAGAGGTGGCTTTGCTGTCCTGTCCAGGGCAACTGGCAGGGTGAGGCAGGGAGGGGCCAGCACTGCTTAGTCGTGGGCTGAGACACCTGGCTGTTTGGGCAGCCAGGCCAGCCTGTCCCAGGAGGGAGTGTGTGAGCCTGTCGCTGCCTTCATCTGTGGAACCCCAGACAGGGATGGGGTGGGGGGTGGGGGCCTGCAGGGGGCTAGCAGGGACCAGGAAGCCTTTTATCGTGAAAAGTTTTCAATCCTTCTTGAAAGACAGACCAATATAATTAGCCCTGGTACCCATCACTCCACCTCCTCAACGATCACCCTACACCTGCTCATCAGGGACAGGCCAATTGTGGGCCACATGCAGCTTCTTGCTGCATTTTGTAGTTTGATGACAGGGAACACTGAACTCAATGAGGTGAGATGTCATCCTGTCCTCCCCTCCGCCATTCCACTCCCGTTTGTATTACCAAAACCTGTACTGTAATTATAGTTTGAATTTCATGATCTGAAACATTTTGGAAACTCATTTTCTCTTATTTGCCTCCTTGAAGCCCTTAAAGCCAAAAATAGGTCTCATCCAGCCTTCACAGAAAAACATTGCCCACTGCTGAGCTAGACCTCTGTTACTCTGTATGCCCCCTAGATGATGTTGAATAATATCCATGAAAATAAGGGCTTTTAAAAATAATAAAAACTATTTTGTTTGGAGCTTTGAAGCAGGAGGATCATTCAGCCAAGCCGTCTTTGAAACCAGACCCCCACCCCGCCTGTTAGTCATGTGCCCCCTCCCCCAGACAGCCTTTGCCCCAGCTGCTCAGAAATCATAGTCCTTTGCTCTTGCCCCTTCCCTCCTGCTGGCCACTTCTTGGAGACTTGCAGGGCCTTTGGTCGCGGGGCAGGGTGCGGGAGGTTGTGTCCGAGAGCCGGATGTGGGGAGAATATAGTACCAGCTCCAGACCCTGGTGGGTGGTGGTCCTGTTGACTTAGGTCACTGGGAGTTTACCGCCCCAGGAGGTGCGGCCTGACCTCCACCTCTACTGGCACCTTGAGGACCTCTCAGCTGCTCTGGGATCCCCCAAAGCCCCCTCCACGTATCTGCAGCTCTTCCCTCGACAGAGGGACTGGCTTGTGACAGCTTCAGCTTGGTGATGGGGAGGGTTTCCCTGCCATCTGCAAGGGTTCCCTGGGCCCAGTGCTCACTTCTGCTCCTGGGAGAAGCCCGCCCATAAGCAACCTCATGCTGGGGCGGTCCCGTCTCCCTGTGGCTTGGCTGGCCATTCTGAGCCCCGGACTCCTTTGCTTCCAGTGAAGATGGCCAGACACTGCAGCCAGCCCTCCGTTAGCACCAACTGCTGATGATGCTGACTGGCCTCACCTGAGTCAGACTCTGGGCTCCGTGCTTTGCTGTTGTCCCATTTGAGCCTCCTCACAGCTCTGAGGCCCCGAAGGCTGATTCCTAGTTGAGGAAATCAAGACTGAGAAATCAGATAGGGGCCCGGGTCCTATGACTGTCGATGGGCTGAGCCAGGGTCCTGATCCTGCCTCTAGACCTCGCACTCTTGCCCCAGATGCACGGGCGAGTCCTTTCATCGCTAGCGCTCACTTTCCTGATGACGTCATCCCTAGGCTCTGTGCCCTCCCCTGGGGGGGTGGGAGGGTGTAAGGAGGGGGACAGAAGAGAAGGTCATTGTTTTGTGCCTCCCACCAGCCCTCCCCTTGCTGGGCAACACCTTGGTTATAGTGCTTACCAATGCTCCTGTATAGAAAGTGATTTCTTTTTTAGAAATGTCACTTCATCACTTTTCTCCAGATGGGGTGACTTTTCTCTTCAGGTGGTGGGCATCTCAGTTGGAGTGGTGTGGCCCTCTGATGGGTCAGGTGGGCATGACATTGGGAGGGGTGGTAGGGGGGAGTGGGCATCAAAGCAGAAGTCACACTGCCACGTTTTTGTACCTGAAATAAAGCATATTTGCACTTGTTACTGTACCATTGTGAAGACGAGAGATCTATGTGTAGGTTCCGTGCTTGGGTCAGAATGCAAATAAAACTCATTTGTAAGAAACCTGTGTGGCTGAGACCTCTGGCCTTTAATATTTTTCAGTTGTGGTAAAATGTATGTAACAGAAATTTACCGTCTTCAGCATTAAACAACAGCTCCCCCAGCCCCTGGCACCCACCCTTCTATTTTATGTCTATGAATGTGACTCCTCTGGGGCCTCTTATAAGTGGAGTCCCACAGTCCTCGTCCTCTTGTGAGTGGCTGACTTTACAGGACATAATGTCCTCACGGCCTTCCCAGGTGGCCCAGTGATAAAGAATCTTCCAGTGCAAATAATGCAAGAGACTTGGGTTTGATCCCTGGATAAGGAATATTCCACTGGAGTAGGAAATGGCAACCCACTCCAGTATTCTTGCCTGGAAAATTCCACGGACAAAGGAGCCTGGCAGGCTACAGTCATGGGGGTCACAGAGTTTTTTCTTTTTTCGCTTTGCCATGTGGCTTGTGGAATCTTAGTTCCCCCACCAGGATTGAACCCAGACCCCAACAGTGAAAGCACTGAGTCCTAACCGGTGGACAGCCAGGGAATTCCCAAGAATTTCCTTCTTTTTGAAGGCTGAATAACATTCCACTGCCTTTAAATACTGCATTCTGTGTACCCATCCATCTATCCATGGGCACCTGGGTTGCTTCCACCTCTTATGCATGACGCAGCTATGATCATGGGTGTGAAATGAACTGTTGGCATCTCTGCCTCGATACACACCCACCAAGAAGTGCAATTGATGGATCCCATGGTCCATTCCAACCAGTGGTGCATAAGGGTTCAAATATCTCCACATCCTTGCTAACACTCATTTTCTCTCTTTTTCTTTCTTTCCTTTTTTTGGGGGCTAGAACCATACTCATAGTAAAGCTGTTTACCTCGGATTAGGACTTTAACCCATGTGCTGGAACTCAAACCCAGCCAAAACTTGGTACCTGGTTTCAGGACCTAATGAAGCTCAGGTTCTTGATGTCTCATCACAGGAGGAATTCAGTGAGAGACAAAGTGGTAGGTAAGAAGTGGATTTATCTAGAGAGAGACACGCTCCGCAGAGTGAGGGCCATCACAGAGGGCGAGTGCAGCAGCCCTGAAGTGTGGTGTGCTTAGCTTTTATGGGCTTGGTGATTTCTTTTTTTGGCGGGTGGAGGGGTGGCTTGGTAATCTCATAGGCTAATGAGTGGGAGGATTATTCCAACTATTTTGGGGAAGGGGTGGAGCTTTTTAGGAATTGGGCCACCGCCCACTTTTTGATCTTTTGACAGTGTCTTGGGATTGTCATGGTCCCTCTGGGTGTGTCATTTAACTTGCTGATTGAAGATCAAGTTGACTTGTCTGCCATCTTGGACCGTTTGATTCTGATTGTTTTATATTGTGTCCTCGAGCTGTGGCATTCAAAAATTGTGCCCTGCCCTCTTCTCTCCTGTTTCAATAGGAGACCTTGGGTTTTTGAAGCTTGATCAGTGGGGTGGACTGTGTTAAGCCCAATGAGGGCACATCTGTAGTTGCCACCATCCCAGACCCTTGTCACTACCTAGCCCAAGGCTGCTATGTGACCATGTGTGACCTAGCACAAGGCTGGGCAGGACCAGGCTCCCAGGGACATGCAGGAGCTGCTGGGGTGGGGGTGCTCCAAGGCAAGGATAGCTTGATGTATTCCAAGATCTGAAAGACTGACACCATGGGGTGTGTGCTAAGTTGCTCCAGTCATGTCCGAATCTTTGTAACCCTATGGGCTGTGGCCCTCCAGGCTTCTCTATCCATGGGATTCTCCAAGCAGGAATACTGGAGTGGGTTGCCATGCCCTTCTCCAGAGGATCTTCCTGACCCAGGGATAGAACCCATGTCTCTTATGTCTTCTACATTGGCTGGTGGGTTCTTTACCACTAGTGCCACCTGGGAAGCCCAACACTGGGGGGGGTGGTCAGAGAAAACAGATGGAGATTGGGGATCAGGTCAGATAACACTGTGATTCTTTGGATTAACAATGTTACCCAGTAAACACTCACCTATTAAGAGTCTCACCAAACAATACTTGAATGATTCCATTTTATGTTTTCTTTAGAAATGCAGGTCCAGGGACTCCTCTGGTGGTCCAGTGGTTAAGAATCTGCCTTGCAATGCAGGGGCCTTGGGTTTAGTCCCTGGACAGGGAACTAAGATCCCACATGCCGTGGGGTGACTGAGCCCATGATCCGCAGCTACTGAGCCAGCACTCCACAGAGAGAAAGCAGCCCATGTGCTATTCAAAGATCCCAAGTGCCACAACGAACACATGATGCAGCCAAAAATAAATAAATAAATTGCTTTTTAAAAAAATGCAGATTCTGACCTGCCAAGTTGACTTCCCGGCCCATCGGTGGGATGTGCCCTGCATTTTTGACAATTCTGACGTGGGGCTCATTGGGCAGAGGAAGGGAGTTCTGATTTGTTTTGTAAAGGGGTGGTGGGACACAGCCATGGAGGTCCTGAAACTAAGAAGGGTCAGACAGGACTGGGTTCAAAACTTCAGAGTTGAATTCAGGAGCTCGTTGAGGTTTCAGAGCCACTGGGGGCTGGAGCCTGGCTTGGCTGTTGGCTGTACACCTGCCCGTGTGGCCTCTGCCCCAGCAGGGAACTCAAATGTGAGCAGAAGGACACAACAAGCCCAGTGGTGTGTCCCCAAGGTGCTCTCAGCTTACCATGGGTAGGCTCTCCCAGTGGCTGGGGCCTAGAGCCGACCCTGACCCCGGGGCTCAGCAGCAGCTGCCTTCCTGCAATCTGCAGGAGAGCCGGCCAGGCCCAGGTAGGCAAGCTCCACCGGCACATTCCCCTGCTCAGATCCTTCCAGAGGGCAGGAGTGGAGGGAGCCCTTGCAGTGTACAAGATGCTCTCTTTCCAGCAAACGTTCCCTTGACCATGATGTGGGCATGAGGCTTTGGGGATGAATCACCTGTGACGCCCCATTTACGGCAGCAGGATGGGATGCTGTGATCCTCAAATTGCATCAGAATCACCTGGAGGTCTTGTTCAACAGACGCCCCGTGCCCAGGGTTTCTGACTCTGCAGATCTGAACTAGAGCCTAAGATTCTGTTTTTCTAAAACATTCCCAGATAGGACTTCCCTGGTGGTCCAGTGGTTAAGACCCTGTGCTTCCACTGCAGGGGGAGTGGGTTCTATTTCTGGTCAGGGAAACAAGATCCTGCATGCCTCACACTGCGGCCAAAAAATTTAAAAAGTTCCCAGGCAGTGCTGATGCCGCTGGTCTGGGGACCATACTTTGAGAGCCTTCTCAAACAGTGGGGCACTGCCTTGGTTCAGAGTCAGCTATTAACTTGGTCACCTGGGCGAGGGGACTTAACTTTTCTGTGCCTTGCCTTCCTCATCCATAAAAGAGGACTGATGATGCCCAATTCCTAGGATCTAATTTCTGTAAAGAGTTTTGAATGACCCTAGCCCACAGTAAACTGAGTGAGAGCCTTTTAGTCATGGTTTGTAATTCTTTGGGGAGGGAAGACTTTGACTCATTGGAAAAGACACTGATGCTGGGAAAGATTGAAGGCAGGAGGAGAAGCGGGTGACAGAGGATGAGATGGGTGGATGACATTATCGACTCAGTGGACAAGTCTGAGCAAACTCCAGGAGACAGTGAAGAACAGGGAGGCCTGGCATGCTGCAGTCCATGCTCTTGCTCACAGTCGCTCGTCTGACTCTGTGACCCCATGGACTGTAGCCCACAAGGCTCCTCTCTGTCCATGGTGTTGTCCAGGTGAGAGTGCTGGAATGGGTTGCCATTTCCTTCTTCAGGGGATCTTCCCAACCTGGGAAGTGAACTGGGGTCTCCTGCATTGCAGGTAGATTCTTTACCAGCTGAACTGCCAGAGAAGCCCCACTGCAGTTCCTGGTCTGCATGGATGGCATGGGGTCACAAAAAGTCAGACATGATTGAGCGACTGAACAACAGCTTTGTAGCCCCCACTGAGAACCAGTGTCCTAAGCTTCAGAATCCCTGGAGAGGGAAGAGATCACCAGACACAGTGCTGGGCCCCATCTGCAGAGTCTCTCAATAAGAAAGGTGGGGTGAGACTTTGTATTTCGCCCAGTGGGTGCTGTTTGCTGGTGGGGGCCACACTTTGAGAATCCCTGCCCTTGAGGCAGGCACCCTCTTGAAGTCACTCTCCAGTCACTCAAGATGTAGATCTGGGGACTTCCCTGATGGCCCAGTGGCTAAGACTCTGCTCTCCCAATGCAGGGGGCCTGGGTTTGATCCCTAGTTAGGGAACTAGATCCCACATGCCACAACTAAAGACCCCGCATGCTACAATCAAGATCGAAGATTCTGAATGCCACACTAAGACCTGATGCAGCCAAATCAATAATTTTTTTAAAAAAAGAAAGATGTAGACCTGAGTGTGAGCTCAGGGTGGGGTGGGGGCACAGGAGGACTAGAGGATGTTAGGTCAGTTGACACAAAGGTCATTGGAACCTGAGGCCTGCAGTCACAACGGTGGGCTCGTCTGTCCTCACTTTGTGGGTGTGCGTGCTCAGTAGCTTCAGTTGTCCCCGACTCTCTCGACCCCATGGACTGCAGCCCACCAGGCTCCTTTGTCCATGGGCTTCTCCAAGCAAGAATACTGAAGTGGGTTGCCATGCCCTCCTCCAGGGGAATCTCCCTGATCCAGGGATCAAACCCACGTCTCCCACATTGCAGGCAGATTATCACTGAACCACTGGGGAACCCCCATCCTCACTTTAGGGGAAGCTGACTTGGGTTGTAAGACTGATTGCTGGGGGAGGCAGAGGGCCTTCTGGCTGCAGGCGGAGAGGCTGCCAGCTCTCCACTCCCCTGTTTACTCCACACCATGTGCGGCAACCACACTGAGCTCTTCTCCTGAGTCCTTGGCTACAGTGGCTCCACGTCACTGGTCATGGTTGTCCCTGTGGAAAACCAGAGAAAGTCATCAGTGGGGGAGAGGGACACTCCTGGGTCTCCATCCTGTGGGCTGGAAATTCCACCAGGAGTGTGTCAGAGAAGATGGGCCCTCAGGGGCTGACTAACAGGGACCAAACTCCCTGGAGCCTGAGGGAATTCATTCCAGGCTAGCAGAGCAGAGCCCCTGAAGGAGAATTGTTCTCCTAGCTGGGCAAAGGGGCCAGCAGAAGTGCTTCTCTCCCTGTGTCCTGTCTGGGTGGGAGCAGTGGACAGGACCCAAACTGCCCATGTCTTCTGCCCTCACCTGGTCCAAACATTGGGAAAGGCAGGTGCTGGGGCTTCCATGCTGTAGGCACAGGCTCCGGGGTTCAGCTTGGAGAGGGTTCTTGGGCCCCCGATATGAGAAGGCCACTCCCCATGGCTGCCCAGGCTACTCCAGGGAAGGGAGCCTGTAGCTGGGAGGTTCAGTTCAGTTCAGTTGTCCAGTCTTGTATGAATCTTTGTTATCCCATGGACTGCAGCACACCAGGCTTCTCTGTCCATCACCAACTCCTGGAGCTTGCTCAAACTCATGTCCATCAAGTCGGTGATGCCATTTAACCATCTCAACCTCTGCTGTTCCCTTCTCCTCCTGCCTTCAATCTTTCCCAGCATCAGGGTCTTTTCACATGAGTCAATTCTTCTCATCAGGTGGCCAAACTATTGGAGCTTTAACTTCAGCATCAATCCTTCCAATGAATATTCAGGACTGTTTTCCTTTGGGATCGACTGGTTGGATCTCCTTGTAGACCAAGGGACCCTCAAAAGTCCTCTCCAACACCATAGTTCAAAAGCATTAATTCTTCAGTGCTCAGCTTTCTTTATACTCCAACTCTCAGATCCATACATGACTACTGGAAAAACCATAACTTCGACTAGATGGACCTTAGTAGGCAAAGTAATGTCTCTGTTTTTTAATATGCTGTCTAGGTTGGTCATAGCTTTTCTTCCAAGGAGCTGACATCTTTTAATTTCATGGCTGCAGTCACCATCTGCAATGATTTTGGAGCCCAAGAAAATAAAGGTTCAGCTTTGTTGAAAGGGAGGTTCAGCTGCCTTTGGGTGGATCTATATTTAAACTCAATTACAAGGGAAAGAGGTTATCTGGAGTGAGTTTATCAGGCAGGAGTGGCTATTGGAAAATCTGATAATCTGAGAGGCTGACATGAGTGGGGGAGGGGAGCTGGACCCTGAACTCATCCAAAGAAGAGAAAGGTGTATGTTAGTTGCTTAGTCAAGGACTGTAGTCCACAAAGCTCCTCTGTCCGTGAAATTTCCCGGGCAAGAATACCGGAGTGTATTGCCATTCTCCAGGAGATATTCCTGACCCAGGGATTGAACCTGGGTCTCTTGCATTGCGGGCAGATTCTTTACCATCTGAGCCACCAGGAAAACCCATAGAGAAGAGAAGGGTGGGTGGAGGGAAATCAGCCAGCTCTCCAGCTTCCTCCCTCCCTCCCCCTTCCTCCTTCCCTCCCTCTCTCTCTTCCTTCCTTCCTCCTTCTCCTTCCCTCCCTCACCTCCTTCCTCCCTTTTCCCCTCCCCCAACCATCCCTTTGTGAACCCAGCTCTCCTGGCACTAACAAGGCACTGAGCTTGCTAGCCCTGCTCTTCCTTTGAGCTCCCCTGGGCTCCTGGGCATAGACTGAACTGTCCATGTATCTGTCTCCCCTTCTCACCAGGCAGAGCTCCTAGAGGACAGAGAGTGGTCTGCCTGATCACTGCCACTCTGGAGTCCTGGCAGAGAGAAGCCTCTCCAGGAGTGTTGGTTGAATGACTAAATGACGGCAATATGGTGGTGGGTGAGTGCAAGAGTGGGAGCTGGAGGCCTTAGGGAAGGAATGCCTGTAGAGGGCAGGTAATCAGCTGGTGTGCCTTGGCAGGACTTCACGTTAGTTTATTAGCTCACAGCGCAGGGAACAGGGCTACAGTGATAGAGGACAGGGGATGGGAAAATTTGGATGGGAGGGTAAGGAATTGGGACAAGAACCAAGCATGGAGCAAAAGAACACTGTCTGGGTCTGCATGGAGGGGCCCGGGAAGGCAGCCCCGAGTCAGGTGCCCACCATGGGCCAGGGGTCTTACAGGGCTTTAGAAGGAGCCAGGATACAGTACCACAGAAAGTTTTTTGTTTTGTTTTGTTTTAAACTCTTATCTGCATGAAAGCAGAGTCTTCTGAAAGAATTCAGCTGTCATAAATCCTCTCCCTGGGCATTTTACAACCAGAGAAGACTGATTTCTGTCACTGGAGAGAAAAAAACCAGACATCTTCACCCAGATAAGAAATCACCTAACAAACATTGTTGCAAAATTCCCCTCCCCTCCTCTCCCATTCTCCTGAGGGCCCACTTGTCATTCAGGAAAACAAATGACTTGTTTTCCCCAAGGGCCCTTCTTTCCTGCCCCTTCCCCTATGAACATGGTATAAGTGTGGTCTCTCAGTTGTGTCCGACTCTTTATGATCCCATGGATTGTTGCCCACCAGGCTTCTGTGTCCATGGGATTCTCCAGGCAAGAATACTGGAGTGGGTTACCATTCCCTTCTCCAAGGGATCTTCCTGACCCAGGGATCGAACCCAGGTCTCCTGCCTTGCAGGCAGATTCTTTACCATCTGAGCCATCTATATAAATCCCAAATTCTGTCTCCTTGAGTCACATTTTTCTGTGAACTTCCGTGTGCAGGAGAGAATAAAAATCTGTCTTTTCTCCTGCTAATCTCTGTTCAATTAATTCTCTGGCTCCCTAACACTGAACATCAGAGGGCAGAGGAAGAGTTTCTCCTCTCTGACATTTTGTAAGCTTGTCCAGTGCTCAGTGTACTTTTTGAGGCAGTTGTTAAAGTCTCTGTATTGCCCATGAGGAGGCTGAGGCTCAGAGAAGCTGAATAGTCTACTCAAAGACACACAGCGGGTCAGAAGCAGAGCTGGACTTCCGACCCACGTTTGTCCGCTCCAAGGACTGCTATGGACTCCAGGGCTGTGCAGGCAGCTCTGGGGAGGGGGTGATGGGGCCAGAGGTCGAGAGGAAGAATGTCCTGGAAGAGATGCTGCTCTGAGCTTAGAAGGAATAGCCAGTGTGTCTAGGTAGGTTGTGGGGGTGCCCTTTCTCCCAATTATTTTTCTTTTATTAAAATTTAAATGTAGCTGATTTACAATGTTATTTTATTTTCTGCTGTACAGCAAAGAGGTTCAATTATACATATATATACACATTGTTTTTCATATTTTTCCCATTATGGTTTATCATCAGATATTAAATATATTCCCCATACTACACATTAAGACTTTATTTTTTCTCCATTTTGTATATCATAGAGTGTATCTGGTGATCCCAAACTCCTCATTTATCTCCCTGCCACTATCCCTTTCAGCAACCATAAGTTTGTTTTCTACACCTGTGAGTCTGTTTCTGTTTCGTAAATAAGTTTATTGGTATCATTTTTTTGGATTCCACATATAAGGGATACCATATTATATTTTTCTTTGTCTGACTTCATTTAGTATGATAATCTCTAAGTCCTTCCATGTTAGTGCAAATGGCATTATTTCTTTCCTTTTTCTGGCTGAATAATATTCCATTATATATATATATACACACACACCCCAGAGCTTTATTAATTCATCTGTTAATGGGCATTTAGGTTGCTTCCAGGTCTTGGCTATTGTGAATAGTGCTGCAATAAACATTGGGCACATGTACACTTTTGAATTAGAGTTTTCTTTGGATACCTCCCAATTCTTTATCCCCTTGGTGAAGTCAGGTATCATGGTCATTCCATCCACATCTCAGCCATGGCCTAACTCTTCCCTTGGACCATGTAAAAGGGTGGATGTGTTAGGTAGTTAGAATAGGAAAATGGAGTCCAAAATGACAGTGGCTAAAAGACAAAGAAAGGGAAAAGCCCACAAAAATGGAACAAAAGAAAATCCATGGACTGGAGTAAGAACCTCGGGTGAAACAAACAGCCTTCCTGACTGGCCCAGTTGGCATTGGGAAGGCTTGGGAGGGAGGAGACAAAAACGTATAAAAAGAGGAAGCCAAGATGAATTGAGGCCTTTTCTTTGGGGTCAGCCCACCCTCATGCCTGAAGGGCGTATTATCCTTTGTTTGCCAAATAAAACTCTGAGCTTTAACCGAGCTGTAACACCTGTCCGCTGTTTCAAATCTTTGCTGTGGTGAGACAGACCCGAGGAAATTACATACTCTCCCGACAGATGTAACCACATGTACTAAGTAGCACTTTGGGCACCATTTTTGCTTAGGTTGTTAGCAGCTTATGAGTTAGAAGAATGGATGGTAGACCAACTGAACTGTCTGTAAAGTAGCCAAATGATAGCATTTAAAAGAAGACTACCAAGAATAGAGCACAATCTTACCAGATAATAATTATTAGGAAAAAAGGATTAAGTTGAAGATGCCCTGAGAAGAGTTGACTACTATAGTCTCATGTTACGGCCGTATTAGGTTAAGTGACGCTAGACTCCATCCTGCCACCACTTCCCCTGGACTTTAGTGCTTTACACAATAAAGGTTTATTTCTCTTTTGTGTCTCAGGCTGATCTGGGCTGCCAGGCTGTGTTCCATGTGGTCATTCAGGGACCAAGGTTCCCTCCATCTGGGGGTCCCACTGTTTCCTAGGGCCCTAGAGCCCTTCACCTGACCCTTTGCTGCAGGCAGAGGCTGAGCACCCAGAGGATAAGAGGAGCAGTTTTAGAGACCAGCTTGAGAGTGACCCTCGGAGACTCCTCACATGACTGTAGACAGAAGGAAGTTACACAGATCACTGGTCCCATTCTTGGGTGGTTGGGAAATGCAGACCAGTTGTAGGTCCAGCATTCGCTTCCTCCATGGAGTTTAATAATAAATAAAGAAACCCGTTGACTCAATGGACATAAATTTGAGCAAACTCATGGAGATAGTGACAGACTGGGAGGCCTGGCATGCTGCAGTCCATGGGGTCACAAAGAGTCAGACACAACTTAGTGACTGAACAAAAACAGCAAAACCCACCGGAATGAATGAAGAAAGGACTCGCTGATATGTCCAGTGTCACTCCTACACCCAGTTCTGTTTAGGGTCTAGATACCAATGCTCCCAACAGCTCTGCTCAGGCACCATCAACAGCCCAGTTTCAGGAAGGAGAAAACTGGAGCAAGAGAGACTCGTTAACTTGTCCAGAAAACAATCTGAAGGCCAGTGTTTTGACTCAAACCTGTGTCCTAAACCACTGCTCGACTCTGCCTCAATAGAGACATAATCAGCCCAAAAGTGGGCTGATTTTCCGGGGCTCTGCACCAGAATTTATTCATTCTTTTTTATTTTCTTCACCAACAGTCATTCTGAGCGCACACGGCTGTGTGGCAGGCACTCTGCTGGATGGGGTGATGTAGGGGACCCCCCATCCCATACTCATAGCATGGGACTTGCACAACTGTGGTTTCCCACCTCCTCCAGCCTCTTTTGTTTTTAAGTCTTTATTGAATTTGTTACAATACTGTTTCTGTTTTTTGTGTTATTTTTTTGACCGCAAGCCATCCCGGATCTTAGATCCCCTGGTCAGGGATCAAACCTGCAGCCTCTGCATTGGAAGGCAAAATCTTGACCATTAGACAATGAAAGTGAATGTGGAAGTCCCTCAATAATGTCCCACTCTTTGTGACCCCATGGGCTATATGGTCCATGGAATTCTCCAGGCCAGAATACTTGAGTGGGTAGCCTTTACCTTCTCCAGGGATCTTCCCAACCCAGGGATCGAACCCGATCTCCCGCATTGCAAGAGGATTCTTTATCGGCTGGGCCACAAAGGGAGCCTAAGAATACTGGAGTGGATAGCCTATCGCTTCTCCAGGGGATCTTCCTGACCCAGGAATCAACCTGGGGTCTCCTGCATTGAAGGCAGATTCTTTACCGACTAAGTAATCCCCTTCCAGACTCCTCATGGCCTTGACTTGCCTCCCCAACCCTAGTGTGCAAAGTCACCTTTAAGAAAAAAAAAAAGCACTGTTTTTGGAAAGACAAAACCAGTCCACAGGTTTCCAACACCCTATCCTCAGTGTTTGTGTACAAAACAGAAGCTTGGCCTGGGGTGCAGGGCTGGGTGGGGGTACACAGGGTACACTGTGAGGTGGGCTGAGGCTTCTGGGCTGGTTTCGGTCCTATTCGTTTCTGGCATAGGGGTGATGGAGGAGGCATGGGAGGGAGGACCTGCTCCCGCGTGACCCAGTTGTGGCCACGTTTGGCCCAATTCCAGCCAGACCCAGGTCACCCAACCCTGGACAGTCAAGCTGGCAGGAACCCTCGACATCGCCCAGGCCAGTGGTCTTCAAACCTGTCCCCCCAAACCTTCTTTCAACTGTGTGTGGCTGTGCACCCCAAACTCTGCTCTGAGGACCAGACTGAGTTGTAAAGGGGGCATGAGTTTATGAGGGAGTCTCTGAGGATACCCAGGGTGGAGAGGGGAGGGTGCAAGCAGCTCCAGGATTGTCTAAACTCTTCTGTTGCTGCTACTGGAGAATCTGAGGCCCACAGAAAGGAGGCAACACACCCAGGCTCCCTGGTTACTGGGGCCCATCCAGGCTGAGGAGGAACCCAGCTGCCCACATCCTCAAACAGGGCTTTGTTCTCCAACTCAGGCCCTCCCCACATCAGAGATGTCAGGAACCTGCCTGGAAGGGAGTGGGTGTTTCCTGGGACCGAGTGGCCACCCAGGGTGCTGGGCTGTGTTGGACCTGGAAAGCAGGGAGAAGGCTGCCTTCAGGAGACAAGGATGCAAGGAGAAGCTGGAGTGGGTAAGGATGGTGGGTGTGGGCAGGTGCACGTCAAGGGGAAACCCTCGGTGACCAAGGTACCTGCCCCAGAGGATGGTGCCTGAGACAAATGGAGATTGATGATCTGGCTTGGAAGGGCCAGATACCCAACCAACCTCTGCCAGGGGGCAGCTGAGTCCCTACCTCTCAGTGAAGGCTGACAGGAGTATCAGGGCTGGGAGGGTCTTTTTCCAGATACCCATCACCACTTACAGAATGTATGTACCACAGTTCAGGCCAAGCACACAGCAGACTCAGTTAAATGGCCACAATTTTTTTTTAAAATTGAAGTATAGTTGATTTACAGTGTTGTGTTACTTTCTGCTGCATAGCAAAATGTCTCAGTTATACACATATATATGGGGCTTCCCTCGTGGCTCAGACAGTAAAAAATCCACATGTAAGGCAGGAGACCCAGGTTCGACCCCTGGGTTGGAAATATCCCCTGGAGAAGGTAATGGCAACCCACTCCAGTATTCTTGCTTGGAGAATCCCATAGGCAGAGGAGCCTGGAGGGCTACAGTCCCTGGGGTCACAAAGAGTTGGACACGACTGAGTGACTAAGCACACACATACACATACGTACAATCTGTTAAATATTCTTTTCCATTACGGTTTATCCCAGAAGATTGGTTATAGTCCTCTGTGCTTAAATGGCCACATTTAACCATTGCAGCACCCTGCAAGTTTTGTGTTTGTTCTCCAAGGAAAAACCTTAGGTTTAAAAACACTGACTTGAATGTGGCACATACTTGGCCAGAAAGTGTGACCTGACATCCTGAAAGGGAGTTCTATCTGCACAAGTCTCTCCCACACCTTTTCACATCATCTTTCCTATGGAAGGCACCACCTGACCTCCACTCCGGTGGCCTGACACCTGCTTGGTGACCAGGAAGAGATCCAGGCATAAGAGTTGCCATGGTGAGGGGCGCAGCTTGCTTGTCTCCAGTTGAAGGAAAGTGATCCAGACCTGACCTCTCCAGCCTGTCCCCTTTGAGTCCTACAGTGACTTAGAGCCAAGGACCAGAGTGACATCTGGGGACCTGAGTGTAAATTCCATTTCTCTGAGTGGGATGTCTTCTTCCACGGGTGAAAATTGCAAACAGACTCAGCTATCCTATTTTGGAACAGAAGATGTTAGATTTCAACCATTCACTTATTTCTTTATTTTGGCCGCTGTCCTCTGTATTTTAAAATTGATCTCCACCTGACCAGGATTCTCAACACTATAACTGCAAAAGGCATTGTGGCTGGGGCAGGCTCAGGGGTTCGGTTTAGTTAAGTCAGGGAGCAGGGACACAGACGTCCCCAGGGAGGCCTGGCATCAATTCAGAAGGTTTCTTGGGCTTGACAGGGCACCCAGGAGAGGATAGAGGCTGCTTGGAGGAAGTCTGACTCTAGGCTCCTGCCCCACATGCCACCAGCCACTGGCTGCCCATAAATCCTGGTGTGTGGGTCTTTTCCCAGAGACGCCACCTCCGTCTGTCTTTCTCTCTAACACTGGGGCCTTTGCTTACAGAGGGGTGCCTTCTCGGCTCCTGCTGGAGTGGGTCTGAAATGCCCAAACTCGCAGCACACAATGGGTTTTGGAAATTTTTCATGAACACTCCTTGCTGTAAGCTGGTGGAAGCCCGAGGAATAGGAGGCCCTAGGAGGCTCCTTCTGGGAGGGACTTGGGACAAGCTGTTGGTGTCCAGGGCTCCACCAGGACAGCAGGTCTTTCCTCCTGTTCCTGTCAAGCCCGGAAACAGCTTGGGGGCAGACAGCACTTTGACAGAGCTGTCTTTTCAGCCAGGGACTATGGCTGCATTGCATTTCATAGATACCACCATGTTTCCAAATAAAAAGGAAGAAAAGGGTCCCTCTCACAAGTGGTTGTTTGTAAGTAACTTATTTATTTATTTTTTTTGGTGTTTGTATGTTTATTGATCTCTGCCCTTACACTCATCCTGGCGTTCATCCCCCAGGACCTTTCCAGCTAATTCATTTTAAGAGAAATAAAATATATAACCTGTCATTTCTCAATAGTGTAGATTTTGTTTCCACACAGAAACACAAATTAATTAATATACTGATATAACTAGATGCAGCTGTAAAATGGAAGCTAATCTTCATTCTGGGTGTTAAAAGAAATACTACATTATTCTCTGTTACTGCCACATTTGCAAATCTTCACAAAGGAAGGTGTTGTTTTGCAGTGGTTCTTACTGTATTCAGTAACATGAACACCTTGAGAAGTAGATTTACTAGATTGTTAGGATGTTAGACCTCTTTTTAAAAGTATGTACTGAACAGCATAATACTCAGCAGAAAGCTCACCACCCAACGGTGGTCTCTGTGGCTGTCCAATTATACATCTGCATCTTACCCTCTATCTTGACTCCCGTCTGCACTAGCACACTTGGAAATTGTTACATGTGGTAGCAAAGAAAGGATAATCAAATTGTCTCTACTCAAAATCATCTGCTGCTAATTATAGCACAGAATTATTATTATTATTATTTGTATTTCTGTGCCACCTTTATAGTTCTGGTTTCTCATTTCTTAATTAGTAAATTCAGCGTGCAGGTTCTATCCCAGGCTAATTTATACACTTGCGGAAGAAACGGCCTCTTAAATCCACAGAGTGTTGAGGTGGCGAGCCCCCAACCACGTCAGATTCATTTCACATATGATAATATACATGTTTCAATCCATTCTCCCAAATTATCCCACCCTCGCCCTCTCCCACAGAGTCCAAAAGACTGCTCCACTGCTCTGCTGTTGTCTTGTATACAGGGTTATCGTTATCCTCTTGCTATATTCCATATATGTGTGTTAATATACTGTATTGGTGTTTTTGTTTCTGGCTTACTTTGCTTTGTATAATAGGCTCCAGTTTCGTCCACCTCATTAGAACTAATTCAAATGTATTCTTTTTAATCGCTGAGTAGTACTCCACTGTGTAAATGTACCACAGCTTTCTTATCCATTTGTCTGCAGATGGACATCTAGGTTGCTTCCACGTCCTGGCTATTATAAACAGTGCTGCGATGAACATTGGGGTACATGTGTCTCTTTCAATTCTGGTTTCCTCGGTGTGTATGCCCAGGAGTGGGATTGCTGGGTCATATGGCAGTATCCTCTTACACAGTTGGTGGGAATGCAAACTAGTACAGCCACTATGGAGAACAGTGTGGAGATTCCTTAAAAAACTGTAAGTAACTTATTAAACATCACATCAGCTCGGGGACATTATAGCTAAGAGGATAAGAAATGTACCATGCCTTTACCCAAACATCCGTAGTTCTTAAAACATCCTGCAAGGAGATACTATTATCACTATTTTACGGAGGAGTAATGGGGTCTCTTTTCCAGTGAGTCAACTCGTCGCATGAGGTGGCCAAAGTATTGGAGTTTCAGCTTTAGCATCAATCCTTCCAATGAACACCCAGGATTGATCTCCTTTAGAATGGACTGGTTGGATCTCCTTGCAGTACAAGGGACTCTCAAGAGTCTTCTTTAGCGCCACAGTTCAAAAGCAGCAATTCTTCGGCGATCAGCTTTCTTCTCAGTCCAACTCTCACATCCATACATGACCACGGGAAAAACCATAGCCTTGACTAGACGGACCTTGGTTGGCAAAGTAATGTCTCTGCTTTTTAATATACTATCTAGGTTGGTCATAACTTTCCTTCCAAGGAGTGTCTTTTAATTTCATGGCTGTAGTCAGCATCTGCAGTGATTTTGGAGCCCAAAAAAATAAAGTCTGACACTGTTTCCCCATCTATTTCCCATGGAGTGATGGGATCAGATGCCATGATCTTTGTTTCCTGAATGTTGAGCTTCAAGCCAACCTTTTCACTCTCCTCTTTCACTTTCATCAAGAGGCTTTTGAGTTCCTCTTCACTTTCTGCCATAAGGGTGGTGTCATCTGCATATCTGAGGTTATTGATATTTCTCCCAGCTATCTTGATTCCAGCTTGTGCTTCTTCCAGCCCAGCGTTCCTCATGATGTACTCTGCATATAAGTTATAAAAGCAGGGTGACAATATACAACCTTGACGTACTCCTTTTCCTATTTGGAACCAGTCTGTTGTTCCATGTCCAGTTCTAACTGTTGCTTCCTGACCTTCATACTGCTGGGAGGGGTTGGGGGTAGGAGGAGAAGGTGACGACAGGGAGTGAGATGGCTGGATGGCATCACCGACTCTATGGACATGAGTTTGAGTGAACTCCGGGAGTTGGTGATGGACAGGGAGGCCTGGCGTGCTGTGATTCATGGGGTCGCAGAGTCGGACACGACTGAGCAACCGAACTGAACTGAATGGGGTCTCAGAAAAAGCAAGTACCTGGATCAAAATGACACAGTCAGGGACTTCCCTGGCAGTCCAGTGGTTAAGACTCTGTGCTTCCACTGCAGAGAACATGAGTTTGATCCCTGATGGGGGAACTAAGATCCCACAATCCACTCAGAGCATCCAAAAAGAAAACCCCCTAAGCCGACACAGTCAGAAAGTGGTGAAGCCTGGGTTCAGACTTAGTTCTGGAGCTCTTCAGATGGGCGGTAATTTTGGGACAGGCACCTTCAAGTTTGGGCAATATGCCCAGGTGTGGGAAGACTCAGAGCCCAGGTCATGCCCTGCAGGGGGTACCAGCCAGCCTGGCTCCAGAGATGCTCTGTTAAGGCCTCTCGGTAAACAGCTCATGACCATCTCAGATGTGACAGGGGGTGAAAGAAGCAAGGAAGAAGGCTTGTTACCCAACTTCCTAGCTTGGTAAAGGAGGCAAATCTAGGAATGTTTAGGGATGTTTAGGTGGTCAAGTTCAACAGAAAGGCGAGGAAATGATAGCTGTGAATGTCAGGCTGTTTGGCGAGGATGGGGGGCAGTGGGAGAGGATTCCAGCTTGGGGGTGGTTCTGGGGAATTGCAGTGGTCCATTTCCTGCCCCAGAAGTGATCTTATTGAATGTTGGTTTTGTTATAAGTCATTGAGCTGTGTGTCTGTTTTGTGCCCTTTTCTTTATTCACAGTAAGTTTCACAATAAAATAGGTTTGAAGAAGACAGAAAGAGAATGAAATGCTCAGTTCGTAAAACATGTCATTCTGAAAAACGAAACAAAACAAAACCAGACCCGCTCCTTGCGCAGTGCTCCCAGCTGGAGCAGGCAGTTCCCCCATGGACCTGAAGAATCTTCTACTGTCTTCTCTCCTGGATGCACCAGCTTTTCTTTCAGTCTCTTCCACAACTGGTATTGGCAGCACTTGGTTTCTGGTCCCTGTTCCTCATGCTTGCTTGATGAGAATAGTCAGTGCTCCACCTACAGGGACCCTCTCCAGGGGGCCAGCCCATCTCCACCCAACCCTGCAGGCAGGCTGGGCCAGTACCAGAGCAGTCATCCATTGTTCTTGCCCATCGAATCTGCTCTGCTGACAGCTCTGAAGAAAGAGGAGGCCTCAGAGTAGGTGGCAGCAGGGGTGGTCCTCTGCCTCCCCTGGTCACATGCTGGCCCAGATCCTGGATTGGAGTGACCAATCCCCAGGAGCCAAAGGCTGCCCACAACTGCCCACCACGAGGCATTTCAGCCCACACCTGGCCAGTGTGTTCTAACAACAGGAGGATTCAGGCGGGTTCAGCCCTGACCACTTCTCTGAGCCCCTAGACTAAAGATAATCATACCTCCTTCCCAAGGGCAGGTGCTTGGTTTCAACGTAATGACACAGGAAAGGCACGGGGTGCTTATGTGGAAAGGGCCCGACCACATGGCTTTCTTGCCCAGGACAGCCTTCCCTTCCTGCAGGCACAGAGCCTTCCCGGTTGCCTCTAACACAGGTGGGCCAGACACGCCCCCTTCCGACTCCCACAGCCCCTGGCTTGCCCCAGCGAAGGTGTTTCACCTTGCCCTGTCCTCCCCTGGGCCGAGAGCCTCTGGAGCACAGGCACCTGTCTTATATTCTGGGAGCTCTGGATTGGAGGATGCTGACCAGCTTCCAGAGTAACCCCCAGATCTCCCTTTGAGGCCCTTGTTTCTGTGGGTTACTCTGGTTACACCCCATTCACCGCGGGTCATTCAAGTCCTAGTTTAAATATGTCAGTGGGTTTCACCTTTTAAGGAAAGCCTATGAAGAGTTAGTTTTATTGGAGAGTTAGAGGATTCTTTTGTAAAGCCACAAAGCCCATCTGATTTTTTTTTCTTACATAAATCCAGATTTTGAACACCGGAGGATCTGGGAAGCAGACTCCAGGACAGAGATCATTGTGCAGGACATTTAACAGGGAATGCCATTTTGTTTTTTTGTTTTGGGCGTTTTGCAGGATCTTAGTTCCATGACCAGGGATTGAACCTGTGCCTCCGTGCAGTGAAAGCGCCAAGTTCTAACCACTAGACTGCCGGGGAGTTTCCAATAGGGAATGGTCTTGAGGTTGGCACTGGGAGTGGGACGTGGGGGAGGAAGCAGGGAAGAACAGATGGACATATTGGGCTGCCAAGTAGTCCCAGTGGGGCCTCCAAGGGCCTTATGGGCAGCTCAAGGCTGGAACACATTTCAGAGTTTCCCCCACAAGGAGTAAGAGAGCCAGACCCTTACATCACCTGCCAGTCAGTCCCTGAATGCTGGTCACCCAAGAGGGTTGTGGAAAGCATGTGGTTTGAAGGCAGGGTGGACGTGACTTGAGGGCAGCAATTCTTGCAGGGACTATGGAGGGCTACACCCTACCCAGCAACCTGGAGAGAAGGTCCTTCATCCCTGAAGTGGACCTTCATGAGTATCCATTACCCATACTCCCCCGCCCCCCATCATGTGAAACTTTCATAAGCAAAAATTAGGGAACTGCTGTTTCCTGAGGGTCTACTATGAGTGAGACTCTGCGCTTCATTCTCTCAGAAAATCCTCATAATGGCTTTGTCAGATGGGGGTTATTGCACCCATTTTCCAGATGAGGAAACAGAGGAGAAAGAAGGCCAGTTATCAGCTGAGTGTCAGAGCTTCGCTCCCTGCTGCCAGGCCCCCTGCGAGCACCCACATCCTTTCCCTTCGGGTTCCCACCTTGCCTTGTGTAGACCTGCAACTTGTCCTAGAACCACTCACCCTTCCAGGCAGCCAGCCCTCTGGCACACTCCTGGTGAACTAGAGGCCAACCTGGATGAGACTCAGTGAGGCCAACCACCAGGGTCCAGGGCCCAGCATGAGGGCCCAGGGCAGGCCAAGGACGGATCCCCGGCCAAAGAAATCCTGGTTCCCAGACAGAATCGGAGTCAGAGATGCAGAGGCTGGCTTCCCTGAAAAGTGCCACCTTGCAGACATGAGGTAGTGAACACACTGGCCTGTGAGGATACCCACTCAACAGACATTGGACACCACAGAGGAGGCGACTGAGTTCTGAGGCTCACTCTAGGCCACCAGTTATGGAGGGTCAGGAGAGGAGTACAGGTCTCCTTGACTCTTTCTTTCTTCCCAGGTTTGGACCCTAATCCCGCACAAAGATGCTCTGAAGTGACTTATGCCAAGGCTGGCAGGGTGTGAGTTCTCATGTCCATTGAGGAAGGCACCTCACCTATGGCTAACCTTGGCTATGACCTTAGGAAAGACTGAAGAGCTTGCGCTGCTGGGTGGAAGAAGACAGTCCTGGCAGGGCAGGGGGTGGTGGTTGGGTCACACAGCCGAGATCACCATTGCTTTTACCCAAGGCCAATCAGACAGAGGGTGGAAGGCCCATGGGACTTCTCTCTGTTGCAGGAAGGGGGACCCCTTCCAGGGCCCGAGAGTGGATTCTTGTCTAACACTCAGAAATGAATTGTCAGAGGAGACACACGTGATGACAGAGCAAGAAACTTTATTGGGAAGAGGTGCCCAGGCAGAGGCAGCAGGGTAAGGGAACCCAGAACTGCTCTGCCATGTGGCTTGCAGTCTCAGGTTTTATGGTGATGGGCTCAGTTTCTGGGTTGTCTCTGGACAATCATCTTGCTTGGCTCATATTTGGTCTGACTCAAGGTTTTTCCTAATTATGTGTGCATCTCTCAGTCAAGATGGATTCCAGCAAGAAGGCTTCTGGGGGGTTGGCAGGACATACAGACTGGAGTCTCCTCCCTCTTTTTGGCCCTGCCCTAGTTCTTAGTTTTCTGCAGCAGCATCATGTTCCTTATCGGAACCTTCTGCTATGAGACAACTCATGCAAGTAGTTACCATCATGCCTGGCCAAAAGGTTGGTCAACGGTTCCCTACCGCTCCTGGACAGAGGCATGTATACCTTTCAAAGGAGGCGGGGGAGGGTCTCTCAGCACCTCCCTGGTGGCAACTTGAGAATAGGGTCTGGCTCAGTGTCCCTGCTGGAGGCCTTGATTCCGCCACCTGCGTATCCTCTTGGGGTTGGACCGGCACCTTCCACCGCTGCCCAGAGCCCACTAATCAGTCATTTTCTCTACACTGAGAGAGCCCAGGCTGTAGAGCTCGCGATATGCGGAGTTGACTGTCTCTTGCAGCAGGACGGCCGTCCTTGGGAAGTGGGCTTTGCTTCATTTATTGCTGTGTCATCTGTACCTAGAGCAGAGCCTGAACAGGTAGATGCTCCATGAAGAACAAGTCCTGAGAGAAAAGATGGCAAGGTTGGGCCTCTCTCATGTCCCCACCACCCTGTCTTTCCTCTCCCTGGCTCTCAGTAGCCTGGCCTTTCCTCTCTGCAGATTTCCAGTTCCCTGGAGGGGACATTGGCTCTCAGAGATCCTGGGCCCAGGCTCACCGGAGTCAGCTGGTGGGGTGGGGGAAGGGGGAGGTAACTGGGTGGCTCAGGAAAGTAGCTCTGGCTAGAGTGAGTGCTGGCAGCCACGTGGCATGTCTGCACTGTCTGAGACAAGTGTCTTGATTTATTATTCTCTCCTCTCCTTTCCCTCGTCAACTGTGAGCTTTTGGACATAGGGTACCATCTCATCTTGCTGTTGTATTTTCAGAGCACTGAGCCCAGAGGCAGAGACACACACATCATTTGGGTCACAGATCTGAATTCGACACAGTGCCTGTCCTCCAGGCACTCACTGGCTAAAGTGGCAAACAGTTCATTAAAATGCAGTGTGCCAGGGTACATGAAGATATTGGGGAGGGCCTGGAAGGGGCCCCACACCCAGTCTCAATGATTGGGAGGGCCTTTCTGGAGATGAAGCTCTAGGTGGATGGATTTTAAAACTTATTTCCCTATTCTAATTTTCTGCATGTTTAAAGAAGTAATTTCAAATTTGGAGAAAAGTTACAAAAATCGTGCAAAGAATTTCCAGTATCCTTCACTCAAATTCCTTGAAATGTTACTATTTTGCCACATTTACTTTCTTTCCCTCTCTCTTCCCCATATCTATCCATTATCTATCATCTTTATCTATAACTCTCAAAATTTATTTTTCCTAAAGTGTTTCAGAATAAGTTGCAGATATGATGAGCTTGTACGTCTAAATAGTTCAGTGAGAGTTTCCTAAATGCAAGAGCAACCCCAGTACCATGATCAACATTAGGAAATTGTAGGGAGTGTTGTGGGCAGCCTGTGGGTGTGGAGAGGGGTGGTGTGTGCAGTAGTCTGAGCAGGGTGTCTGTGCTGAGCGCCTGGGAAGGGTGAAGGAGGCCAGACTGCAGAGCAGACAGCCCCGGCAATGGAACAGCCCTGACATCTAGTTGAGTGTTAGCACGGGGAGCCCCACAGATTTGCAGGTTGGGCAGCCTGGGCTCTGGTACGCACCTTAAACTGCATCTCTCAGGTCCTTCCGGCCTGGACTGATGATCCCGGTGGTTGAGGGCCCTCGGTTCATGGGGCAACTCAGTGGCCCTGCTCAGTTCAGCAAGAACAGAATGTACTCCAGGAGCCCAAGGAACAGGGAGTGGAAGGGCAGGGAAGAAACAGAAAAAAGTGAGTGATAATAAGTGTCTGGCATGGGCCAGGCCTGTTTTGTAACCTGTGATGACGTCTCCCAGTGGGTGAGTCACCGTTCTTCTTCGAGGGCCCACTCCTTCCGCATTCACCCACCCCCACAACCATCCTGCTTCAGCCGCCTGGCACTGTCCCACCTGCCTTGTTCCTCAGGACTGAGCACAAGAACTTTGGGTTGTTCACAGTGGGGTTCAAATCCTACCATGGCTGCTGTGTGAGTCTGAGCAAGTTGCTTGACCTCTCTGAGCCTCAGTTTCACTTCTCTAAAGCCTGAATGACAGTCCATGCCTTGTAGGTTATGGTGGGGATAACCTGGGGCCTGGCTCACCTGCCAGGGTGCCTGGTACTTAGTATTATTCAGTAGGTGTTTATGGAACTGAGAGGGAGGAAAAGGGAAGAAAACTCATAAGCTCATGCCTGGCCTACAGCAGATCTAGGGGAAACGTCAGTTGTTTTAAGTGAGGGCTTTAAACCATCCAGTCACGACCCACTGCATCTGCTCAGAGGCAGGTAACCCAGGCTGAGCCCACAGTGCTGAAGGTGCTGGATGGTCCTGGTGGCCGGTCACGGCCAGCCTCCCCACCCCACGTGTGCTCTCAAACCTTGAAGACTCTGCCGCCAGGAGACTAAGCGGGGGTGCTGATGGATCTCATAGGCAGGACCGCCAAGGCCAGTACTGGCTGTGGGAGCCCCAGGCAATGCGCTGCGTGGAGGAGAGTGCCAGCGTGCTGGTGGGAGGGGTGGGCTGCCAGGGCCTTCCTCTCCTCCCCCCACCCCACCCCCCGACCAGGTAAACCAACACCTGGCCCTCCTCCCGCAGACCTGTGCCTCCCCTACCTCTCTTGGCTGCTCTGGGAGGTTTGAAGGTGTTGCAAATTGCTCTATGATGTTCTGGAGCCAAACCATGTCCCTGGCCCACAGCCCAGCCCCTGGGGCTTGGCATCTGCTGCTTTGTCCCTGCAAGACAAGCTGCCTTTGATGGCCTGGAGTTCTGAAGGCTTTGGTTTGAAGGACCAGGCCAGCAGCATCCTCACCTGGCTGGGAGTGGAGAGGTGCCTCCCTGAGGGTCAAGGAGAATCGAGGAGGAGGTCAGAGGATGCAGCCTTGGGCTGCTTCTGTCCCAGGCCCCAACCACCCAAAGGTGCTTCTGTGGTTGAGTGGGGTAGAGGCTCAGAGCCTGGACTCTGAAGCCAGACATCCTGGGAGCCACTTACCCCCAATGTGACCTTGGACAACTGTCTGCCGTCTCAGCTCAGTTTTCTCACTGGTAAGGTGGAGGTGGGAACAGTCTTCACCTCTGAGTAGCTCTGTGCCAGGTAAATGAGCTAATGCCAGTAAACTGTTTAGAGCAGCCTGGACTCGTGGGCTCTGTGCAAACATGAGCCATCACTATGAGAATGCAGGAACAGAATAGATCCTTCTTTGGGGCAGGATGAGGACAGCTTTCCCTCAGCTGAACCTCCTCCCGCCCTCTGTGATCTAGCCCCACCCTCCATCTACCCTTACTTTTGACCTCTCCCTTCCATTCATGGCAGCCCCAAGAGCTGATGTACTTTTCAGAACTCACCCAGGCCTTCTCCACCCACCAGTGCAGGGGTCCCCTTCCCTCTGATCATCCTGCTTCCCTCTGTCAGGTTTGTAGGGGATACTGGAATGTTGCTATGAGGCTTGGTGAGGCAGCAACCATTTTGCCACTGTGAGGCAATACACATAAAGGAAAGGAGTTTCAGATAATTTGAAGCCAGATGTATTCTTATCTTCTACAATGTCTAAAGAAAGAAAATTTCTGTCACAGCCATACAGAAGCAAACACTGGCAGTGCCCACTCCAGCAATGCCCACAAGAGCCTTTTTAGTCAATGAAGTGAAGTGAAGTGAATTTGCTCAGTCGTGTCCGACTCTTTGCGAACCGTGGACTGTAGCCCACCAGGCTCCCTCGTCCATGGGATTCTCCAGGCAAGAATACTGGAGTGGGTTGCCATTTCCTTCTCCAGGGGATCTTCCTGACCCAGGAATCGAACCCAGGTCTCCCACATTGAAGGCAGATGCTTTAACCTCTGAGCCACCAGGGAAGCCCTTTCAGAATTCTGGACCCATTGGTTTCCTCTCTGTGTGCCACATTCATGCTCTCTGAGCAACCTACGTATGGTTTTTGGTTTTCCAATGAAGGTCTGCTGTGGGAAGAAGGCAGAGTCACAGGCCAAGAACAGTTTCCATCATGTCCCAGGGATACTCATTATAAATAAATTGCACAGGCCTGAAGGTTTACACATGTGAGTCCATCTAAAGAGATGGAGCCGCACGTGGGGTGTCCCCTAAAGCAGATTTCCAAAGCCTTGCACTGTGGGACTCTTACTCATGAGCTTGGGAATTGCAGAAGATGAGCAATGCCTGTAGGATGAACAGGCACAAGATTTATGTAGAATAAATCTTGCCTCCCCCACCGCAGCTGGGTTCCTGAGGGCAAGACCTGCACATACTTCACCTCCAAATGCTGAGCAGGGGACCCAGCCCTTGCAGTGATTACCAAGTGCATGCCCAGGATTAACAGCTGGTGAGTGTGAGCAGTGAGGCCTTCAAGCAGGAGCAGGAGACTGAGGACAGGAAGCCAAATATCTATGTCTGCTGCTACCAGACACCTTGATTGACCCCAGATGCCTGGGGGACCCTCAGCCCATTTCCGTAGGTGCTGAAGGGACATGACTCCCAGACACCGGAGTCCTTGGCCCTGTCTTGGGCTGTAGTCCAGAGCTGCAGGTGGGTTTCCTACAGAGGAGCTGCTCTTTGAATCTGCTTTGCCTTTTCCAGAGTCTTCTCTCAGAGCATCTCTGAGTTCCATTTGGTTAGCTGTCACACAAGGATTTCTTGAGCCCTCTATGTGGAGAAAGACTGAGGTCTGGCTGCAGACTGGATTTCATTAGGATTCAAATTCAGGTCTGGGTCAGGACCAGACATGGCCTCCTGGATAAGGTAAAGATTAATATTAAAGCCAGGCCGGAGGGTCAGTTTTTGGTCACATTTTTGTCCATCTCATAGGATGTGGAAGTTGGAGCTGGACTTTTACAGGATTGACCCTCTGGGACCCCCTGAAGTGCCCCTCCCTCCCCTTAGCACCCACTCCACCTGCCACTAAAAGGCTGATGGGCTCGTGTTGAGTTTCTCCCAGGTGTGTCTGGCTGTTGGGTGATGATACCACCTTCCCGTGGGCAGGGCCCTGGCCTTCCACTGACTGGGAACCTGCAGCTTTAGCCAGATGGCTGGAGGAGCGGCGCTGGTGTCTGCCCGTCCAGCCGGGCGCACTTGCCTCCTGAGGATCAGATCCGTGGTGCTTCCTCACTGCCAGGCTCCCACCCTCCCTGCCCGGCCTTGACTTTCAGAGGTGAATGGGGTTGTGATTAAAGGTACTGCAGAGCCAAGTTTCCAGGGTCTTGTGAAGCCAGGGTTAGAAGCTGGCTCAGGGGGTGCAGACAGTCATGTCTGGCGCTTGTCACTCTGAGACGGAGCCGTTGCGGGTTTGCTCCGGTGAACGGGTCCAGGCAGCTGGGGGAAACCGAGGGCAGGGGGGAGATGGGAGGGAGTCAGGGTAATGAGCCGCATGAGGCTGCCTCTGGAGCTGCCACCTCCTTCTGGAGAGAGGGAACATGGTGTACGTGCGTGTCCTCAACCAGGAAACCCAATGCTTGTTGATCTTGAGCGCCTGCCGGAGCCTTGGCCCCAGTTCTGGGCGCGTATCATCCAGCCTGTGAACGCTGGATCTGGGGGCCTGTGGAAGGGGGAGATGTGGGGGACCTGGGTGCCTCTGTCATCAGGGCCCGCCAGAGAGGCAGTGCCTCCCAAGGGACAACTGGAAAGGTCCCTACTGAGCACCTACTGGACATGGGCATTGTTCAGAGTGCATCAGATACATTGTTTCATTTCATCTTGGGAGCAAGTCTGCAAGAGTTCAGCCTCATTACACAGGGATGCAAAGCAGGTGTGACAGGAGTAAGACCCAGGCCTTGTCATTTTTTCTTAAGAGAACATCCTTCCCATGTGACAAAACAGAGACCAGCGAGATTCTCAAACCCACTGACTTGACCTGAGTTCACCCAAGCAGAGCCTGAGGTTTCCGGCCTCTGTGTGAAATCTTTTGGTGTAAGTACTGAAACAGAGCAGGACCATACGGTCCTTGCCGCCCCACTATGTCCTCTGCCTGCCTTTTGCTGTGAAAACCTTTAATCAAAAAATATGTTTAATCAGAGAAGTGAGAAATGCTGAAACAAAGGAAAACAGTCAAAGGATACTAAATAATAATAATGTAGTCATTAAGCATAGTCAAGGACATTTAGTTCTTTCTCAAGGGCTATAGATAGTATTCTGAGCCATATCCTGTGAACTGTCTTATAGATACCGAAACACCAGGTGGAGAAGTTAGCTACACGATGACCAGACTGTACCCAGGACTTGAGCTGCCACAGTTCTGAGAATGGACCACAAAGAAATGGGAACAAATGGACCCTGGAACTGAAGATTAACTGTACCTGAAACAAACAAGATGATGCTGGTCAGACCACTGATGATCAGTCTGAAGATGACTGTTAGAGATGACTGTGCTGCTTTTGCATGTAACACCCCACCCCCACCCCTTCTATAAGAGCTGTCACCCCCTGCTTGTTAGGGGGTGGGGATCGGCCTTTGGACAGATGTCTGCCACCCTCCCCTCTCCAGTTGCCAGCATCTGAAATACAGCAAAGTTTCCACCAATCTGGCCTGTTTACTGGCTTTTGAGTGGCAAGTGGCTGGACCTGCCCCTCTCCCCCACATACATTTTGGTAACAGTATGACCCTTGGGAGATGGAGCAATGGAGAGGGGAGAGCATGGGCTGGGATGGAGAACAGATGCTTGAATGGGGTTGATGACAGACCCCTGCCTCCTGGCTTCAAGAAGTGGCACATACTCCTCCTGGGGGAGGGAGGCGGGGGTCTTATCCTTAGGTTCCTGCATCCCACCATTTCCTATTGTAACTGTGTGGCCACCAGGCAAGGAATGCTCAGTGGATGAGAACTCAGACCTGGGCCCCGCAGGTACCCATGTGGCTGGCGCAGAAGGCAGGTGAGATCCAGAAGGTCTGAAGCCGTGCAGACCAAGAGGCCGATATGCCCAGTCTCCTCAACATACAGTTGGAGACACTGAGAGGGAGCGTGAAAGGCCATGCCTTGGTAGCTGAACCAGGACTGGCTTGAGATCTCTTGACACTCAGACGACTCAGGTGACTGAGGTGGTGACAGACAGAAGGTGACCTGGCTCTGGGTGTGCATGTAAAGTCTGTGTAATAACACAGAGAGAGTTTTTGGAGTGACAGGTAGGTGGCCAGTAATGAAGCAAGAATGCAGTCTTCTCTAGAAAGTTCTCAGGGGTGTGTGCCCTGTTTAAAAAAGGATGCCCGCTGCCTCCAGGGCTGGGAGGTCTGAGCCCAGTGTCCAGGCCTCTGTCCCAGTCTTTGGAGGGGTGTCAGGCCAGTCCAGGCCCAGTCAGGGCCTTGACATCAGTCACTCCCAGGAGGAGAGGAGCCAGGGGGACAGCCCATCTGGGCTGTGGAGCTGTTGCTACAGGATCTCAGGCAGCCCAGGGGCCCAGGTAGAGCAAGAATGATGAGTAACTGGGCTTTGCCTTCCAAGTAAAACCCACCCCAAACCCCAGACGAAACCACCTCCAGAGCTTGCCAGCTGCTGCTGCCAGAGTCATCAATATGTATTGTTCCCTTAGACATGTTCCCTCGGCGCTTTTGACCACTGGGTTCCGGGGACGGGCTCGGTGTGGGCTTACACTCTGAGGATGGACACATCTTAATGGGATCTGTTCCCCAAGCCACCCCACCCCACAGCCTCCAGCAGCAGGGTCATGGGGAGGAACGCAGCTTTCAGGCTGGATGAGGCTGGAAAGCCGGCACCAGGCCTCGAAAGCTGGTTGACCTTGGCCTTAGAAATTCCTCGGCTACTCAAAGGGGTGATCACATGGCCCTCGCTCTTATAGCATTGGCATGAAGGATACAAAAATCCCCGAGCAAAGCATTGAGCAGGAAGGAGTGAAGTGTAGTGTTCCTGCTACTTCTCAGCCATGCTGGGAAGCATCAGACTTCTGGCAAAGAACGTGGGGGGTCCTGGTCGAACAGGCCTGAATTCCCACATCAGTCTCCTCCACCCAACACATGTGACCTTTCTAAGCTTCAGTTTCCTCATCTGTGAAATGGAGCCAGTGAAGATGGCCAGCAAGATGGTTGGGAGAGCTAGAAGTTGGGCAGGCCTGGCTCTCAACTCAGTGCCAGAGGCTGGCGGACTTATGAAAATGACACAGAAACAGTCACCTAAAAGACGACTCTCCAGGTTAGACCAAGCATCAGGGCCAGAGCAAGGGCCACATCCTCTCTATGAGGCCAATGTTAAGACACACCTCTTCTGTGAAGACCTCTTGAGTTCTTTCAGTGCTCATCTGGGCTCTTCCTTTGACAACTAGACCCCACAGTGTCCAGATTACTCTTTTTAGCTTTATCTTACTGCAGGGGATACTGTTATTGGAGTGGGGAGAATACTGCCCAGCGTATTTGCCCCTGCCCATCCTATTTGAAAGGAAGGCCCATTTTTGTGATACTGGCAGGATATAAGCCACCCCACTCTGATAGCTGAAGAGGTTAGATGTACCCTCACCAAGTTCCTTGGCATGTTGACCAGGCTTGGCCAAAAAGACACTGGTATCCAGGGCTCAGAATCTTAAGTGGTAACATTGTTCAAAGGGAGAGTTAGACACTGTTCCCCATGGCCACATCTAGAGGTGACAGCAGCAGTCCTAGAGACCAGCCACAGTGAGGTGGACCTTGCCCAGAGGACCTGGGGGTGTGACTGGCTATGCTTTTGGCTTCCAGCCTCCTTTGGCTCCTGGCCATTTCCTGAGCTTTGTTCTCCCACCTTCCTGCCAATTTTGAGATTCCTGGCAGCCAGAGTTGGGTTTCTGTGGTTTGCACTCAACACACGTATTTGCACTTGCATGATACCAACTGTTCCAGGTGAGCAAATACTCTTCCCTCAAATGGATTACAATCCCCAAGGGCAGATATACTGCCTTACACCCTAGTGTAATTCCCACCAAATGCCTCCCAGTGTGGGTAGACCAAGTGTGCGGGTGAAGCTCAGACTGTCAAACAGAGCTGGGATTGGATCCAGGTTCTGTTACTTATGGAATTTTGGGTTTTGAGAAGTTATTTAATCACCATGGACCTTAGTTTTGTCATCTGTAAAATGGGCAGAAAGGTACCTACTTCCTAGGGTCTAGGGATAGGATGGGTACATGATAGAGGGAGAGGATGGGACTCAGGCTGCTCACAAAACAGCTTTTCATGATGGACTGGTCTGAGGATGCAGATAGGGGCAGGGGTGAGGCTTTAGGAGGGGGGTTGGGACCCCAAGTGTGAGGAGCTATGATGATCAGAGGCAAAGTACCTGGTAATTAATTCTGTTTTTATCATTGTTAGATTTCACTTTGCCATCTTTGTTATTTATATTTTATTCCCTTCAATATCCACTTATGATAAAAAAAAAAAACCAAATTCTCAACAAAGTGGGTAAAGAGGGAACATACCTCAATATAATAAAAGCTGTATATGACAAGCCCACAGCTAGCATACTCAAAGGTGAAAAACTCAAAGCATTTCTTCTAAGGTCAGGAGCAAGACAAGGATGACCACTTTCACCACTTTTATTCAACATCGTATTGGAACTCCTAGCCACACAATCAGGCATGGAAAAGAAATAACAGGAATCCAAGTGAAAAAGAAATAAAATTGTCACTCTTTGCAGGTGACATAATACTAAACACAGAAAACCCTAAAGATGCCACCAAAAACCTACTAGAATTCATCAATGAATTCTGTAAAGTTGCTGGCCAATAGAGAATTAACATCCAAAATATACAAAGAAATCATGCAACTCAACATCAATAGAACAAACAACTACAGACTTCCCTGGTGGTCCAGTGGTTTGGACTCCATGCTTCCACTTCAGGGGACATGGGTTCAATCCCTGGATGGGGAACTAAGATTCTGTATGCTGCACAGTGTAGCCAAAAACACAAACACAAAACCAAAACTCAAAAAACCCAATTTAAAAATGGGCAGAAAATGTGAATAGACATTTTTCCAAAGAAGACATACAGATGGCCAACAGGGACATAAAAAGATGCTCAACATCACTAATCATCAGGGAAATGCAAATTAAAAACCACAATGAGACATCACCTCCTACTTGTCAGAAGGACTATTATCAATAAGACAAGTAACAAGTGTCGGTGAATATGTGGAGAAAAGGAAACATTTACATACCACTGATGGTAATATACACTGCTGCAGTCACTGTGGAAAACAGTATGGAGATTCCTTCAAAAGTTAGAAATAGAACTACCCTTGACCCAGAAATTTCACTGTTGTTTTTTTATCCAAAGAAACAAAAATACTATTAGGAAAGATACATGCACCCCAATGTTCAAAGCAGCATTATTTACAAGACATGGCTAAGTGACCATCAAAAGATGAATAGATAAAGATGTGGTACATTATATGCTAAGTCACTTCAGTTGTGTCCAACTCTGTGCGAACCCATAGACGGAAGCCCACCAGGCTCCCCCGTCCCTGGGATTCTCCAGGCAAGAACACTGGAGTGGGTCGCCATTTCCTTCTCCAGGTACATTATATTATATATAATGGAATATTACTCAGCCTTGAAAAAGAATGAAATCTTGGTATTTGCAGCAACATGGATGGACCTAGAGGATATCATGCTAAATGAAATAAGTCAGAGAAAGACAAATACTATGTGATTTCACTTATATGTGGAGTCATAGATACAAAGAGCAAATAGATGGTTGCCAGCGGGAGGGGTGAGGGGGAATAAGTGAGGGAGACTAAGAGGTACAGACTCTCAGTTACAAAATAAATGAGTCACAGGTATAACATGTACAGTGTGGAGAATATAGGCAATAATTATGTAATATCTCTTCAAAATGACAGACGGTAATTAGACTTATCTTGGTGATCATTTTGAAATGTATAGAAATATCAAATCACTATGTTGTGTAACAGGAACTCACATAGTGTTTCAGGTCAATTATACTTCAAAAACAGACAGACAAACTTGTAGAAAAAGAGATCAGATTTGTGGTTATCAGAGGTGGAGTTGAGGGAACTGGATGAAGGTAGTCAAAGGAACAAATTTTCAGTTGTAAGTTAAGTAAGTAAGGGATGTAATGTACACCATGATTAATTTAATTAGCACTGCCATGTGTTATGCATGAAAGCTGTTAAGAGAGTAAATCCTAAGAGTTCTTATCACAGGAAAAGAATTTTTTTCTATTTCTTTAATTTTATGTTTATATAAGATAATGGATGTTCACTGAACTGACCTTGATAATCATTTCATGACATATGTAAATCATTGTGCCATACACCTTAAAATTACACAGTGCTGTATGTCAGCTATATCTCAATAAACTAGAAGAAAAAAAGTTTTTAATCTTATTTCTTGGTTGAAGTTTCCAAAGATTTATATTTTTACTCCCAAACAAAGCCTGAATTCCTTGAGGAAGAAGGTTTTGTATTTTTCACCTTTTCATCCTTCGTAGCATCCAGTGCATAGTACAGGCATACCTTGTTTTACTGTAGTTTGTTTTATTGTGCTTTTTTCTTTCTTTTTTTTTTTTAGCAAATTCAATGTTTCTGGCAACCCTGTCAAGCAAGACTGCCAGTGCTGTTTTTCCAACAGTATCTGTGCACTTCATGCCTCTGTGTCAAGTTTTGGTAATCTTTGCAACATTTCAAACTGTATCATCACTATTATATTGCTATGGTGATCTGTGATCAATGACCTTTGATGTTACTATTGCATACTTGTTTGAGGCACCATGAACCGTGTGCATATAAGATGGCAAATGTAATAAGTGTGCATGTTCTGACTCCTCCATCGACTGGATGTTTCCCAGTCTCTCTTTCCTTGGTCCTACCTATTCCCCAGGACACAACAATATCTAAATTTGACCAATTAATAACATTATAGAACCTGATACAGAACTGTGTTTGGGTGTCCCCTGAGGATATATGGGTCAGCAGTGGACTGCTGTGGGGGCAGGGGCTCTGGGTGCAGTAGACCTGGGTATGGCATAAGCCCTCTTTGAGGAGGTTGCCATCAACCCACCATAGAGCTGCCAGAACTTACACAGGACTGGGGAAACAGACTCTGGGAGGGCACAAACAGAACCTTGAGTGCACCAGGACCCAGGGGAAAGGAGCAGTGACCCCACAAGAGACTGACCCAGACTTGCCCGTCATTGTCCTGGAGTCTCCGGCGAAGGTGTGGGTCGGCGGTGGCCTGCTGCAGGGTGGGATGCACTGAGTACAGCAGTGTGTGCATGGGAACTTTTGAAGGAGGTCACCATTATCTGCATTACCTCCACCATAGTTTGGCCTCGGGTCAAAAAGCAGGGAGGGAACACAGCCCTGCCCTTCAACAGAAAATTGGATTAAAGATTTACTGAGCATGCCCCTGCCCATCAAAACAAGACCCAGTTTCCCCCTCAGTCAATCTCTCCCATCAGGAAGTTTCCATAAGCCTCTTATCCTTATCCATCAGAGGGCAGACAGACCGAAAACCTCAATCACAGAAAACTAACCAATCTGATCACATGGACCACAGCCTTGTCTAACTCAATGAAACTATGAGCCATGCCGTGTAGGGCCACCCAAGACGGACAGGTCATGGTGGAGAGTTCTGACAAAATGTGGTCCCCTGGAGAAGGAAATGACAAACACTTAAGTATTCTTGCCTTGAGAACCCCATGAACAGTATGAAAAGGCAAAAACATACACTGAAAGATGACGCCCCAGGTTGGTAGGTGCCCAATAGCTACTGGAGAAGAGTGGAGAAATAACTCCAGAGAGAATAAAGAGATGGAGCCAAAGCAAAAACAACACCTAGTTGTGGATGTGACTGGTGATGGAAGTAAAGTCGGATGCTGTAACGAGCAATATTGCATAGGAATCTGGAATGTTAGGTCCATGAATCAAGGCAAATAGGAAGTGGGCAAACAGGAGATGGCAAGAGTGAACATCAACATTTTAGAATCAGCAAACTAAAATGGACTTGAATGGGTGAACTTAACTCAGATGACCATTAGATCTACTACTGTGGGCAAGGATCCCTTAGAAGAAATGGAGTAGCCCTCATAGTCAACAAAAGATTCCGAAATGCAGTACATGGGTGCAATCTCAAAAAAAAAAAAAAACCAGAAAGATCTCTGTTCTTGAAAAAACCAGAATGATCTCTGATATTGAAAGGCAACCAATTCAATATCAATATCACAGTAATCCAAGTCTATGCCCCGACCAGTAATACTGAAGAAGCTGAATTTGAATGGTTCTATAAAGCCCTGCAAGACCTTCTAGAACTAACACACAAAAAAGATGTCCTTTTCATTATGGGGGACTGGAATGCAAAAGTAGGAAGTAAACAAATACCTGGAGTAACAGGCAAATTTGGCCTTGGAATACAGAATGAAGCAGGGCAAAGGCTAATAGAGTTTTGTCAAAGAATGCACTGGTCATAGCAAACACCCTCTTCCAACAACACAGAGAAGACTCTACACATGGACATCACCAGATGGTCAACACCGAAATCAGATTGATTATATTCTTTGCAGCCAAAGATGGAGAAGCTCTATACAGTTAGCAAAAACAAGACTGGGAGCTGACTGTGGCTCAGATCATGAACTCCTTACTGCCAAATTCAGACTTAAATTGAAAAAAGTAGGGAAAACCACCAGGTCAGTCAGGTATGACATAAATCAAATCCCTTATGATTATACAGTGGAAGTGACAAATGGATTCAAGGAATTAGATCTGATAGACAAAGTGCCTGAAGAACTATGGGTGGAGGTTCGTGACACTGTACAGGAGGCAGTGATCAAGACCATCCCCAAGAAAAAGAAATGCAGAAAGGCAAACTGGTTGTCTGAAGAAGCTTTACAAACAGCAATGAAAAAAAGAGAAGTGAAAGGCAAAAGAGAAAAGGGAAGATATACTGATTTGAATGCAGAGTTCCAAAGAATGGCAAGGAGAGATAATAAAGCCTTCCTCAGTGATCAACACAAAGAAATAGAGGAAAACAATAAAATGGGAAAGACTAGAGACCTCTTCAAGAAAATTAGAGATACCAAGGGAACTTTACATGCAAAGATGGGCACAATAAAGGACAGAAATGGTATGGACCTAACAGAAGCAGAAGATATTAAGAAGAGGTGGCAAGAATACACAGAAAAGCCATACAAAAACATCTTCACTACCCAGATAATCAAGATGGTATGATCACTCACCTGGAACCAGACACTCTGGAATTCAAAGTCAAGTGGGCCTTAGGAAGTATCATTATGAACAAAGCTAGTGGAGGTGGTGGAATTCCAGTTCAGCTATTTCAATTCCTAAAAGATGATGCTGTGAAAGTGCTTCACTCAATACACCATCAAATTTGAAAAACTCAACAGTAGCCACAGGACTGGAAAAGGTCAGTTTTCATTCCAATCCCAAAGAAGGGCAATGCCCAAGAATGTTCAAACTACCGCACAATTGCACTCATCTCACATACTAGCAAAGTGATGCTCAAAATTCTCCAAGACAGGCTTCTACAGTACATGAACCATTAACTTCCAGATGTTCAAGCTGGATTTAGAAAAGGCAGAGGAACCAGAGAGCAAATTGTCAACATCCACTGGATCATCGAAAAAGCAAAAGAATTCCAGAAAGACATCTATTTCTGCTTTATCAACTATGCCAAAGCCTTTGACTGTGTGGATCACAGCAGACTGTGGAAAATTCTTCAAGAGATAGGAATACCAGACCACCTGACCTGCCTCTTGAGAAATCTGTATCCAGGTCAAGAAGCAACAGTTAGAACTGGACATGTAACAACAGACTGGATCCAAATCAGGAAAAGAGTATGTCAGGGCTATATATTGTCACCCTGCTTATTTAACTTATATGCAGAGTCCATCATGAGAAATGCTGGACTGGATGAAGCACAAGCTGGAATCAAGAGTGTTAGAAGAAATATTAATAACCTCAGATATGCAGATGACACCACCCTTATTGCAGAAAGTGAAGAAGAAATAAAGAGCCTCTTGATGAAAGTGAAAGAAGAGAGTGAAAAAGTTGGCTGAAAACTCAACATTCAGACAACTAAGATCATGGTATCTGGTCCAATCACTTCATGGCAAATATGTGGGGAAACAATGGAAACAGTAAGAGACTTGATTTTCTTGGGCTCCAAAATCACTGCAGATGGTGACTGCAGCCGCAAAATTAAAAAACACGTGCTCTTTGGAAGAAAAGTTATGACCAACCTAGACAGCTTATTAAAAAGCAGAGACATTACTTTGCCAAGAAAGATCTATCTAGTCAAAGCTTTGGTTTTTCCAGTAGACATGTATGGATTTGAGAGTTGGACTACGAAGAAAGCTGAGTGTCAGGAATTAATGCTTTTGAACTGTGGTGTTGGAGAAGACTCCTGAGAGTCTCTTGGACATCAAGATCCAACCAGTCCATCCTAAAGGAAATCAGTCCTGAATATTCATTGGAAGGACTGATGCTGAAGCTGAAACTCCAATACTTTGGCCACCTTACTTGACGAGCTGACTCATTTTAAAAGACTCTGATACTGGGAAAGATTGAAAGTGGGAGGAAAAGGGGACGACAGAGAATGAGATGGTTGGATGGCATAACTGACTCAATGGACATGAATTTGAATAAACTCCAGGAGTTGGTGATGGATAGGGAGGCCTGGAGTGTTGCAATCCTTGGGGTCACAAAGAATCAGACACGACTGAGTGACTGAACTGAACTGAATAACCTTATAATGGCTTTGAAGTGAAAGGAAGCGTCAAATAAAACACTAGAAATGATGAAGCTTAATGAGGAACACATGTCGAAAGCCAAGACAGGCTGAAAGGCAGGCCTCTAGTGCCAGTCAACTGAGTTTTGAATACAAAGGAAAAGTTCTTGATGGAAATTGAAAGCTGCTCCAGTGAGCACACGAATGATTAGAAAGCCCAAGCAGGGAGGGGTAGAGCTGGGGTGGTGGACATCCCTCTGGAGCTGAGTTACTTAAGACAGGACATGCTTTTCCCTCTTTTTGGGTCTTCAGTCCCTGATTTGGGGAAAAAAAGGAAATGGCTCCATGTTTCATTTTCCCAGCAGCGAGTAGGTAATAATTATTTTCAGTTTGGCACAATTGGGTTCAAAGGTGAAGACTGGAATCTTTCAATACTGATGGTTCTAGAGAAGGGACAGGAATCTGTGTCATTCTCATAAAGTCTCAGTATATAAAAAATCCAGAGGAACCTCCCAGGAGCTGGGACCAGTGAAGGAACAGGGTAGAGCTGGGTTTCGCTTTGGATTTTACAGCAAGCTTCCCTGAGCAGTCACTTTCCTTCTTGACATGTTTATAAAAAGAGATGGTTGCTGCCTGGATTTAATAAATGTTTTATAGTTGGTTATAATTTCTGACATTGGAAATGACCCCATGTATCATAGAGCCATTGAATTTCCTAAAGAGCAGAGGAGAAAATTCCCTGGGATTTCCAGGGCAATAGAAGTTGTGATATGACTGGTGTTAGCCAACATCACTGTGGATCTGGACCCTGGACAATGTTGCAGTATCCAGGCTAATTGTCCATTCATTCCTTTGTCAATTTATTTGTTCTACTAATTTGCTCCTTACTTATGACCTTACTTGATTCTGGTCATTTCCCTGTTATGACATCCAGGGCAGCCGAGATTAAGAAATGAATAGTCAAGATGGAATGTTCTCTGGCATTTCTTCTTAATTTCCTGTGCCAGCTTGTCTTTTTCAAGCCAGGCTTTAAATATTGGTGAGCAAAATACAAAGAAAATGCAAAAGACAAAGCATATCTGAACCTCAATAAGCCATGTGATAAAATTGTGTGCAGCCTCCTGTGGACCAGACAGACTCAGTGATACTTTCTAGCTGTATGTCCTTGGCAAGTTACTTAGTGTCTGACCCTCCCATCTCCTCAGCCTACAGGTTAAGGATAAAACTAATCTCTATTAGGTATGCAGCACTCTGCCAGGGCCTGTGGTGAGCACATGACATGTGTAATCTGATATTTGTCTCAGCAACTATAAGAAGTTAGGACAGCCAATTCTTCCCTTTCATAGAAGAGGAAACTGGGAACTTACAGCGGTTAGTCACAGGACTGGGTGATGGGTAACAGGGCTGGTCGATGGTTTAAGTGTTCAGTTTCACACATTTGTTTTGTATTTTGGGTGTTTGAGGTGGAAGGGTAAATTTGGTCCCTATTACTCCATCACGCCCTCCCAGTGTTTTGGGAAGGCTTATTCCTCAGATGGCCCCCCAGGAAGGGCTGTAGAACCGTATTCCCTGAGTTATTATGTTCATAACAATTTTCTATGGTGTTGTTACATAGCGATTTATTAGGTTGGTGTAAAATCTGTGACTTACTCTTTTTGCATAAGATAAGTTACTCTGTTGTCTTCTGGCATGAAACATTGCTATCAAAAATTCTGATGACAATGTGGCTATAATTCCCTTTTGAGTAACTTGGTCTTTTTGCCAGCCTGCCTGAAATAACTTTTTCATAAAGCCTCATAATTTTATCAGAACACATCTTGATACTGGCCACATAGGTTATTTTCTTTAGGACTGTGGTATGTTCTTGTACTATGTAGTCGCAAATTCTTTTACTTCAGGAAAGTTTTCTCAAATTATATGTTTTAGTCTTTGTGTTTTTTTTTCCTTTGCTTTCATGCATGTCTTGAAAAGCCCCTTATTATACTTATGCTGTATCTTTGCTTATCTTTACTATCTATCATTTTAATTTTTTAAATTTATTTTTGGCTGTGCCGCTTTTTGTAGCTGCATATGGGCTTTCTCTAGTTACGATGAGCAGAAGCTACTCTCTAGTTATGGTGTTTGAACGTCTCATCACTGCGGCTTCTCTTGTTGCAGCTTTTGGGCTTAGCGCTCTGAGGCATGTGGGATCTTAGTTCCCTGACCAGGGATTGAACCTGTGTCCCCTGCATCGGCAGGCGGATTCTTAACCACTGAACCACCATGGTAGTCTCTATTGCTTTTCTCTCAATCCTTTCCATCTCTTTAAAAATATTTTTAAAATATGTCTTCCTTTCCATTTTGTATTTATCTTAAGGCATTATTGTGTTGCTCTTTCTTTTTAGACTTCATTTTAAAATAATACTTTATTTTCTCTGCTTATGTTCTGAATTCTGTCACTCCTCTTTTCAAAGTTTCCTAGTTTCCAGTCACCTCATTTATAAGATTTTCTGATTTGAATTTACGCTTTTCTTAAATAACTTTTTATCATTTTCATAATACATTTTAGCTTGTTTTTTAATGTTAGGTTATAATTTCTATCTCTTGCATACCTATCTTTCTGGGGTGTTTTATTGTCTATGGGGGATATTTTTTCTCTGATTCTTATATATTATCATATGTACATGTAATTCTTCTCATTCTCTTGTTTCTTCAGAATTATCATCCTATGGGATTTGAACTGACTTTTTTCTATTGCTCACTTTCTATATGTAAGGCATTTTTCTTCTTTTTAGGCTGTGTGTATCAGAATATCTTTTTTGGCTTCATCCCTGTAGAGTTTCCTTTTTTTTTAGAATAACAAAAATATTTTACTAAAACATAAGACTTACAGAAGTTTCCAGACAAATCATACTATATGGTCACAAGTTTTTACATGAAAGGTGGAGTCTACGCTTGACAGCAAAGTCATAGTGTTATTGGTGGGGGCTGTGATGTTTGTTTGATGTTCCCATTTTGGTTCAAGCAATCAAGTCTATCCATCTGTGGCAACTAAATAAATAGAAAGCATATTCTAAAGAATGGTTAGCTGTTTAGCCAGTGCAGTTGGATCACTATTAAAGGGAAGGAGTTGATAAAATTGAAATAAAACTACCTCTCACAAGCTCAAAAAGTAATAGAGAAAAACACCCATTAGCCCGGCAGCAAACCCTGGCCATTCCCTTCATTCACAGTGCTTTGTACTTAAACAGTGATGGATAGATGAATTAAAGCAGAGAGGTGCACTGCTTTGAAATGTTTCACAACAATCCCGGTGTCTTTCTAGCCTCTGCTCGTGCTTTACAGCAGTGAATCAGGACAAGACACAGATATGCTAATGTGCATTTAATCACCAAAGGATGAAAGGTGTCTGGGCTTTTAATCTACAATGTTTCTAAGACCGTGTCCATTAAAGTGAAATGAAATTCACTCAGTCGTGTCTGACTGTTTGTGACCACATGGACTATACAGTCCTTGTAATTCTCTAGGCCAGAATACTGGAATGGGTAGACTTTCCCTTCTCCAGGGGATCTTCCCAACCCAGGGATTGAACCCAGGTCTCCTGCATTGCAGGTTGATTCTTTACCAACTGAGCTATCAGGGAAGCCCAAACAAAATGCCCTCTCTGAGGCTTAAACTCAGGACCTTCAGATTTTGAGACTGATGCACTGCCTACTGGGCTAAGAAGGCAGACGTGTCCATTAAAATCAAACCAAAAAGAAAGACATCTGGGCAGAACAGGAGAAGTGATGCAGACTTAATGATCCAATTAATTTAAATATTATTCATGTTGGCATATAGCCGAGTCCAAGCCAAGTCCATGCTCTAGCTATTTCTATGGCTTGAGCTTTGTCAGGTCTTTCACTGCTGAGACACATCATTTACTAATGGATCATCTGGATTGGAAGCACTTAACAAAGCCAGGATGGATGACAGAACAGTACTGATCTGCAGGGCTGGGGACTACTCAGAATATCTAAACATATTCTTCCCAACTTGTCTACATTAGGATGCTAAATTTTGGTCATGAAACATACTTCAGGGGCTGCCATTGGCTATTCTTCTGGAAGGTTCTGCTTTGATGCCAGGAACTGGTCCAGCCAGCAAGCGATGGGTTTCCACAACAATCCCTAGGGCGTCGTAGCCATCTCGTCAGGTCCCAAGCCAGGTCTCTGGTCTCCTCTCCCTGCAAGTGTGTGCGCATGCTCAGTCGTTTCAGTCATGTCCGACTCTTTGTCACCCCATGCGCTGTAGCCTGCCAGGCTCCTCTGTCCATGGGATTCTCCAGGCAAAAATACTGGAGTGGGTTGCCATGACCTCCTCCAGGGTATCTTCCTGACCCCAGGATTGAACCTGGGTCTTCCGTACTGTGGGTGAATTCTTTATCGCTGAAAGGAGTACGTCAAGGCTGTATATTGTCACCCTGCTTATATAACTTATATGCAGAGTACATCATGAGGAACGCTGGGCTGGAAGAAGCACAAGCTGGAATCAACATTGCTGGGAGGAATATCAATAACCTCAGATATGCAGATGACACCACCCTTACGGCAGAAAGTGAAGAGGAACTAAAAAGCCTCTTGATGAAAGTGAAAGAGGAGAGTGAAAAGGTTGGCTTGAAGTTCAACATTCAGAAAACAAAGATCATGGCATCTGCTTCCATCCCTTCATGGGAAATAGATGGAAAAACAGTGGAAACAGTGTCAGACTTTATTTTTTGGGGCTCCAAAATCACTGCGGATGCTGATTGCAGCCATGAAATTAAAAGACGCTTACTCCTTGGAAGGAAAGTTGTGACCAACCTTGATAGTATATTAAAAAGCAGAGACATTACTTTGCCAACAAAGGTCCGTCTAGTCAAGGCTGTAGTTTTTCCCCTGGTCATGTATGGATGTGAGAGTTGGACTGTGAAGAAAGCTGATCGCCGAAGAATTGATGCTTTTGAACTGTGGTGCTGGAGAAGATTCTTGAGAGTCCCTTGGACTGCAAGGAGATCCAACCAGTCCATTCTAAAGGAGATCAATCCTGGATGTTCATTGGAAGGACTGATGCTAAAGCTGAAACTGCAATACTTTGGCCACCTCATGTGACGAGTTGACTCACTGGAAAAGATTCTGATGCTAGGAAAGGTTGGGGGCAGGAGGAGAAGGGGACGACAGAGAATGAGATGGCTGGATGGCGTCACCGACTCTGTGGACATGAGTTTGAGTGAACTCCGGGAGTTGGTGATGGACAGGGAGGCCTGGCGTGCTGTGATTCGTGGGTCGCGGAGAGTCGGACACGACTGAGCGACTGAACTGAACTGAACCTCTGGGGAAGCCCCTCCTCTCCCTGCAGGTCCCTCTAATGTTTTCACAAAGTGATGAAAACATGGTCTCACGCTCTTGGAGATCTGAGTGTTCTGTTCCCCTCCTCTGCTTTTATCTGAACATTTTTTTCCTTTCCTTTTACTGTCCTTATTCAGCTCAATTTGGATTCTACTGTTGTCTATTTCTTCTTAGTCTGGATCTTCGTTTTGGAAAATAACTTTGACTTGCTACATTTCATAAGTTTAAGGGCCTATGCTGCTCCAGTGCTATCAGCTCTCCCACATGGACCAGTGCACTCACCACCATTTGGATCCTTCAAAGCCTTCCTAGTTCTCAGACTGGCCCACAGTGCTTTCCAGTTAGTTAGCCTAACTGGGCCATTGGAAGTCTGGTTGCCTCCTTATGCTTCCTTCTACACAGAAGTAGACCCCATCCTGTTCTTGTAGCTACTATTGGGTTGTTCCCAAGCCCTCTTATCAGGAGATCATTGGGAGACCTTATCATGTATTTTTTGCTATAGGTATTGCCTGTGGGTCTTTGTTTCTCTGTGGGACAATTTGGGAAGACTTAAAAGCGTCATCACCATCTTCTAAGAATTCCAGTGTGTACTGACTATTTTTTTTATTTGCATAATTCACCTCTAAATATTTTATGTTGCTCCCAAGTAACCTAGATGGATACAATAGTATTGTTACACTGGAGGTGCAAATGAATAAAGTGGTCACAGACTGAGACCCATCATAGAGCGCAGAGCATTTCGACCATAAGAAGTCATGACCTGCCCTCTCTGCTCTGGTCAGACCTTGGGTGCAGCATTGCATCCTGCCTGGGCATCAAGGTTTTAACAGACGCTCATCTGGGAAGTGTGTTTAGGAAGGAGAGGCAGTTCGAAAGCGTGCAACACAAGTAATGGTTGAGGGAACGACCATAACAGGTATAAATTTCTAATTGCAGCTCTGTGCCAGACATAGTCGACAAACATTAGTCATGTGGTCCTTACGGCAACTCTGGAAGTGCTGTTCTGATCATTTACACTCAATAGATGAGGCTTCAAAACATGAAGGAAACTGTCCAATGTTACACAGTAAGCAGCAAAGCTGGGATTCAAGCACAAGTCTATTTGTCTCCAAACCTGTGCATTTAGACATTTTAGTAAGGAAAATGCTGGGAAAGATTGAAGGCAGGAGGGCAGGCAGCAACAGAAGGTGAGGCGGTTGGATGGCATCATCAACTCAATGGACAAGAGTTTGAGCAAGCTCTGGGAGATAGCGAAGGACAAGGGAGCCTGGTGTGCTGCAGTCCTTGGGATCGCAAAGAGTCAGACACGATTGAGTGTTGCTCTGTCAGAACAACAACAATAGGGAAAAAAATTAAGATTTTTGAAAACAGGTTGGCACCATATGATTCAACAGTGTTCCAGAAGGAAGGACAGGACTAATGTGAATTGAAGATGTCATACATGCCTGGCATCATGTGAAAGCTGTTTAATTAAATCCTCATGCCATAAGAAGTCTGTTTCAGTACCCTGAAGGATCAGTCAGGACCTGTTAGGAGATAGAAGTCATAATCCTTATTTATATCAGAAATTCATTTAGAAGTTCTAAACCAGATATAAAGTTGTTAATTAGGTAAATGAAAACATAAGAAGGAAACGAAGTTATTGACGAGGTAATAACTGCTGGAAGCTTCTAGTACCCTAGGGCAGGGGAATTGATGGACGAGATTAGATTATTGAAACTTAATAATTTAAATTAGTTAATTTAGTTGGAAGAGAGTTCCTGTGGGGCTGACGCTCGGGTCCCTGAAGGGTAGGACATGCTGCCAGTATGGAGCTGGGGTCTCTGAGATGCGGCACCAAGAGGCTAGTTCTATGAGGGCTGGAGAACGGCAAAGTGGATCCCACCGTTGCTGTGGGAAGGATCTCTGGCTGCGGGGGTGAAACAGGGCTGCTGGAACATAAAGCAGACATGGGGAGACAAGTCCGATCCTCCCCTTCAGCCCTGCACCCTCCCTCAAGCCCTCATGGGCTGATGCTGGTGATGCAGAAACGTGGTTTCAGAGTCCCAGCCACAGCAGCTCAGGGAAAGGAGAGAAGGACGGCATTTTGGTGATGAGGACATGGAGGTTCAGACACGTGTCTCAAGTCTCAGAGTTGGTGAACCAGGCACATTCCACTCTCAGATTTTTACAAAAGATTACTTTTTATTGGCATATAGTTACTTTATGGGCTTCCCTGGTGGTTCAGTGATAAAGAATCTGCTTACCAAGAAGGAGGTATGGGTTTGTATCATTTTTAAAGATTTACGTGTCATTTCTATGTAGACATAACAGTTCAGTTCAGTTCAGTTGCTTAGTCGTGTCCGACTTTTTGCGACCCCATGGACTGCAGCTCACCACCCCTCCCTGTCCATCATCAACTCCTGGAGCTTGCTCAAACTCATGTCCATCAAGGCAGCGATGCCATCCAGCGATCTCATCCTCTGTCATCACCTTCTCCTCCTGCCTTCAATCTTTCCCAACATTAGAATTTTTTCCAATGAGTCAATTCTTTGCATCAGGTGGCCAAAGTATTGGAGTTTCAGCTTCAGTATCAGTCCTTCCAATGAATATTCAGGACTGATCTCCTTTAGGATTGACTGGTTAGTTCTCCTTGCAGTTCAAGGGACTCTCAAGAGTTTTCTCCAACACCACAATTCGAAAGCATCAATTATTCAGGGCTCAGTTTTCTTTATAGCCCAACACTCACATTCATACATGACTACTGGAAAAACCATGGCTTTGACTAGATGGATCTTTGTCGGCAAAGTAATATCTCTGCTTCTTAATATGCTATCTATGTTGGTCATAGCTTTTCTTCCAAAGAACAAGCATCTTTCATGGCTTCAGTCACCATCTGCAGTGATTTTGGAGCCCAAGGAAGTAAAGTTCCTTACTATTTTCATTGTTTCCCCATCTATTTGCCATGAAATGAAGGGATCGGATGCCATGACATTAGTTTTTTAAATGTTGAGTTATAAGCCAAAATTTTCACTCTTCTCTTTCTCTTTCGTAAAGATGCTCTTTAGTTCCTCTTCACTTTCTGCGATAAGGGTGGTGTCATCTGCATATATGAGGTTATTGATGTTTCTCCCAACAATCTTGATTCCAGCTTGTGCTTCATCCAGTCCGGCATTTCACATGATGTACTCTGCATAGAAGTTAAATAAGCAGGGTGACAGTAAACAGCCTTGATGTACTCCTTTCCCAATTTGGAACCAATCCACTGTTCCATGTCTGGTTCTAACTGTTGCTTCTTGACCTGCATACAGATTTCTCAGGAGGCAGGTCAGGTGGTCTGGTATTCCCATCTCTTTAGGAATTTTCCACAGTTTGTTATGATCCACACAATCAAAGACTTTGGTGTAATCAATAAACCGGAAGTAGATTTTTTTTTCTGGAGCTCTCTTGCTTTTTCGATGATCCAATGGATTTTGGCAATTTGATCTCTGGTTCCTCTGCCTTTTCTAAGTCCAGCTTGAGCATCTGGAAGTTCACGATTCACATACTGGTGAAGCCTGTCTTGGAGAGTTTTGAGCATGCCTTTACTAGCGTGTGAGATGAGTGCAATTGTGCAGTAGTTTGAGCATTCTTTGGCATTGCCTTTCTTTGGGATTGGGATGAAGACTGAAGTGGTCAAACAGGAGATGGCAAGAGTGAACATGGACATTTTAGGAATCAGCAAACTAAAGTGGACTGGGATGGGCGAATTTAATTCAGATGACCTGCATGCCTACTGCTGTGGACAAGAATCCCTTAGAAGAAATGGGGTAGCCCTCATAGTCAACCAAAGAGTTCAAGATGCTGTACTTGGGTGCAGTCTCAAAAATGACAGAATGAACTCTGTTCATTTCCAAGGCAAACCATTCAATATTACAGTAATCCAAACCTATGCCCCAACCAGTAATGCTGAAGAAGCTGAAGTCGACTGGTTCTATGAAGACCTTCAAGACCTTCTAGAACTAACACCCCCAAAAAATGTCCTTTTCATCACAGGGGACTGGAATGCAAAAGTAAGAAGTCAAGAAACTTGGAGTAACAGGCAAATTTTTTCTTGGAGTACAAAATGAAGCAGGGCAAAGGCTAACAGACTTAAACTGAAGAAAGTAGGTAAAGTCACCAGACCATTCAGGCGTGAAATAAATCAAATCCCTTATGTTTATATAGTGGAAGAAAATAGATTCAAGGGATTAGATTGGATGACAGAGTGTCTGAAGAACTATAGGTGGAGGTTCATAACACTGTACAGGAGGCAGTAATCAAGACCACCCCCAAGAAAAAGAAATGCCGAAAGGCAAAATGGTGCCTGAGGAGGCCTTACAAACAGCTATGAAAAAAAGAGACATGAAAGACAAAGGAGAAAAGGAAAAATATACCCGTTTGAATGCAGAGTTCCAAAGAATAACAAGGAGAGATAAGAAAGCCTTCCTCAGTGATCAATGCAAAGAAATAGAGGAAAACAGAATGGGAAAGACTAGACATCTCTTCAAGAAAATTAGAGATACCAAGGGAACATTTCATGCAACGATGAGCACAATAAAGGACAGAAATAGTATGGACCTAACAGAAGCAAAAGATATTAAGAAGAGACGGCAAGAATACACAGGTGAACTATACAAAAAAAAATCTTCATGACTGAGATAATCATGATGATGTGATCACTCACCTACAGCCAGACATGCTGGAATGTGAAGTCAAGTGGGCCTTAGGAAGCATCACTATGAACAAAGCTAGAGGAGCTGGTGGAATTCAAGTTGAGCTATTTCAAATCCTAAAAGATGATGCTGTTATAGTATTTCACTCAATATGCCAGCAAATTTGGAAAACTCAGCAGTGGCCACAGGACTGGAAAAGGTCAGTTTTCATTCCAATCCCAAAGAAAGGCAATGACAAAGAATATTCAACTACCGCACAATTGCATTCATCTCACATGCCAGCAAAGTAATGCTCAAAATTATCCAAGACAGGCTTTACCAGTATGTGAATCATGAACTTCCAGATGCTCAAGCTGGATTTAGAAAAGGCAGAAGAACCAGAGATCAAATTGCCAAAGTCCATTGGATCATCGAAAAAGCAAGAGAGTTCCAGAAAAAAAAATCTACTTCTGGTTTATTGATTACACCAAAGTCTTTGATTGTGTGGATCATAACAAACTGTGGAAAATTCCTAAAGAGATGGGAATACCAGACCACCTGACCTGCCTCCTGAGAAATCTGTATGCAGGTCAAGAATCAACAGTTAGAACCAGACATGGAACAATGGACTGGTTCCAAATTGGGAAAGGAGTACATCAAGGCTGTTTACTGTCACCCTGCTTATTTAACTTCTATGCAGAGTACATCATGTGAAATGCCAGACTGGATGAAGCACAAGCTGGAATCAAGATTGTTGGGAGAAACATCAATAACCTCATATATGCAGATGACACCACCCTTGTCACAGAAAGTAAAGAAGAACTAAAGAGCCTCTTGGTGAAAGTGAAAGAAAAGAGGGGAAAATGTTGGCGAAAACTCAACATTCAGAAAACAAGATCATGGCACCTGTTCCCATCACTTCATGACAAATAGATGGGGGAACAATGGAAACAGTGACAGACTTTATTTTCTTGGGCTCCAAAATCACTGCAGATGGTGACTGCAGCCTTGAAATTAAAAGACGCTTGCTCTTTGGAAGAAACGCTATGCTCAATCTAGACAGCATATTAAAAATCAGAGAGATTACTTTGCCTACAAATGTCCATCTAGTCAAATCCTCTTTTTTTTTTCCTGGGAGTCATGTATATGGATGTGAGAGCTGGACTATAAAGAAAGCTGAGTGCTGAGGAATTGATGCTTTTGAACTGTGGTGTTGGAGAGGTCTCTTGAGAGTCCCTTGGACCGCAAGGAGATCCTACCAGTCAATCCTGAAGGAGATCAGTCCTGATCTCCATGGAAGAACTGATGCTGAAACTGAAACCCCAATACTTTGGCCACCTGATGTGAAGTGCTGACTCGCTAGAAAAGACCCTGATGCTGGGAAAGATTGATGGCAGGAGAAGAAGCGGGCAACAGAGGATAAGATGGTTGGATGCATCACTGACTCGATGGACATAAGTTTGAATAAGCTCTGGGAGTTGGTGATGGACAGGGAGACCTGGTGTGCTGCAGTCCATGGGGTCAGAAAGAGTTGGACAGGACTGAGCAACTGAACTGAAAGGCTAACAGAGTTTTCCCAAGAGAACACACTGGTCATAGCAAACACCCTCTTCCAACAACAGAAGAGAAGACTCTACACATGGACATCACCAGATAGTCAATGTAGACATATAAGCAGTATCATATGACATTTATCTTTCTGTCTGATTAACTTCACTTAGTATGATCATCTGTAGGCTCATCCATGTTGCAGCAAATGGCATTATTTCATTCTTTTTCATGGGTGAGTAATATTTTATTGTGTATATATACTGCATTTTATTTATCTATTCCTCTGTTGATGGACATTTAGGTTGTTTTCACGTTTTGCCTATTGGAAATAATGTTGTGAATATTGGGGTGCATATACCTTTTTGAACTATAGTTTTCTCTGGTTACATACCCAGGAATGGGATTGCAGAGTCAGACGGTATTTCTATTTTTAGTTTTTTATGGAACCTCCATACTGTTCTAAAGTCAGTATCTTATTATCCTCAGCTTACAGAGAAAGAATCTGGGTTTCAGAGAGGTTACGCGACTCATCCTTCCCAGCACAGTGAGGATGGCATCAGGCTCCAAACCCCTGCTCCCACCACCGCACTCTGCTTCCTTGCTGTGTGTCCTGTTGCCCCAGAGGCTCCAGGTCTGGGAAGGGCCAAATGAATGGCTTTCAATCTATGAATTTTCTATTAATGGGTTCAATCCATGCTTGGTCCTTTACTTCCTGGACCAGCGGTCAGGGATTTCTATGGGATGTGTGCAAGTATCCAACATGATGCATTCTGGCATTCCCTGGGTGTTCTGTGACAGTCTAGTGGAACCAAGAAAGCTGGGAGAATAGGCCCTTAGTCAAAATACTCAAACCACCAGATAATGGAAAGGACTCGAGTGTGTGTTTTCCCAATACATGAACGGGCCAGGCCAGGGGAGCAGCTGAGCAATCTGGGCGTGGAGGGGGGCCAGGCATCAGGGGATAGAGTCTTCCCATCCCTCAGGGGTGGGATGGCAGCTCTCCCTCCCTCTCACCCACCTCTCACTTCTGCCCCCACTGTGGAGGATGAGACTGGGAGCAGCTGATCCCCACCTCTATCCCAGAACCCCTATTGCAGATATGACTAAGGAACACTGGGCTGCAAACCCCAGGGCACAATCCTGCTCAGGTCCAGAGCCTCAGGGATTCCAATTTTGCTATGTGGGGGGAACTCCTATTAGGAACATCAACAGGAGGAGTATGGCCAAGATGCAGAGTAGGAAGGCACCGAGTTCGCCTCCCACCATGGGCACATCAAAACCGCAACTATTTACAGAGCAGCTATTGATGAGAAAGACCTGAAGACTATTAGAAACAACCTTTTTACAAAGCTAAAACATATGAAGAAGAACAACGAGATGAGTAAGAGGGGCAGAAACTCAGCCTAGTCAGGACCCTCACTCCCTGGGTGTGTGACCCACACACAGGAGAATAATTACAATTACAGAGCAGGGGGTCTGAGTCCCACACTGTGTTCCCCAGTTTTGGGATCCTGCACTGGGAAAAACAGACCCAAGAATGTTTGGCTTTGAAGGCCAGCACTCAGAGAGCTATGAGAAATCATATGCTCTAGGACCCAGGGCAGGAGCAGTCATTTGAAAGGAAACTGGGTCAGACCTACCTGCTTGTCTTGGAGGGGCTCTCGTTGGACAGTTAGCTGCCTTTGCCCAGCATTATGAGAGAGTGCCATGGGCTTCCCAGATGGCGCCAGTGGTAAAGAACTTGTCTGCTAATGCAGGAGATATAAGACATGGGAGTTTGATCCCTGGGTCAGGAAGATTCCCTGGAGGAGGGCATGGCAACCCACTCTAGTAGGCTTTGCCTGGAGAACCCCATGGACAGAGGAGCCTGGAGGGCTACAGTCCATAGGGTCACACAGAGTCGGACCCTACTGAAGCGATTACGTATGCACATACACAAGCAAGAGAGAGTACAACCCTGCATATTGCCTACTTGGGAAAATGCAAAATTCCAAGTATGGTTTCTACAGAATGCATATGACTTCTGCACCATCCTCAAGTCAAAAAATCATCAGTTGAACTGTGGTACATTGGGGACCGTCTGGACTCTAATCTTAGTGTAATTGAAATTTTCAAAGGAGAGAAAGAGAGTGAAAGATATATAAGAAACAATGGCTAGAGATTTTTCATATTGAACTATGACTATAAACTCACCAAACCAAGAATATCAATGAACCCCAAGCACAAGAACTTGAATAAAACTACATCAAGGCAGATTATAATTGCATTGACCAAAACCAATAATATAGAGAAAAGTTAAAGAGTAGCCAGGGAAAGAAACAATGCCACGTATGAAAAAGAATCAGAATTGCAATAAATTTCTCTTCAGAAAAAAAATGCAAAGAATGGCATTTTATTTAAATGTCAAAATATTTAAAATTGTGTGAAGAAACAGCAACAACAATTTAGAATTCTAACCCAGCAAAGAATATTTAAAAGTTAAGGTGAGATAAAGGATTTGTTCAGACATACAAAATCTATAAGAAATTGTTACCAGCAGATCTGGACTTCTGACGCCAGGCAGACTCCCAAAATATAAAGGAAAATACAGAGAAAATAAAGATTCTGGAGAAAAGAATTATCTATAAAGCATGTATAAATTTTGTATAAAACATAAAAATAAATTTTTATTTTATTCCGTAGTTGATTTACAATGCTGTCTTAGTTTCAGGTGTAAGCTGTACAGGTGTTCAGTTATACATATACCCATTCTTTTTCAGATTCTTTTCCCATATAGGTTATTACAGAATATGAGTAGAGTTCCAACTTCTTGACTTTTAGAAATGAAATGATGACCCTGTAAGTTTCCATGAATTCCTCTAGAACTTTCGGGTCCTGGCTCGGGTCACTGCACTTTGCCATCTGAGCCATTCAGGATGAATAGTGGAGATTCTGGGGGGACCAGGCAGGAGCGCAGGTGAGGGACCCGGGGCAGGGAGGCTGTCACTGCTTCCACTTTTCCCCCTTCTAATTGCCATGAATTGTTGGGACTGGATGTCATGATCTTTGTTTATTGAATGTTGAGTTTTGGTCCAGTTTTTCCAAGAAGGGTGGCTGAGGTTAAATGAAAAGGAAAGTTCTTGCTGGGCTGAGACAAGACCAGGAGCTGGGAGGGGGTTGAGAGAGAAATCTGGGGGGCTGACACCACCTCCTAAGATATGAAGAAAACGAGGATTTATGGGAGATGGACTAGCCTGGGAGGAAGGGAACCGGGTAGCCTAGGGTAAAGTGGCAGCTGGAGAGGGGCCAGGAGGCTCTTAAGAACAGGACTACAAAGGCTGGTGCTCTGTGCTATCCTCCCCATCGCCACCGCCACCACCTACACAGTCTTTAGTAGAAGGAGGAGAGTGAGTGAGCATCCCAGAGCGGGCTGTCTCCCATCTGGGTTAGGGTGGGCTGAGCCTGAACTCAGGGGCTCCATGCATCTCACAGGTGATGAGATGGGAACTGATCACAACATACAGCTGTGGGAGTTGGTCTTCGGAGACGGCAGTGACTGGAGAGAGGAAGCCTTCAAGTTTACAGAGAACTTGGGGAAGGCCTTGAAAGTCAGAGAGCAGTGAATGGAGGTTTCAAGGCTGTTGGCCCAAGTGTCATCAGTCGCTGTTCAAGAGAGAAGTGTCCACATTTCTTCTTGGATGAAATGTGGCTTCTTTGGGGTGTGTGTGTGATTCTGTACAGGTACAGCCATTTGAGATGTATTGTTCTGGGGTCGGGGCGATGGGCTAAAGGCCCTGGGGCCCCCTGCCAGGCACTGGGGTGTCGCATTGTGACCCCACTCTCTGCCTAAAAGATGCCTAATTGATCAGGCCACATTTCTGGCCCCACCCTGGGCCTGACTCTCCGCAGCTTTGATGACAATGTCTCCCCTGGGTCCTAGACTTGGCTGGGGATCCAGCCCTCCTCACAGGGACCATTCAGAGTGAGGAGAGCCCCCAGGGAGCCCCAGGCCTCCCCAAGGCACCCTCGGAGAACAGGCTGCCTGGGAAGAGTGTTTGTTCCTGCCCAGAATAGCATGTTCAAGGCTCATTTGCCCTCAGCTCACCGGGCCATAGATTGACAGCTGTGATAGGGGAATGGAGCCATAAGGCCTGGCTGGACTAAACTGGCCCCAGTGAGTCAGGGACCCGCCTTTTCTTCGGGGTTACTCCAGGTCTGTCCAGCCATTTCTCTGCCTTCCTGTCTTTTTCCTCTTTCTTCTGTTCTTTGCCATCCTAACTGCCCCTCTGCTGTCCACTCTGCATCTTTCTCTCTGTTCTTTCCCCTCCTTGACTTTTTCTGTCTCTCTGCGGTCTTTCTTCCATCACTTCTTCTGTTTCACACTTTTTTTTCCTCTGTCACACACCCCTCCATTCTGTCTCACCACAAATAGCTTTATTTGAACGACAAAGGGCAATATTTCTTTGAGAAAACAGGCTGCTTTATTCACAAGTGAAATTCTTAGTCAGCCCTCAAACCCTATCTCTGGAAAAAAATGATTGGGGGACCCAGTCAGTTGGAGGAAGGTCTCTGGGGGCCAGTTAGTGCTAGAACCGGGGAGATGTTCATAAGAGTTTTAAGTTTCTGCCTTTGACCTTGCCCACCCACCTCCTGCAATAATAACAATAAATACATAATAATGGTTAGTCTTAAGGTCTCAATTTACTGTCTATCAGAACCATGCTAGCTGTTTCACATATAATATTGTGTTCAATCACCACCAGTCTTCAAAATTCAACTCATTGCCACTTTTAGCAGTAGAAACAGAGGTTCAGAGAGGTCACTCAGCCCTACGTGATTGCACAGCACACATCTGACCCCTGCACAGATGCGTCCTCTGCACCCGCATGTCTGTCATGGGCTGACTGATTTTGCTTTAGAACTTACGGGGCTTGGGGAAAAATGCGGTGCACCTTGCTGTTTGCTATGAGAGGGTGACTTTGGGGGAAGAGGGCCCTGCCTATGGTCACTCAACCAGTCAAGAGTGATGGATCTCAAACATCTGACATCTGGGAGAAATGGACTAGAGGCCATGCTTGTGGTTCCAGGAAACCTTTTTCCCTGGTGTCGCCCCACAAGCCCTCTCTCTGAACCCGACCTTCCCCATCTGAGAGCGGGGACCCTAGAATCTGCATTTGGGACTCTGTAGAGTGGTCTACCCTGGGGCTGGGTACACTGAGAAGAAGGGCTTTCTTCTTCAAACTTAAATTTCATCATACAACTGGCTTCTGCCTGAGATTTTCCTACCTGAGAGCCCATTCTGTGAATTCTGGAGGAATTAATCAAAATGATGCTTAAAGGGAAAAAAAAAAGCTCTATGGATGTGGCTGTAATGAAGATTCATAGGGTGTGTCTCCACATAAGATAGCCTGCCCAACCCCATGATAGAGGGATTGTCTCTTGATTTGCAAGTGTTTTCCTTCATCTTTTACTTTCTTATAATATTTTGTTGAAGAAACAGAAGAGTTTGTACTATAGAGTTTCCTACAATCCATTCATTTCTTTTCTCTTTTTTGACCACATCACGCAGCATGCAGGATCTTAGTTCTCCAACAGGGTTGGTCTGTCCAACCAGGGAGACACTTTACCACTGACTTTGTTGGGATTTCTGTCACACAGTGACAACAAACAGGCTGTTTGGTGTGCCTCTATACCTGCCAAAGGACACTCCCAGGGAGGTGGACAGAAGAACTGAGGATAGTAGGTAGAAAAAGCAAATTCCAGGCTGACTTATCTTTCATAACCAGGTAACAGGGAGCCATAGGAGACAATGTGGCAAGGTCAGCATTTTCTCCTGGGTCTCTCCTTCCCCTTCCTGTTTTTGTGGACCAAGAAAACAAAAGTGGTTCAGGTTTCCTTGATCCAAAGGAGCTTTCTAGAACTTTGCTTTGGATTCTAAAACCACGTACACTTTGTTCCTTGTCTCTTTGGTCTTTAAAAAAAAAACAAAAAACTTCTGTTGCTTTCCTGGCATAGCCAAGTCAGGGCTGTTAATTAACTTGAGAATCCTTGTAAAAAAAAAAAAAAGATTACGAACCAGCAGAACAAGGGGGTAGCTGGACTCCATTCCTAGAGGAAAAGAAAACATGTTTATGAGAAGACAGGATAAAAGATGGGGCTGCCTGTCCGTTCTGCTTGGCTTTTATTAGGGGAGCCGGAGGGCCCAGGTGGGGCCAGCTGGTCAGAGGGCTCAGCTTCCGTCTTTTTGGCTGGAGGGGCTGCTGGCCTGTCCAGGTGACGCCCCATGCAGAGCAGTCCCAGTTCTGCCCTCACTACCTCTGTGGGCCTGTGTCTCCTGTAAAAGGAGAAAGTGCTGTTTCAGAAGCGGTGGGAAGGGAATGCATCAACTACTTAGTTCGGTGTTTGCCTAACACCAGGTGACTAATAAAGGTTTAAGTCCTGAGAGCCCAGGGCTGTTGTGAGGCCAGGCGGCTGAAGGCAGGTGTCTGTTATCCGGTGAGGGTTATGGGCTATTCCGAGGGCTGGCATAAACCGTTTAAGATGTGATTCAATTGCGAGTTTGTTCAGGGCAAGGGCTGGTTTGTATAAACCTTTGCACCCCTGGGGCTGGGAGAACACCTCGCAGGTGCCTCTGGGAACAGTCACTCTAGGACCGGTCAGGCAAGGTGCTGCCCCACATCCAGGCTCCCCGGGGAAAGGCCAAGTCCTAATCCTAGCTGCTGCCTCCCAGGTCACATAGTAGGTGCTCAGTGAAATCACCTGCACTTCCTATGGAAACACTTGTTTGCTTCAAAGATTACATTGCTTTCATTTTTCTTTTTCAATGCTTCTTCATTCCCCACCCCCACCCCCAGAACATCAAAGTAATATTTTGGTCTCATAATTTAGAAAATACAGAGAAGTGTGAAGACATTACACACAATCTCACTTAAGGTTATTTTCTAAGCTAAGGCCTGCTTTCTTGTTAATAAACAGTATATTATAAATCTCTGTCTATCTATCTATCCATGAACCCCTACTGCCTGGTGTTTATTGAACCCTCCCTCTGCCAGGTATTGTGCTTGGCCATCTCAGCTGTTATCCTGTCCTGCCTTGGTGACAGGGGGTGTTGACGCAGTTGCGGGGATAAAGCATTAGGTGAAAGGGTCAGATGAGCAGACATTCTGAAGGCATTGAGACATGGGCAAGGTCACTTGAGCTACAAGAGTCAGGGAAGTCTTCCTGGAAGAGGTGGGATTGAACCTGACCTGTGAGAATGTGAAGGGCTTCCTTCTGTATGAGTATGAAAGCCCAGGAACCATCCTCAGCACAGGCACCATGTGAACGTGGTCTGGAGGTAAAGCAAGAGCTTCTGATTCTTTTGAATTCTGGTATTATGACAGTCCTCTTCAGAGCAATCTGAGGGGCAGGAGTACAGAGCTAGTTAAAGCCTGGTTGCTGGAATCAGACAGGCCTGTTCTGGAATCCCGGCCATGTCTTAGGGCTGCAGGAAGATGATATAGCATCCTTGTGGGTACCACAGGTACCTGCTTCACAAAACTGGTGTGAGGATCTGTAACAGCCTGGTCCCCTGACTCGGATGCAGCCTGGCACAGGGTCTGTATGCAGTACACGCTGTGGGTCCTAGTGATATTTCCACAGGCCAGGGAGGAGATGGGGGCTCACAGCAGTGCTGTGCCTTCGCTGTTTCTGAATCACCCCTGGCTCCCCGGTGCCCACCTTGCATGCAGATCCTGGGGTGCACACAGGGAGGATGGCCAAGCTCAGATGGAGCTGGTCTCTGGAGCAATGGGCTCAGGAGTGAAGGTGTCTTGGGTGAGGTTGCCTGGGGCAGGGGTTTCCCCAGCCCTCTCCCCATGGTCTGGCACACTTCCTTCCTTGCCTTGAGCTTACTGAAAATCCAGCCTCCTTTTGGGGTCAGGAGGCATCTTAGGTCTTGGCCATGGGCTGAGGTGGTTGACTGTCCATGCAATCTCTTCCCCGCTGCATGACTGACCATGACTTCTGCTCTTTCCCTTTCAAAGGAGCTGGGGTGCGGGCGTGCTCTCTGCATTCTAAAGTATGGTGGGGTTCTCAGTTCCACTCTCCTCCCTTCCTTGGTGTAGTGCACCTCCTTTCCTGCTTTACTCCACCTTGGGAGAGGGTTCACTTAGCCCGGCCCTGAGGGGTCAGCCAAGGTCATCCCAACTCCTGGCCCCCTCCCTTCTGTGACTCACCACGAGCTTATCGCACCTTCCTTCCTGAGCCTGGGGAAAGGTGGAGGGTGGGTCCTGAACCCAGCGATGACTGACCACACTCATGGGGCCCCACCCTCCACTAGCCCCTCTGGCTCAGTCTGGGTGTTCCAGCTGATCCTTGGCCGCTGTGGGACTGTGTGCTCATTGCCTTCCTTTTCCTTTTCTAGCCAAAACTGAGTACCTACCACCCAAAGAGTCCTCAATTGTTGCAGCAGAAATGCAGGCAGGGTTCTATGCATGTTTCAGAGGTATTTGGACCCATATTTTTCACCTCACCTAATTCTTGCTCCTTTCCCTTGTCTTCCATTGTTTGCTGAAGGCATCTGCATGTTACCCACCCCTACCTCAGCTACCCTTTTCTCAAGCACTAAGGGTCATCCATGGGGTGGCTGGCGCTGGGTGAGGCATGGGGAGTTGAGCTTTACCCTGAAGTTCTGTCCTCCGGAGCTCATGCTCAGGTCAACGAGACAAGACCTCTGTCTTAACAGACCCTTCCCTTTGCCCTTTAAAACTACTTTTTATTTTGAAATAATCAAAGACTCAAAGGAAGTTACAAAAATAGCATGGAGACATCTGTGTACCTACCCTTCACCCAGTTTCCCCTAATGGCATCATCTTATATAACATGTTATCAAAGCCAGGAAATCAACGGTACAACTTCATCCAACTATTCAGGTTGCATCATTTTTACATATCACGTGTGCATGCACAATGTGACTGTGTGTATGCACACACTTTTATCACAAAGGTAGGTTCACATAACCACAGCCTTCAAGAACTAGAGCCAGTCCATTGCTTCATAGTCACATACCAGCTGCATCCCCTCCTTGCCCTCTGCGTCCCTGACCACCGTTAATCTGCTCTCCATCACTGTAATCTTGCCATTTTGAAAATCTTTCTTTTTTAAATGTTTATTTATTTATCTGGCTGTGCCGGGTTTTGGCTGCAGCAGGCAGGATCCTATAGCTGTGGCATATGAACTCTTAAGATGTGAAGTGTAGGCTTTGTTCCTTAACCAGGGATTGAACCTGGGCCCCCTGAATTGGGAGCATTGAATCTTAGCCACTGGACCACCAGGGAAGTTCAGCCATTTTGAAAATCTTACATAGAGTTATACAGTATATTCCTTTTGATTTTTTTACCTAGCATATATATATATATATATATATATATATATATATCAGTTCAGTCGCTCAGTCGTATCTGACTCTTTGCGGACATTTAACATTTAAAAAAGAAAGATTTTCAAAATGGCAAGATTACAGCACTCCAGGCCTCCCTGTCCATCACCAACTCCCGGAGTTCACTCAAACTCATGTCCATCGAGTCGGTGATGCCATCCAGCCATCTCATTCTCTGTCGTCCCCTTCTCCTCCTGCCCCCAATCCTTCCCAGCATCAGAGTCTTTTCCAGTGAGTCAACCCTTCGCATGTGGTGGCCAAAATATTGGAGTTTCAGCTTTAGCATCAGTCCTTCCAATGAACACCCAGGATTGATCTCCTTTAGGATGGACTGGTTGGATCTCCTTGCAGTCCAAGGGACTCTCAAGAGTCTTCTCCAGCACCACAGTTCAAAAGCATCAATTCTTCGGCGATCAGCTTTCTTCACAGTCCAACTCTCACATCCATACATGACCATGGGAAAAACTATAGCCTTGACTAGACGGACCTTGGTTGGCAAAGTAATGTCTCTGCTTTTTAATATACTATCTAGGTTGGTCATAACTTTCCTTCCAAGGAGTAAGCATCTTTTAATTTTAGGGCTGCAATCAAGATCTGCAGTGATTTTGGAGCCCAAAACAATAAAGTCTGACGCTGTTTCCACTGTTTCCCCATCTATTTCCTATGAAGTGATGGGACCGGATGCCATAATCTTTGTTTTCTGAATGTTGAGCTTCAAGCCAACCTTTTCACTCTCCTCTTTCACTTTCATCAAGAGGCTTCTTAGTTCCTCTTCACTTTCTGCCATATAGGTGGTGTCATCTGCATATCTGAGGTTATTGATATTTCTCCCAGCAATCTTGATTCGAGCTTGTGCTTCTTCCAGCCCAACGTTCCTCATGATGTACACTACATATAAGTTAAATAAGCAGGGTGACAATATACAGCCTTGACGTACTCCTTTTCCTTTTTGGAACCAGTCTGTTGTTCCATGTCCAGTTCTAACTGTTGCTTCCTGACCTGCATACAGGTTTCTCAACAGGCAGGTCAGGTGGTCTGGTATTCCCATCTCTTTCAGAATGTTCCACAGTTTATTGTGATCCACACAGTCAAAGGCTTTGGCGTAGTCAATGAAGCAGAAGTAGATGTTTTTCTGGAACTCTCTTGCTTTCTCCATGATCCAGCGGATATTGGCAATTTGATCTCTGGTGCCTCTGCCTTTTCTACAAACTGCTTGAACATCTGAAAGTTCACGGTTCACATAAATTGAAAATATTTTTACTCTCTCTATATATACATAGAGTAAAAAAATTAGAAAGAATTGAAGGTCATACTCTCTATGCCTCTCTTCCAAGGTCTCTGGTCTTCCTTCCACAGACAACTTTTGTTAATATTTCCTTGTGTTTCCTTTAATACTTTTAAATACACACATGAGCCCACAACTCCTTTTTTGCAAAATTGCAGAATACCTCCAATTCTGGCCCTTCAGTTGTGTTTAGATACAACTGAGAACAGGTAAAGTGATGAACTGTGTCCTTCTCTCTGGCATCAAATCCTTTGACACCTACCACTTCTTAGACCCTCCCCTGCTCCCATCCTAGTGCAAACCTGCTGTCTCCTGCCCAGACCACCAGGGGTCATCCTACTCCCCTGCTGTCCCTCTGCAGCAGTGCTTCTCCGCTGGGTCTGCAGACATTTTTTGGTCATCACAACCAGGTGGTAGGGGTGCTACTGGCAGCTAGTTGGTGATGCCTGGGATGCTTCTAAATACTGCACAATGCACTGCTCTGTACCCCCCACAATTTAAAATCCCCATGTGAAACTCATCAAGCCTGAGATGTCACATTGCAGAGGTTGAGACATCCTGGTTACTGTCTAGGGTCCAGGCAGCTGCCAGAGGGTCGCTCCTCTGCTAAAAACCCTTCAGTGTCATCCTAGCTCTCTTGGCATCAAATCCATGATCTTGAACCTCTATGGTTCATTACCACCTCTGACATTACTTCTCCCATCTATCTGCTCCAGCTTTACCATCCCATCTACTGATCCTCATAACATACAAAGCACACCCCAAACTCTGTGCTTGCCCAGAGGGTCATGTGAAGGGCATTACCACTGCACCCACAGCCCTGCTGTCATCCTCTCAGGTAAGCTTTCCCTGACCACCTGTCTAAGACACCACCTGCCTGGTCACCTCTCCCCTTGCCCTCTGAGCATCTGTCTCCATCTGACATCTATTTGGTTGCTTTTTTTTTTCAGGGACTCACTCTCCCCATTACAACGTAACCCCTGTGTGTTTTCCTCACTAATGTATCCACACCCCTAGACGAGTACCTGGCACACAGTAGGCTCTCAATAAACACGTGTTAATAGATAAACCTTGGCCAAGCTCTCTGAGTGTGCCTGTTGCCCAGTCTGAGCCATGCATGGGCACTGGCTGGGAGGGATGTTCTGGGAAACCCTCAGGCCTGTGGCCCCCAAATCTGTGCTGCCACTGCCCCCACACACCCAGGGCTTGCTCTGCGGTCACTTGCTGTGTAAAGCATTTGCTAACATGTGTAGCAACTCCAGTTTTTGCTGGTGACATTTCAGATGACTGCTGTGTTTGTGGTGCCCTCTATTTCCATTCTTCCATTCTGCCTCCTGGGTCTGACATCAGGGGCCCTCCACTGGGGGTGGAGGACTGCGGAATTTGCTTTGCCTCTACTGGTACCCTGTTGCCGCTAAATAAAGTATTTAATGGAGCTACTCCTCCCCAGACTTAGGAATGCTGCTTTCAGGGCACAAAACAATCCTGTCCTAGTGTCCAGGCAGCCAAAGACAGACACATGGATGGAGAGTCCACTCTCTCCAACCACAGAGGACAGCTGTACGACCAGAGGGTCCCAGGTCCCCGCACTGGGGCTACAATGGAGCTGTGGGCCCGTCTCCTGGACCAGGTCTGAATAGGCAGGTCAGACACAACCTGGGTAATGACAGGGTCTGGCAGGAGCTCCCCCCGAGGCTGGGGCCTCCTCTGAAGACCTGGGCATCATCTGCTGGCCTTGGCAATGGTTGCTGCCACTTACCCAGACCCAAGAGGGGCAGAGACAGGCCCCATGGCCAGCAAGGGATCCTCATGCCTCTGAACTTTTGTTTCCTTGCTACTGAATTGAAACAATGTGGAATCTGAATCACATGGTCCCTGGGGTATTTATTTATTTATTGGCCATTCCGCTGGGTTCAGGAGATCTTAGTTTCCTGACCAGGGATAGAATCCATGTCCCTTGCAGTGGAAACTTGAAACCTTAACCACTGTACCACCAGGGAAATCCCCCTGGGATATTTGAATGAGACAATATGTTGTAATTTTTGAAACTGAGACATAATTACATGCAGTAAACTTTGCGCTTGTGTGTAGCTTTATAACTTTCATGTAACCATCTCTCACCTCAGTCAAGATATAGAATATTTTCATCACCCAAACTTCTCTTTTGACCCTCTGTAGCCAAACCCTTCCCCCTCCCTATCCCCTAACAACCCATCTGATTTCTGACCCTAATTTTGCTTTCTCCAGAATTTCATATAAATAAATGTGTCATCCAACTTTAACTTTAGCCATTCTAACAGATGTGTACCATGAAGTTTCTTTTTTTTAACCTGTCAATTACAAATTCCCAGTTTTTTGCAGGCAGTATTAAAATGTGTATGGAATCAAACCAGCTGGCTTCAAAATTTATCTTATTAACTCTTTAATTTTTTAGATTTCTTATAGAAAAAAAGAAATTAAAATGGGCTTGTCAAAGGAATTAAGTGTTACAGTGTAAGACAAAGGCTGAGCTTTCCCATTTCTAAGCCACTATCATTACTAAGATACTGTGTTCCTGATCTCTAGTGCCCCAACAGGCATCAAGGTGGGTATTCTTATGCCCGTTTTGTAGATGAAGACACTGAGGCCCAGTTAAAAGACCACATTTCCCCATCTCTCTAGCAGATAGATAAAGACAAGGAGAATGTTTCAGCCAATGACAGGTAAGCCCAAGTGTCACATGAGACTTCTGTAAAGTCTTCCTTAACAAGAATAAGGCACATCTTTTTTTTCTATTCCTCCTTCTGTCCGGAAGTCAGGCTTGTTGGCTGTATCTCCAGCAGCCTTTCAGGACCACCAAGTGATCTTAAAAATATAAAGCCAAGTGCTGAGGACAGGAAGAGAGGTGCCTGGGTCCCTGGTGGGATCAGGAAACCATCCTATTAATCCTGGACTGCCCATCCCTAGACTTCTTTTCTGAGGAAAAGAAACCATTTCAGGGGGCAAATGCTAGAAAGTGGCATTTGAATATCAACAGAAGATGTGAAGAAATGAGTGTGTGGAAGTTTGAGAGAAGGACAATCCAGGCAGAAGAGAAGCAGTTTCTTTCCATGTGGTGATATTACGCAGAATCCAGAACTTACTTCTCACTCCTTCCTTCTTCCTCTCCCTTGTTTTAAATAATTAACTGAGATTATTAGAGTCAAAAGATCTCTGTCAAACTCTGTGCCTAAAAACATCTATCAAGTAGGCATTGTGTCTGACCAAATCCCTCCCCTCCCCAGCCCTCAGTTCCCTGCCGTGGGTCTCTGTTTCCCCATTCATCCAATGGGAGGGTAGATTCAGACACCCAGGGGCTTTTCAGGGCCAAGGGGAGAGGGGCATTGTGTTGCCTGACTTGGGTATGAACCTTAGCTCCACTATTCTCTAACAAAATAGTTGTGAAAAAGTGTGCTTGCCCCTCTGACTCTCTCAATTTCTTCAAAACAACCCTCTTTGGAAGGAGTGAAACGCTCAAATCCAGCCTGATGTATCTGAAACCTGCTCTCTGTCACTACACCATTCAGATTCCCAGGACTCCAGACAGGAACCAGGAAAGGGCTTCATGCAGAGTCAAGGAGCCCTGTCAGAGGATCCTTCTGGCATTATGATGATCAAGGCTTTCTGGGTTCTTCAGAAGGCCTCTCGAGTTTTTGCAAGTCCTTGGGTCCAAAAGGCTTTACTGCGGACCTAATTTTGAGAGAAGAGGACCATTCAGGCTTCCTGCCCCTGGGGGCACATCCTAGATGGTTCTGGAAAGTCAAGCACAATTATGTGATTGTTGGAATATCTTTGAGATAGGAAATGTATCCTGGCCATTTGGGCATCTCACGTGTTTGGGTTCTGGGAAGAGAGGCATTTCTTATATGAAAATTAAGACCAACTGAGATGGCCAAGTCTGGCTGTTGGTACTAACCAGGGTCCCACTGGAGGAGACACTGGTCAGCAGGTGTGGGGATGAGGTAAAAGCAAGAGAAAAAGGAGCCAGTGGGGATTGGGAAGGGAGAAGACCACACCGCCCGGATGTCAGGTGGCCAGAACTGCTGGTGGCCCCCATGCCCATCAGAACCAGGTTTAGTTGGGGGCAGTCTCCACTTCCCAGACTCCCTTGCATTGAGGAATGGCCATGTGACCTAGATCTGGCCAGTGACATGTGCTTACCGTGGGTGGAACCAAGGCTATGCCTGGGGGTGGAACAGCCATCTTGGGAGCAGGAGGGAGGAAGCCACTTGCTAAGGATGCTATAGAGAAAATGCACAAGTGTGCATCCCTGTGGTGTGTGGGGTCACTGTTCTGGTCCTAATTGTCCACCTCTGGACTTCTTGAAGTTCAAGCTGGCTTTAGAAAAGGCAGAGGAACCAGAGATCAAATTGCCAACATCCGTTGGATCACAGAAAAAGCAAGAGAGTTCCAGAAAAACATCTACTTCTCCTTTACTGAAGGCTTCCCTGGTGGCTCAGATGGTAAAGTGTCTGCCTGCAATGCGGTAGACCTGGGTTCAATCCCTGGGTCAGGAAGATCCCCTGGAGAAGGAAATGGTAACCCACTCCAGTACTCTTGCCTAGAAAATTCCATGGACAGAGGAGCCTGGTAGGCTACAGTCCATGAGGTTGCAAACAGTCAGACATGACTGAGTGATTTCGCTTTCTTTCACTTTCTGCTTTATTGATTACTCCAAAGCCTTTGACTGTGTGGATCACAACAAACTGTGGAAAATTTTTCAAAAGATGGGACTACCAGACCACCTTACCTACCTCCTGAGAAATCTGTATGCAGGTCAAGCAGCAATAGTTAGAACTGGCCATGGAACAACAGACTGGTTCTAACTGGGAAAAGAGTACATCAAGGCTGTATACTGTCACCCTGCTTATTTAACCTGTATGCAGAATACATCATGGGAAATGCCAGGCTGGATGAAACACAAGCTGGAATCAAGATTGCTGGGAGTAATATCAATAGCTTCAGATATTCAGATGACACCACCCTTATGGCAGAAAGTGAAGAGGAACTAAAGAGCCTCTTGATGAAAGTGAAAAAGCTGGCTTAAAACTCAACATTAAAAAAACTAAGATTGTGGCATCCGGTCCCATCACTTCAGGGCAAGTAGATGGGGAAACAATGGAAATAGTGACAGACTTTATTTTTGGGGGCTCCAGAATCACTGCAGATGGTGACTGCGGCCATCAAATTAAAAGATGGAAGCTTTTCCTTGGAAGAAAAGCTGTGACCACCACAGACAACATATTAAAAAGCATAAGCACTACTTTGTTGACAAATATCCATCTAGTCAAAACTCTGGTTTTTCCAGTAGTCATGTATGAATGTGAGAGTTGGACTACAAAGAGAGCTGAACCCCAACAAATTGATGCTTTTGAACTGTGGTATTAGAGAAGACTCTTGAGAGTCCCTTGGACTAAAAGGAGATCAAACCAGTCAATCCTAAAGGAAATCAGTCCTGAATATTCATTGGAAGGACTGAAGTGAACTGCACTTCATCCATGAGAAACAGTAAACCCCACCCAGTTAAGCCCCCCAGGTGGGTGCCTACTCCCCTGAGACGGACTGAGCACTAACAGACTCTATGTGCCATCCACATGTTACTGATCCCGGGTTGGGCACCTGCCTCGTTATTTTCCTCTGACCTCACAGTCCTGCTTCAAGGGTTGCATCTGAGGCCCATTTGACATATGAGGAAACTGAGGCTTGGAGAGGTTCCTGACCTCCCTACCCGCCGGAATCCTTCAGGTAGCGTCAGAGTTGGAGTCTGATTCCATATGCTGCACGCTCCACCCCACACAGCCACGCTAACCGTGACAAGTATTCAGGGTCACAGAACTGAGTGTGGGTCTGAATCCTGGCTATTTACTTGCTAGTTGTGCAAAATTATTCAGTGCATCTGAGCCTCAGTTCCCTCCTCTGGAACTGGCAGTCACAGCAAGACCTACCTCACAGGGTCACGGTGAGAGGGGCACTCACTACGTGGTGACCCTGACTTCCTCTGGCTCTGTGGCAGTGCTGCTAGGCTAAGTGTATTTTATTTTTAAAGTTACTTATTTATTTATTTGTCTGATATGGATCTTAGTTGCAGCACACAGAATCTCCATCAGGGCACAAAGGCTTTCTAGTTGTGGCACACGGGTTTAGGTGCCCTGCGGTCTGTGAGATCTTAGTTGCCTATCTAGGGATCAAACCTGGGTCCCCTGCATTGGAAGATGTATTTTTAATCACTGGATCACCAAGGAAGTCCCCCGAGTGCATTTTAAAGTGCCCCGCAAAACTCCTCGCTGCTGCATTAGCTTCTTTAAGGAGGTTGTCCTCCACCCAGGTGTAGAAGCTGAGACCTGGAAAGGGCGAGGACTACTCTGAACCTCAGTCTCTTCATCTCTAAAATGGAGATGGGAATATTGGCTGCTGTACATGGTTATTATTGGATTAAGTGAGATAAGGTATGGGCAGAACTCAGCTCAGTGTCTGACACACAGTAAGCACTCAATTCATGGAGCCGGTGCTACAATTTGTTGTTATTATTACAGAGCTCCATGCCAGCCATGCCAATCACCTGCTTCATCACTGCAGGGGATTCCAAGGGTAGGTGTGTGCCTCATTCAGGCTCCACTCCACGGTCAGCCTCTGCGTGGTGTTGCTGAGATGAGCTCAAGATGGTGAAGGCTGGCTGGGGGCCAGGTCAAGATCAAGTCCACCACAGCTCTCTCTGCCCCATGGGAACCAGCTATGACTCCCCAGACAGACAGTAGTTTAGTTCTGGGAGGCTGAAGACTGTCCAATCACATAAAGGCCTTCCTCACAGATGCTGCTGCTGCTAAGTTGCTTCAGTCATGTCTGACTCTGTGCGACCCCATAGACGGCAGCCCACCAGGCTCCCCCGTCCCTGGGATTCTCCAGGCAAGAACACTGGAGTGGGTTGCCATTTCCTTCTCCAATGCATGAAAGTGAAAAGTGGAAGTGAAGTCGCTCAGTCGTGTCCGACTCTTAGCGACCCCATGGACTGCGCCTATGGGATTTTCCAGGCAAGAGTACTGGAGTGGGTTGCCATTGCCTTCTCTGCCTCACAGATGCTAGGGACAGATAAAGAACTAGCTCTGTCCAGACCCCACTGCTAGGGGTACTCTTGATTTATGGAGAAATTCCACTGACTGAGGCGTGACCTTGCCTCATTCCCAGAAGGTGTCTGCTGGCTACACCAGTAGCAGGGCCCCTGGCTGTCAGGTCACCTTTCTGCAGGGCAAGGAAAGGGAGGCAAGATACACACAGACACACAAACACACATTCTTTCATATTCACTGTGAGCTATGCTGTGGGTTCTAGCTCCCAGAATGGTGCTCAGCACAGTTTGGTGTTTAGGCTGTGTGCTCTGGGGGAGTGGATGGACGGATAGGTAGAAGAACAGTTGAGTGTATGTTCTGCAATTCACTCGTTCAGCCTCTGTCTGCTGAAGGCACGCTCTGCTCCAGGGGCCACCTGTACAGGGCAGAGCAAGACTACCAGCATCTGCTCATAAAGACCCACCAGTCCAGGTGATGGGTAAATAAGCAGAGGGAGAAAGGGGCTCCAGCACCCCCATTTCCCCGGGGAAGCCTGTCTACAGGCTGATGACTACATCTTCTTGTTCTGGTCCCCAGTGCAGGGCTGGGACTCCAATGAGACAAGGGAGGCCCACTCTGCACTTGCCACCTCAGAGTTGGCGCCTCCCTAAATGTTGTAGCCAGGTCCCCGGCTTGCCACCCCAGGGCCCAGATGCTCCTGCAGGCTTGGGAGATGGCGCTGGACCTCATCAACAATTCTTACCGATCCAGGGCCATGAGGAGACATGGTTGCACCCTAAATATTTCCACTTGGGTGTCAAACAGCAGGCCCATCCAGGCCAGGAGAGGCAGATGGGGGGTGATGCTCACAGCCCTGAAACTGACATGTTGATTGCGTGCCAGGGCTGGACCAGACTGGTGTGAGGGTTCCTCTCACCATCTCATGGTGATGACAACTCCCCACTCCTGAGGTTAAGATACAGGTGCCTAGAGAGGGCAAGTGACTTGCCCAGGAACCTACGGTAAGAGCCAGGGTCCAAACCCTCTCCTCTGCTGTTTTGCAAAATGTGGGATCAAGCACCAGCATTACGGGCACGGCGGATGGCCAGAGAGTCCAGATTGGCTCTCTGAAGAGGGAGGACTGGAAAGAAGCCTTGCAAATGGTTTCTTCTGAATGGAAGGAGTGGAGGTGGTCAGTGCCCTAGCGGGCACCACATACCATCCCAGATCCTGCAGTGACAGACTTGAGGTGTGTGTTCTGTGAGATGAGGCCCAGGGTGGGGCAGCTCGTTGCTTGAGGCCACACTGCAGAGCCTGGGCTAGAAGCAGTGCTCTGTCCTCAGGAGTCACAACAAACAAAGCAAAACCAAAACAAAGAAAAAACCCAAAGCAGTATTTTAGTCCACCCAGGACTGCAGTTAAAAAAATAAAGAATCAGCCACCCCAGTCCTATGGTCTTGTAGGCAAAACAAGTGGCCCTGGGATGTCACCCTCCTCTTTGCACCCACCTGGCCTGAACCCACCCCCTGCACCCACGACCCAGGGGAACAAATGCTGGGGGAAAACCCTAGGCCATGACTTTCCTGAAGCTGAAAGTCAAGTTGCCAAAACAAACTTCTTTTGTCTCGCCTCATTTTTTTTTCCATGTTTAAATAATAATAAGCTGAAAATGAAGTCATTGTGCTCAGCTGTCGGCCTGCCAGCATCGCTTGCTGGAGTCCTGAGTGTGTCTGGTGGGGCCTCCTGCCCCGGCTCACTGGATCAGCGCGCCCACCCCACTCTGGCACTTCCACGATTCTCTCTCCCATATCTCAGCAAAACTTGTCCACCAGGGTCTTGCTCAGGGTCGGTTACTCTGCTGAGAGAATGGGCCAGCTCTCCTGCAGGCACTGCTGCTCGTGGGTGGTTCCCAACCTGTGAAACATTTTGCCTTTGAGAGAGACAGAATTTCCCAATCTTAAGGTGTGGATGTTTCTTAAGCAGTAGAATTTGGGTAGCTGATGGGTAAGGAATTTTTTTTAATAGAGGAAGCCTCATATTATATTTAGCCTTAGATGGAGTTTACCACCGACTTTGGCTGCATCCCCAAGCAACCGGACTCCAGGGAGACCCGGGCCCAGTGTGTCAGGGGCCGCTACTGGCCTCACACAGTCCAGGAGCTGCATAAACCCCACCCATTTACCTCTTAACCTTTCATGTAAGTGCTCTAGGGGAGGAGAAGGAGGACCAGGCCAGGCAGGCATCCTGACTCACCCTCCGTGGCTGCGGAGAGAGCCCCTCGTTTGCAGGGCTAGCCTGGTTAGCTCTTACTGCCGTCTCTACTCAGCAGGGACCTTCTGGAATCTCCAGGACCTTACTCTTTCTTTCGTCTACCACTGCAGGGAGCCCAGGGAACGCATTACCCAGCAGGTGCTCCGGGAGGGGTCACAGAACTGAGAACTGAGAAGGGGCGACCCGAGCAACCTCTCCTGCAGTCTTCATCTGCGGCGATCAGGAGCCTGCTTCTTTGCTCTCAGGCCTCTTCCTTCCCACATGGGCTCTGATGCTCCTGGGACCGCTGGGAGAGTCTGCTGAGTGTGGGACATCCCACAGCCCTGTGGCCATTGGCCGCTCAGGTAACTTCCCTGAGCTTCTACTCTCCATCAACTCTGCTTTACAGGTGCAGGGAGCATTCAAGAAAGAGACATCTTTTTTTTTTTTTTTTTTGAAGGTTCCACATATAAGCAGTGTGATACTGTTCTTGGTCTGGTTTCCTTCACTTAGTATGATAATTTCTAGGTCCCTCCATGTTGCTCTAAATGGCATTATTTCATTCTTTTTATGGGTGAGTAATATTCCATTGTTTATAGAAAGAGACCCACAGGAACAACAATTTATAGTTACCAAAGAGGACGGGGGTGGGGAAAGGCTAAATTAGGAGGTTGGAATTAACAGTTCAGTTCAGTTCAGTTCAGTCCAGTCGCTCAGTCGTGTCCGACTCTCCGTGACCCCACGAATCACAGAATGCTAGGCCTCCCTGTCCATCACCAACTCCCTGAATTCACTCAAACTCATGTCCACAGAGTCGGTGATGCCATCCAGCCATCTCATTCTCTGTCGTCCCCTTCTCCTCCTGCCCACAATCCTTCCCAGCATCAGTCTTTTCCAGTGAGTCAGCTCGTCGCATGAGGTGGCCAAAGTATTGGAGTTTCAGCTTTAGCATCAGTCCTTCCAATGAACACCCAGGATTGATCTCCTTTAGAATGGACTGGTTGGATCTCCTTGCAGTACAAGGGACTCTCAAGAGTCTTCTCCAACACCACAGTTCAAAAGCATCAATTCTCCGGCGATCAGCTTTCTTCACAGTCCAACTCTCACAGGAAGCTATATGCAATACTTTGTAATAACCTGTAAGGGAAAAGAATCTGGAGACGTGTATATATATATATATATATATATATATATATATAGTGTATATATATATGAGTGTGTGAAAGTGACTTAAACAAGTCCAACTCTCTGCGACCCCATGGACTATACAGTCCATGGAATTCTTTAGGCCAGAATACTGGAATGGGTAGCCTTTTCCTTCTCCTGGGGATCTTCCTGACCCAGGAATCAAACCGGAGTCTCCTGCATTGCAGGCAGACTCTTTACCAACTGAACTATGAGGGAAGCCATATGTGTGTGTGTGTGTGTACATATATGTATAAATGAATCACTGAGCTGGACACTTGAAACTAACATGATTCTGTGAATCAACTGTGCTTCAATAAAAAATAAAGTGCTCAGAAGAGCTCCAATTTGTAGTAGGGATTTAATAAAGGAAGGTGTTCCTCTGCATTTATTAAAAGGCAGCAGCAGCAGCTAAGAGTTACTGAGCATGTACCACATGCCAGGAACTGTGGCTAAGAACTTTTACACTCATTTCTACCCTGTTGCTCTGTGGGAGCTGCCTTTACTGTCTGCATTTTACAGAAGAGAAAACTGAGCTAAGCTGGACTCAAGTCTAGGATTAGCTTTTTTCACATGCTGGAGATTATTCCACGAACTCTTTAATACCAGCCCTAGCTTGCTGGACGGGGCTTCCCTGGTGGCTCAGATGGTAAAGAATCTGCTTGCAGTGAGGGAGATCTGGGTTCGATCCCCGGGTTTGGAATATCCCCTGGAGGAGAGCATGGCCACCCACTCCAGTTTTCTTGCCTGAGGACTCACCATGGGCAGAGGAGCCTGGTGGGCTACAGTCCACAGGGTCGCCAAGAGTCAGACACGACTGAGTGACTAAGCACAGCAACAGCTTCCTGGGCAGGACTAGAATGCAAATATTTCCCCTTCCCATATTCGATGGGGAGGAAAGGGAAGTTGTCCTTGGTGCCCAGAGCCTCAGCCCAGGATAACACAGGTGTGCGAGCATGCACACAGACACACACAGACACGCACATAGATACTCATATGCATGTACACACAGAGAGGCAAAGGCTTTCACAGGAGCAAGGGGCTCTGCCAGGCTCTCACAGGCAGATGCTGATGCTACTGGAGTGGACTGGGGAAGGTTGCTGTCCTTGTTTTCAGCTCATCTTTAGCTGGGAAGCAGAAGGAAGGTTCCAGACGGGCAGATGGAGTCAAAGAGGTGGACTGGGGTGTCCAGCTGCCTCTAGAGGGTGGAGGCCCAGCTGGCCATGGGGCCTCAGGGGCTGCTGAGCTCAGCAAACACCAGGCCCAGCCCAGACCTGCTTGGCTGGAAACTGCTGACCTTGGGTTGCTGGGACCAGATTCTCTGCTCTGACCTCTCTGGGAGCAGGGGGGCAAGTACACAGGTTAGGGGGTGAGTCTGGCTCAGGGCAGGGAGACAGAGCCACCCTGGGGTGGCCTGGGTGCACCCAGGGCTCTGACGCATGGATTCATCTGAAGGTGAATGTCACCCACCACCACTAACATCTTGGTCACGGAACCCAATCAGCCTTCCTCAGCAAGTGGAAAGTCCTGACACCTGGGCCAGGCTGTCCACCAGAACTTCCTACAATGATGGAAACCTTCTCCACCTGCTCTATCCTACAGGTAGCCAGGTATGGCTTCCAAGCACCCAGAAATGGAGCTGATGCCACTAAGGAACTGAGTTTTTGTTTGATTGAATTAAGTTTAAATATAGATAGCCACAGAAGGTCTCAGCTTCTACACTGGATGGTCCAGCTGGGAGGGGCAGAGGCCCTGAGCTCTGGGACGTGACAGATCCTTGCTCAGTGGCTGTGACGCACTCCTGGCCACTTAAGTGAACCCGCAAGGATCCCCCAAAGTAGCCATTGTGAGCACCTAGGCCAGCAGCTGAGAGCAGGTCTATCAAGGTTGAACCAACATGTGGCTGCCTGCCTACAAACGAACCCAGGTGCTGGGGTTTTCAACCTCTCCAGTTCACCAAGCACCAAGGGAACAGCTCTTGGGAAACCTTAAACCAATGGTCCCAGTGTCTTGGGCCTGGAAGTGGGGTGCAGGGACTGGCTAGGTATGTGTATACAAACTTAGCATCAGACAGGGACTCCTTGGAACAAGGGGGCTCTGTTCATCCGAGGACTCTACTTTCATCTCATTGGAGATAACATTCCACCCAACTCTCAAAGCAAATCCTCCAGAAGTGAAAGAAAAATGTTAATGAACTTCCATTAAAATTCCTTCCATGGCTGGTCATTCTGGGCAGTCAGGCCCCTGACCTGCTTGAAGCTTGCAGGTCTGAAAGAGCTGGTTCCCACATGGAGCCCAGGAGAACTCAGTAGGCCTTGGGGCTGGAGTTGAAGATCTTGGTTCCAGGAGAGTATCCTGCATCCATGCCAGGGACTCGGGTCAAAGTCCTCCAGCAGAGTCACATTGCTAGCTCGCCTTTTTTCATGACAGAAAGACTTAGCATCTTTCCAAAGCCGAGAAGGGACCAACACGTCCCCTGCTCTCTTTCTAGGTTTCTCAACCGACCTGCAAGGCAGGGGAGGAGACTCAGGTACAAAGTGACGATGTAACCTGCCCAAGTCACAGAGTTGCCATGCTGGGGTTCGTGACTCATTCACAGGAGGGTTTCAGCATGTCAGTTGTCTGGTCAACACAGCCTGGAGTTCCTCAAGGATGGTACCATGACGAACACTTTTCTAGACACAAGACACAGCCTCATCAACTAAAAAAGTTGTTTTCTTTTTTAAAGAGACACAATAGCACCTTCTTCTCCAAATATACACTGCCCCGCCTCTGGGCCTCTCCTCCTGGAGCAGGACAACACTGCCGCCTCCTGTGGCCTCTGTCACATTTGCCATCAGCTGCTGCCTGGGTCTTCTCTGGGAATTAATTTCTGCATCCATCTATGTCATCACAGCTTATCTGTGACAAACCAGTATTATCCAGACTGACTCCACCCTGGAATGGTGAGTTTACTGAATTACTTTTTGGTGCCATGCCAACTGAGTGCTTTGAAGATGTTGCTTTATTTTATTTTTTGATATTTATTAATTGACTGCCGCAGGTCTCAGTTGAGGCAAGCAGGATCTTTCAGTTGTGACCATAGAACTCTTAATTGTAGCATGTGGGATCTTGGTTATCCGACTAGTGAGTGAACCCAAGCCCCCTGCACTGGAAGCGCAGAGTCATAACCACTGGACCACCAGGGAAGTCCTGAAGATGATATTTTAAAAAGGAACCACAGGTGGTGCTAATGGTAAAGGACCCTCCTGCCAATGCAGGAGATGTAAGAGACTCAGGTTCGATCCCTGGGTTGGGAAGATGCCCTGGAGGAGGGCATGGCAAACCACTCTAGTATTCATACCTGGAGAATCCCGTGGACAGAGGAGCCTGGCTGGCTATAGTCCACAGGGTCGCAAAGAGTCAGATATGACCGAAGCATCTTAGCATGCACACACAGAAACTCACTGTTGTAAGGATGTGGTCAGGACACTGTCCCCTCAGGGGATGTGGTCAGGACACTATTCCCTCATCCCAAGAGATCAGGTTTATTGGAAACCACAAAAGACATTGGCTTCAGATCTCTATACTCAGGAAAGCCTGTGCATCTGACAGTCAACTTGTTTGTAAGTTATATAACATGAGCACCTTGAAGTTGATCATTTTCACTCTTTGCTTTGGCCACAAGGAAGCTCAGGATCACATTTATGGCCCTCTTCTAGCACTATGGTGCAAGCAAACTGACTTTGTTTCAGTTTACATTTTCATTTTCTCCTTTTGTCATTTATTTTTATTTTCTTGTTTCACACTTTTAAAATATCAACTGAAATCCATTTCAAAGGGAGCAGGATAAAAATAAATAGCAAGCTATGACTGATTATCCATGTCATCTCCCAGACCATGCTTTGGATAGTATTGGTCATTTCCAAAATTCAATTCCACTCAATCTGAAAATCTCAACCTGGAACAAGTGTTTTGCCTGCCAAGTGTTGAGTGTGAAGGAAAACACACTCTCAGGACTTTCCTGGTGGTCCAATGGTTAAGACTGAGCACTTCTACAGGAGGGGGCACAGGTTTGATCCCTAGTTGGGGAAGTAAGATCCTGCATGCCGTGCAGCATGGCCAAGGGAGAAAAAAAGAGAAAACACACTCTTGGTCATAGGATTTGTTCTGATTTTTCTGACATATCACATTCTCAGTTTACAGTTGAATCTGGCATGCAGGGTGGATTGGGCAGTAGAAAGAGCCAGAATATTGGACTGATATTCTTCATTCTGGGGCCAGCCACCTGTGATGTGCGGGGAAATTGCTTCACTACTCTGAGCTTTGTACCACTGAACTGAGGATGTAAACATGATCCCAGACCTTGTATAAACAACTTCTGTAGGACTTCTATAAATTACCACTGATGGTAAGGATGACTGGAAGGGGACACAAACTACAGAATGGCTTACCCAGCCTTGACCTTGGGATTCTGTTTGGACCACAGGTCACAGTTATGCCTCTGGGGTCAGGATCCTAGTGATGTAACCAAACTTTAACCAATAGCAGGTCGTGGAATTTTGGAGTTCTGCTTCATCCTGCAGGACCCACCGTAGCTTTGCTCCACTCTGGTAAGCATCCCACACTTACCAGGGTGGTCACAACCCTTAACAGACATGCAGGCCATGCCAGTGGGTGCTCAGCCCTCTGCATGGCCCTGAAATTGCCAAGAGGTTGAACTTGTGGCTCTCCATCATGGTTAGAAAGCTAAAATCTGCCACATGAGAAAGTTTCTAACCAGGTTTCTGCTTTCTGATAATCAGGGGTTGGTTATGTCATATCTGCACTTTCCCCTGGGTTGCCAGGAAGCTCAGAACTAAATATGAACTTCAACTATGGCAATTTCATAGATCATTTGTTGTTCAGTTGCTCAGTCATATCTGACTCTTTGTGACCCGATGGGCTGCAGCACACCAGGCTTCGTTCTTCTTCACATTCTCTCAGTCATATATCATTGGCATCTGGATTTTGATGTTTCCATTTTTTTCTCCCACAGCTCTGACTTCATATCATTATTTATATTTTCCTGGTTTTGATTTATTTTTTCTAACTTAAAATTTTTTAAATTAATTTTATTGAAGTGTAGTTAAATTACAATGTGTTAATTTCTGCTATACAGCAAAGTCATTCAGTTATATATATATATATATATATATGTATCTATTCCTCTTTATATTATTTTCCATTATGGTTTATCACAGGATATTGAATATGTGGAGTCTCATACCAAGGCCACAGGTGTGAGGCCTTGCCCCAAGGCCACAGACAATGGAGTCCAGCACCAAGGCTGCCTCCGGAACTGACTGAGCCCCATCATAACCGTTGCCAAAAGTCCCCCTGATCCTTACTGGTCAGTTTCCTGATCCCATATTAGGTAAAAATGCCCACCCTGGTACTCACCCTATATTGCCCTCACCAATCATTTAATGCTGCCCTTGCAGCAAGGATTTTTTTTTTTTGTCTTGAGAATATAAAAATTGGCTACTGACTCTCGAAAGGCATCAGCTTTCCCTGATCTGTGAAGAAGTCAGCCCATGTCTTGGCAGGGCCCCTCACTACCTCAGCCCTTTGTTCTCAATAAATTTTCTCCTCTAAAATACCTTGTGTCTGGAAACTCTTTTCCAACCTGCGCTCAAACTTCCTCGACAGAATATACTCCCCTGTGTCTAATTCATATTTTTAAAATTTTTTCCTAGTTTCAAGTCACTGTACTCACCCAGATGTCTATTTAAAAAAAAAAAAAATCTATGGAGAAGGAAATGGTAATCCACTCCAGTATCCTTGCCTGGAAAATTCCATGGACAGAGGAGCCTGGCGGGCTACAGTCCATGGGGTCACAAAGAGTCAGACACGACTGAGCGACTGAGCATATCAGCACATACTGTGATCTAAAATGGTTGTTTCCATTTGTGTTTCTACCAGAAGAGTTTGAGACTTCCAGTTCTTCCATCTCCTTGACAGTATGTTTAGTCTTTTTAAACTTTTGACATTTTTAATAAATGTGTAGCATTAAAAATAATCTATAATAACTTGAGATTTCCTGAACTTCTTCCAGAATATAATTTGATCTTAACTTTTCTGGGCCAAATCTTTACATATCTTTGTTTCTTTAAATCTATTTTTTAACTGAAGTGTAATTGACTTGCAATGTTGTCATATTTTAAAATTACACAAATATATTCTACTTGAAAAAACAGAATCAGTATGAAAAACATTACCTCTGGTCCTCGTTGATGGCCAGGACTAATTCCACTCTTCTGCCTGGGGGAAACCCTTGCACTGACACATACAAGTGTCTACAAAAGCATGTTGCAGTATAGTTGTGGCTAACGCTGTATTTTCACACATGGTGTGATACTGAAGGTATGACTCTGTGACTTGCTTTTGTTTGTTTTGGAGCTCTGTTCTGGTCAAGTCAGAGGAACAACCTCATTCTTTGTAATGCTGCATGTAATTTCATTGTATGGTGATATCACAGTTTACGAGGCCTGTCCCTATCTGTGCATCTAGGTTGTGTCTCTTGTTTTTGCTCTTAAAGAAGGCTGTAGTAACCAAGTTTGCATATGCCTCTTCGCATGTATGTACAAGTTTTCTTACAGGTACACACCAAGAAATGGAATAATCAGGTCATGGTATACAAGATTTAAAATTTGAAATTCGTGTTGTCAAATTGCCTTTCGACACGGTTACATCTGTTTACACAACCCGCAGCAGGCATGAGAATATCCATTTTCAGATCCTCTCCATTCTGAGGTGCTCAAACTTTCTAATTGCTGCCCAGCTCATGCAAGAGAAACAGTATTGCCTCATGGTACTCACTTACATTTCCCTGATTGTTAGTGAGGCCAACTTTTTTGTCAAATGTTTATTGACCATGTAGATTTTATATTTTGCTAGTTGATAGTCACATTTTTTTTCCATTTCTATTGGATTCTTGGTTTTCTATTACTGTTGTTGATTTGTAGGAGTTTTTCACATGTTCTGGATATATATATATATATATAAGTATACATTATATAACATATATTTATTTATATAAAAATAAATATTTATTTATATAAATATATTATTGTAAATATATATGTCTATATTTACGTATATAAACTATTTCCTCCTAGTCTTTTTTATTTTTTCACACAGTTATTAAACTTCAGTTATGGTGATTTTTTGGCACATAGAAATTTCAATATTTTCTTGAGGTATAATTGAGACGACATTATATTAACTTCAGGTTTATAACATGATGGATCAATATTTGTAAATACTGCAAAATGAGAGCCACAATAAGTCCAGTTAACTCAATGTTCTGTGACAACCCATAGGGGAAAAGGATCTGGAAAAGTATATATATCAGATTCACTTTGCTGAACACCTGAAATTAACACAACACTGTAAAAAAAACTAAGTCCAGTTAACACGCATCAGCACACATAGTTACAATTTTTTTCTTGTGATAAGAATTTTTAAGATCCATTCTCCTGGATACATTCAAATATTTCAAATAATGGACACAGTGTTTTAACTATAGTTACCAAGTGGTTGGTACAGTGTATTCCTGTATTAGTCTTATTTTAGGAAATTTATACCTCCAGATCCCTTTCACGCAGAGATTTCCATTCTGATTCAGTGCAATGTGTCCATCGTTTCTTTGTGAGTTTTGCTTGCTATATTTTCTTGACCACAGCCTTCCCTCCTACAAGAACACAAACACATGCTCCAGTGTTTTCTTCTATGGGTTTAGAAGCTTCATTTCCCTTATTTACCTCATTAGTATATCTGATTTAATTTTGTGAATGGTAGGAGGTTGGAATGTAGTTATTTTTTAATATGAGTAGCTGACTGCCCCAGCACCATCACTCACCGGTCCACTGGGTGCTGAGGGCCCATGGGGGTATGGCCTTGCTCATGGAGGGATATGGACTTGTTCCTGCTCTGCATTGAGTTGCATTGACTTCTGTGTCCTTTCTACTAATCCTCAGGCCCTGACTTTCTATACTTGATGGTATTCTTTGGGTTTTTTTAATTCATTAATTTTTCCAACATATTTTTATATTGGAAAGGTTGTATAATAAATTTAGTATAAATATTGGGAGGTAGTGAAATAAATGTAAATAATGAAGAATAAATGAAGAAATAAAGAATGGTAGATAGTGCAGGATGAGTCAAATCACCAATTTTTTTCAGCAGATATCATGAAAGTTCAGAAGAGGGTGAGATCACCAGGAGTTGACCAAGTTGGGGAAACCTCTATAAAGGTGGAGGAACTTGATGTGGGCAGGATTCAGGCTAATATCTGCATTCTCAGGATTTGTTAATCATTGGGTTTCCCTGAGAGTAAAGTTGGTAAGGAATCCACCTGTAGTACAGGGGATCCCAGTTCGATTCCTGGGTTGGGAAGATCCACTGGAGAAGGGATAGGTAAGCCACTCCGGTATTGTTGGGCTTTCTTTGTGGTTCAGCTGGTAAAGAATCCACCTGCAATGCGGGAGACCTGGGTTTGATCCCTGGGTTGGGAAGATCCCCTGGAGAAGGGAACTGCTACCCACTCCAGTATTCTGGCCTGGAGAATTCCACCAACTGTATAGTCCATGGGGTAGCAAAGAGTTGGACACAACTAAGTGACTTTCACAGCAATACTTTGCTGAGGAAATGTCCCATAATAAACAATTCACCATTTCAAGCTTTTTTGTTTTTACTTATTTTTTTAAATTAATTAATTTGTTTATTTAACTTTACAATATTGTATTGGTTTGGCCATACATTGACTTGAATCCACCATGAGTGTACATGTGTTTCAAGCTTTTAAAAGTGTATCATTCAGTGGCTTTTCAGTTCAGTTCAGTCGCTCAGTCGTGTCCGACTCTGCGCAACCCCATGAATCAAAGCACGCCAGGCCTCCCTGTCCATCACCAACTCCCGGAGTTCACTCAAACTCATGTCCACAGAGTCGGTGATGCCATCCAGCCATCTCATTCTCTGTCGTTCCCTTCTCCTCCCGCCCCCAACCTTTCCCAGCATCAGAGTCTTTTCCAGTGAGTCAACTCGTCGCATGAGGTGGCCAAAGTATTGGAGTTTCAGCTTTAGCATCAGTCCTTCCAATGAACACCCAGGATTGATCTCCTTTAGAATGGACTGGTTGGATCTCCTTGCAGTCCAAGGGACTCTCAAGAGTCTTCTCCAACACCACAGTTCAAAAGCATCAATTCTTCGGCGATCAGCTTTCTTCACAGTCCAACTCTCACATCCATACATGACCCCAGGAAAAACCATAGCCTTGACTAGATGGACCTTTGTTGGCAAAGTAATGTCTCTGCTTTTTAATATGCTATCTAGGTTGGTCATAACTTTCCTTCATCCGTAATGTTGTGCGGCCTTCATCACTCTCTGACTCCAGAACATTTCCATCACTCTAAAAAGACACCTCCTACCTATTAAGTAGTCATTCCCATTCCCTCTCCCACTCCAGCCCCTGGCAAACAAGCATCAACTTTCTGTCTCCATGGATTTGCATATTCTAGATATTTCCTATAAATGTGATTACACGGTAGTTGTAATCATGCGAGTGCCATGGAGCAATTTTTCATGTTCTTACTGGCCATTTTTATATATTCTTTGGAGAAATATCCACTCAAATTTTTGCCTATTTTTGTCTGGGTTGTCCTTTTACTATTGAATTATAAGCATTCTTTATATGTATTGGACACAAAAACCTTATCAAATATTTGATAAGGAGGCCCATAGACTTTGTTCTGCCATCAGAGGAGCCAGTGGAGAGAGTGTGCAAGCAGAAGAAAGCCATACTGAGATTTGCAATTTGCAAAGGTCAGAAAAGAGGGGAGGGAGCCAGCCTGGAGACCATGTGGGTGCAGGGGACGGTCTCAGGTCAGGTAAGAGAGGACGGGTGGACAGATATGGTTCTATGTGCTTCTTTCAGTACTGGTTTCTTTCTTGATTTTTCTCTTAATAGTAGTGGTTCAGAGCCATTTCTAAGAATGGTAAATACCAACTAGCAAGAAGGTCATAAAGGACAGCTGCAGCTTGAAGACTGTGAATGTGCACACCAATATGCACACACACACACACACACACACACACACACACACAATATCCTACATGCTGATATAAACTCAGTCTAATTCTTTCAGCAAAATCCAGATTACTGAACATGTTGGTTTCGAACTTCTTGCAATGACAGGTCATAATATAAATAACTGACAAAAATGAATCAGAACGAAAAAGGAAAGCAATTATTTTAATCTGATAAGGGATAGACAGCCAAGAAAGACCTACTGAATAGCACAGGGAATTGTATTCGGTATACTATAATAACCTAAAAGGGAAAAGTTTCTGAAAAAGAATAACTGAATCACTTTGCTGGACACCTGAAGCTAACATCATACTTCAATAAAATAGATTACAATAAAAAATTAAATCTGACAAGTATGCTTGCTCACAGGTGCATGAGAGGTTAAAAGGCCCAAGGTGCACCAATCACATCAGCAGGAACCTTGGGGAGGGAGCTCTGAAACGTGCCCTTCCTCCTGCTGACCAGCAAGGACCACCAGATGAGGACTCCATACAGAATGAAGTGGGCAACTTCACTTTGGTTTCCGGGCCTCCAGGCCAAGCCCACCAGGGTCTTCCCTGGTGGCTCAGATGGTAAAGAATCTGCCTGCAATGTGGGAGATCTGGGTTCGATCCCTGGGTTGGGAAGATCCCCTGGAGGAGGGAATGGTGACCCATTCCAGTATTCTTGCCTGAAGAATCCCCATGGATAGAGGAGCCTGGTGGGCTACAGTCCATAGGATCACAAAGAGTATGACACGACTAAGCACAGCGCAGCACAGATCAAGTTAAGGACTGCCCTGGGCTCCTTTCCAGAAAAGCAGAACACCACTTGTGTGGTCACCTTCAGAGATCCAACCTGGCCTAATGACCAGGAGCAGTGTTAGAATTCTATAGATGTGCATTCAACAAATGAGTCAGGGAAGACTTGTCCTGATAATGTAAAAATGGCAGGGAACTAGCCCAGACAGAAATGAGTCATCTTCAAAAGTCGCTTCAACCCTGTGACTTGCTCCCAGGAGATTTTTAAAAAATTTTGAAGTTGGGGGATTTCTTTTTTTAAACAGCCTTATTGAGGTGTGATTGACATACAGCAGACTGCACAGATATAAATTGTACAATTTAGATTGTAACTTATGAACACATTCATGGGGCTATTATCACGTTCAGGGTTAGGAACATGTCTGTCATCTGCCATCGTTTGCTTGTGACCTTTTGCTGTTTGTAATCTCTTCCCTCCCAGGCCCCTCCCCTAGAGATCCCCTAGCTTTCTCTCCCTGTAGCTTGGTTTGTGCTTTCTAGAATCAAGTATGAATGGAATTGTCAGTTAGTCTGTGCTCTTTGTGGCCTGTCTTCTTCGTGGGGTTTATCTGAGATGCATGCCTGCTGTAATTTCTCCCAGTGGATCTAACCGTCACTCTCTTTTCACAAACCCACACAAGCTGAGTGAACTGTAAATGTCACCCAGCCCTGAAGTGGTCTAGCAGGATTTGATCCTGGTTCTGTCTGACCCCCAAAGCTGTCTCTTTCTTTCTATTACATCCCTGCGTCTAAGCACTGCCCTTGAGTGACCCTGATTTCTGCAGAGTAAGTGCTGGCCACCACTCTGGGTCCATCCCCTGCACCCCCACTTCCTGCTTTGCCCCTTCAGATTCTCTGCACCTTCTGTGGGGAGAATGGACACCTTCCTTCCTGAGTTAAGAGTCACCCCGCACCTCTGGGAAGGGGAAGACACTCCCTTGACATCCTCAAAACCGGTACAGAGCCCAAGGGCAGGTGATGTGCTCACTGTGTTATACCCTGACATCTAATCGATTCGCACAATGAATGGTCACCAGCAGATTTGTGTTGGACTTTTTCTCTGTTTTGTGTTCTCCATGTGGCAATCTTTCTGGGAGAGTGGGGCCCCTCGCTGAGGTCCAAGACTTCTCCGAAGATTAGGGTGGTCTTAGATTCTCAACTTGCATGTGCCCTCGGGGATCAGGCCTGGACTTCACAAGCCTGACCAGGCCCGGACTTCACAAGCCTGACCAGGCCCAACCCTCACTGCCACAAGGTCATCAGCCTTGGCCAGCTGGTGACCCCTCGTCCAGCAGCACCTTATCCTCTTGGAGGCCAAGAGACCACCCTGGTCAGGCCCCGGCAGGGCTCAGGCTTCTAGACCAGCCTTGACTCAGTATCTGGAGGTGCCGCAAGCCCCCCGCGTCTCCAGAGTGCGTGGCAAACACGAGATCTGGAGTCCCATGAGCCGTGGGTGGAGCCCTGGCTGTGCGGTTACCACTGGACGGCCCTGGACAAGTCTCTCACTCACACGGCCACTCACTCACTCGCTTGTTCTTTCACAGGAGCCACTGAGCCAGGCCCACTTTCAGCCGAGCAAGACCCAGGCCAGGGATGCGGCGCACAGTTGTGCAGGTTGCATTCTGACCCAGGACCCCAAGCTTCACCCTGTGGTCGCGTGGGGCTGCTTCCTCCTGGAGCAAGGCTTCTGTGTGATGGCCCTGACCCCTCCCCTGACCTCCGGGAGTCCATGGTCAGGGGCAGTAGGGGCGAGGGATGTGAAAATATGCTTGGCGATACAGCACAACTAGGACTGTGCAAAGAGGAATATTGATTTGCTGGGAGTTGCCCCAGAAGTCTGAGCCTACTGGTGGGGGGGGTGCTTCCTGGAAGAGGTGGCATTGCCACAGAGACAAGGTGGTGTGGGAATAAGAGGAGAGCTAACATAATGAGGGGAAATCCCAAGCATAGGCCTGGGGACATGTGTGTGCCCGGTGAGTGGAGAGGCTGTGAATATTGCAGTGGCAAACAGCATGGGGTGGGTAGCGGCAGGACCCAGAGGCAGGGGCTCTGTTCCACCCTGAGGGCACTGGAGGATTGTAACAAGGTGAACGCAGCTCTGAGCCTCGGCTCCCTCATCTGTAGAGTGGGCCTGCAATTGCTGCTTCTGCAGGTTGTGTCCCGGACGTGGCACTTGGTAGGTCCTCAGTAAGGATGCAGTCACTGCATCTGGCTTGTGCAGCGAGGATAAGGGTGTGGTGCCACACCCTCCGGCCCCGGAGCCCTCTGTGCTGGGGTCAGGTGATGAAACCAGATCCCGACCCAGAGAGCTGGGCGACGTGCCTCTCAGCCACCCTCCCCAGATGTGGCTGTGGCTCTGACATCTGGCTCACCTCCCCAGCACCTGGCCTTTGAGGCAGGGCCAACACAGCCGGTTAGGACCAGGGCAAGCAGCACGAAGCAGGGCCGGGCCTTCTGGGACTGGCACCCACTCACTGGAGAGGAAACAAAGACCTGGAGGTGTCTGTCCAGCTGCCCCTCCTCTCCCAGTGCTGGGGCCAAGCAGCCGCAGGGACCCCCAGCCTCTCTGCCCTCAACTGACTCAGTGCCCCCAGTATCTCCTGTCCCAGACACTTGGTTTAGCAAAATTATATTTTAAGCATTTTCATATTGACTGTTTTCTGATTATACAATAATACATGCTCATTTTAGAAACCTTGGAAAACATTGATAAGAAAAATAATGAGTCTATCATGCAGAGACAACATGTTAAATTAATGGTGTCATTCATTCTTGACACTTTCACACCTGTGTGGGTAGATATAGACACACACACACACAGTTGGGATTGCAATGCTTACACATTTCTACATCTTGCTTTCTCACTGATTATTTTACCATGAATGTTTTCATCAGTCATTAAAGATAGTTCATTGGAACTTCCCTGGTGGTTTAGTGGTTAAGACTCCACGCTTTCAATGCAAGGGACTCAGGTTTGATCACTTGTCAGGGAACTAAGGTCCCGCATGCTGTGTGGCATGGCCAAAAAAAAAAAGAAGGCTCAAAAATCAGGTCCATGTTTTATTAGAGAAAACTTCAAATGTACCTAAAGTTGGAAAAAATCTCATAAGGAGCCCAGTATCTGCTATCAGCTACATTCACCGACAATCTGTTTTATCTATTCTGTTTTCCCCCGATTCTTTTGGTTTCTGTTGGACTATTTTAAAGTCAACTCCAGATAGCCTGTCTTTTCACCCATAAACATCCAAAGCATTTTAAAGGCTCTGGAAGTAGCCTTGTGCTATATCTAAAGTGTCCCTGGCCTGAGTGTTGAGAGACCTGAGTTCTAACCCTTGATTCAGGTCTTCACTGTTGTGTGAACATGCTCTGGACTCATTTCTCTGTGAGATGAGGACCATAGTGTCTGCCTTTCCCCATGGGGAAGCGGGGATGGGATGAGGTCGGGAGGGTCAGTGGGATTCCATACTCCCCAGAGTTCTGCCACCATAATCTGCCATGTGCCAGGCACACTCCTCATCCATTTAATCTTCACAACAATCCAAGAAGGTTGTACTAGTATCCTCATTTTACAAAGAAGAAATAGATTCAGAGGGGTTAAATGATTTGCCTAAAGTCACACAGTATTCAAATTCAGATCTGTTGATTTTTTCTGCTGCACCAACTGCTAACAGGTCCAGGTAGGATTAACCTCTTAAACAGCTAACTTTTGGTGTCTCCAGCAGAAGTGGTAACAGGTTTGGTCCTAGGAGATTCAGCCAGGCTGGGGTCAAGAAGAGGCATGAAATCAGACCAAGTCTGGACAGACATTATCCAGAAGTGTGGAGGTGGGTCAGCTAGGGGCTGGCTGAAACACAGGACCTTCCGGGATTAACTGCAGAGAGGCTCTGACGGGACTGAGGGCAGAGCTGAGATGCCAGCAAGGGCCAGACGTGCCAGGACCAACAGCAGCCATGGCCACGCAGCACCCCAGACTCTGTCCAGACCTGGGCTGGCAGGGAGGAGCCAGGGGCGTTGACACCCGTCTCTCTGTCGTTACCCACGTAGTCCCAGGGGCACCTCCATAGGCAAGTCTGCCTGGAAGCCAAGGGCACGGGAAGAGTGACTGCAGGCCCCTGACGGTCAGCCTGCTCTGCTGCCCAGAGCAAAGGGCCAGGGAGAAGGTGTGATCTCAGGTGGCCTTGGCCTGCAGCGGCTTGAAGCCGGGTTTGCTTCCTGTCCAGAGATTGAAGTCAGGTCACAGAAGTGAGAGCCCTGAATCCTAGCCAGTAGACCACCAAGGACAGTGGCCAGTGACATGGCCCTGGCCCATCACCTCTGTAGAAATGAATTTCCACATAGATACAGAAGCAGTGGCGCAAGTAAAGTGTTTACTAGGAGGAAAATGGGACATGCGGACAGACACACGTGGGTTTGAATCACTCATATGGGGCACTTCTTCCAGGTTTCCTCCGGCCAATCATTTTTGCTTTGCCTGGTTCTGAGCCCATATTTGGTTTATCTCAGGGTTCTCCCCTATGTGTGCATCTCTTAGCCAAGATGGATTCTGGCGCAGAGGCCTATGGGTAGTTTAACATCACTTGCTAATGGGTGGCGAGCCCTCCCTTTTGGACCTTTAAGAAAACTTCCTGAGCGTGTATAGTCTGGAAGGAATCGACCTAGAGAGTGGTGAATACGTGGTCTTTCATCTTTTATCTGGGCAGGGCTCAGCTCCTCTCCTGCTCCTGCTCTTATCTTCATCTAGGAGGATCTGTCCGCAGGGGACAGACTCCAGCTGCTCACTCTGGGGCCCATCTATCTCCTGCCTCAGATGGGGAGGAGCCTGCCTGGGGGCAAAAAGAGAAAACCAGTCCAGGAAGTTGTGTGCTGGCTGGCAGAGGCAGGTCCTGGGGTCTCTGGCTACAAGATCCAGGGTCTCAGAGCTGCTGTTGGTTTACTGGTGTGTGAAGCTAGGTCCTGGGGTCTCTGACTGTGGGCTGTGGGGATCCCAGAGTGATGTAGGTCTACTGGTGGGTGGGCCGGGGTCTTGAAGGCTGGCTGCAGGGCCCTGGGGGTGCCAGCATGGTGCTGTGGATGGCCAGGTCCCAGGGCAGTGAGCTCAGGGGTCTCAAGTCAGCATGCCTGCTAGTGGATGGCACGGGGTCCTTGACAGGCTAGTTTCTTGGTCTGAGACACCCCAGTGCTGGCTCCAGCTTGCTGTTGGGTGGGTCTGAGTTCCAGCTTTAATTGGCTGGAGGGAGGATTCCACAAAACGATTTCCAGCACCAGTATCCTTGTGGGAGAACGAGCTCCCCAGAATGGCTCCATCAACATCTATGTCCCAAGGCGAGACAGTCACCTCCTGCCTCTCTGGAAGGCTCTCCAACATCAGCAGGTGGGTGGGACCCAGGCTTCCTTCAAATGACTGCTTCTGCCCTGGGTCCTGGAGTGTGTGAGATTCTGTCTGTGTCCTGTAAGAGTGGAGTCTCCACAGACATAGAGAACAGACTTGTGGTTGCCAAGGGGGAGAGGGGAGACAGAGGGAAGGACTGGGAGTTTGGGGTTAGCAGATGCAAACTATCCCATTTCAAACAGATAAACAGCAAGGTCCTACTGCATACAAAAAGAATGTATATATATATATATATATATATATATATATATATATATCTGAGTCACTTTGCTGTGTAGTGGAGATTGGCACAACATTGTAAATCAACTCTGAGAAGTGAAAGTGTTGGTGGCTTAATTGTGTCCGCCAGGCTCCTCTGTCCATGGAATTGTCTAGGCAAGAATACTGGAGTGGGTAGCCATTCCTTTCTCATGGGGATCTTCCCAACCGGGGATCGAACCTGTGTCTCCTGCATTGCAGGCAGATTCTTTACTGTCTGAGCCACCAGGAAAGCCCCCAGATCAACTATACTTCAATTAAAAAAAAAAAAGAGAGAGTGGATCTCTGCTCTCCCCTGCCTTCTAAAAGGAAGCCCCACTGGCTTACAAAGCCAAACTTTGGGGGCTTTTCTTCCTGACACAGGGCCCCTGGGATGGGGAGCCGGCTGTGGGACTCAGACACCTTGCTCTGCCTTTGTAATTATGCTCCCATCCGTGGGCCACCCACCTGGGGGTGACTGTCCTGTCTCTCTGCCCTCCTACCCACGTCGCTGTGGTTCCTTCTTTATATCTTGAGTTGCAGAAGACCGTTCCTGCTAGTCCGCAGATCTTTCTCATCCAATGCTCCAATAAGCAGCTGTAATTTGTGTTCCTGCACTCCCTTGGACCATCCTCACCACCACAGCCTCCCTCATGCAGAGCTGAGAAATGACTCATTTCACCTTACAGGGGGTGGTCCAGGGCTGGGCCCTCCACTGCCAGTGCCCTGGGGTCCCTGGACAGTGTGTGTGAAGCATCCACTGTGTCCTGGATACCACATTTGCCCCTAGGGAGGGAGAGAGAGGCAGCTCCACAGCCCTCGTGCTCTGCAAGTCCCCAGCCTGGAGGGATGACCATGAGCAGACATACACACAGGTGGCAGGGATGTGTGTTTGGAGGTTGAGGGCGGTGGTGCTGACCTGAGATCAGAACTGATGTGTGGCTTTAGCCTGGCCAGGCAGAGTGGCGGGGCTGGGGGTGGGGCCTCATCCCAAGCTGTGCAAAGGCCGTGCTGCTTGGGGACATGGCCCCGGGGTCAGTGACACAGGCTGGGGGCAGGCAGTGCAGAGGCTGAGGGGTGTGTCTCTCTGTGTCCTAGTGGGAAAAAAGGGCAGTTGTTACTTCCACGTTCTAGGGGTGGTTGGAGGTCAGCACGGCATCCTCTCCACCATAGCCTAAATTTCCAGGCTGGTCTGGCATCTCTGTCGTGTGTTCTGTCTGGGCCTCAGGCCAGCTTCCACCCTGGTTCTCATCTATCCACGAGGAAACACTGCACAGGGCACCAGGGGTGTGAATGGAGAGGGCGCCTCCCAGCCCCACCCTCTGGAAGCTACTAGAAGACTCCAGAGGTCGCAGCAGGAGGGAGGGATTCCCCAGAGGCTTAAACAGCTTCTGGGTCTTCACACCTCTGGGCAGGGCGCCTACCTGGCCGACCTGATCTCATGGCCCCCAAACAGGGGTTTGCACCCAGCCTCTGACTTGACCACCCCATCCAGACTGGGACAGCTCTGATGAGACTGATGAAAGCGGCTTTTGGGGAGAGACCTTGGCACACTGCCAAGGCCCTCCAGAGGCACCCACTAGCTTGGAGAAGGCTACCACCCCTTTGCCCCCAACCAGGGGCCTCCTCTGCGGAACTCCACACTGTAGTCAAGGCTGAGGAGGGAGGCTTCTGGACTGTGATGAGACCCAGCAGACCCCCAGAGGGAGGAGGATCTCAAGATAGTCCAGCCCACCTAGCTGTGCCCCATCCCTTCTCGGCTGTTGTAGCCCTGGGTGGAAAAGGCCAGGCTTCTTCCTGCGCACACACATACATACACACACAATCGAAACATCCTTCTGGAATGTGTGTGAAGTGTTAGTCACTCAGCTGTGTCCGATTCTTTGCAACCCCATGGACTGTAGCCCTCAAGGCTCCTCTGTCCATGGGATTTTCTAGGCAAGAATACTAGAGTGGGTTGCCTTTTCCTCCTCCAGGGGATCTTCCCAACCCAGGGATTGAACCTGGGTTTTCTGCATTGCAGGCAGATCCTTTACAGTCTGAGCCACTAGGGAAGCCTTCTGGAATAAATGCCCTCAAATGAAGCCTAGGTGCCCAGGGCAGGTCTTTCTCTCAAGCAGACCTCTATCCATGTCCTGACCCTCTGAGCTGAGTGACCCTGGGCCACCAAGTCGCTAATTTTCTGTATAAGCTTCCTAAGGCCCCTCCACAAAGGACCAAGAACCAGCTGGCCTCAAATGACAGACTCTGATCCTCACAGGTCTGGAAGCCGGAGTCCAAAGTCAAGGTCCTGGCAGGGGTGCTTATTTCCGGAGGTTTGGAGGGAGAATCTGTCCCTTTCTCCTAGGTTACAGGGGCTGCTGGCAACCCCCTGACCCTCAACTCTGGTCTGTATAACTCTGTCATCACATGGCCTCCATCTGCCTGTGTCTCCTCTGTGTCTGGGTCTCAAATCTCCCCTCCTCTCTCCTAAACATAGGACCTGCTCTAAATTCAGGATCATTTCACCTTGAGATCTTTTTGTTTTTTAATTTTAATTTTTTAAAAAATATCAAAGCATTTTGTATCAGGATATAGCTGATTAACAGTGCTGTGGTAATTTCAGGTGAACAGCAAAGTGGCTCACCCAGGCATACGCATGTGCTGTGTGCTTAGTCGCTCAGTCGTGTCTGACTCTTTCAACCCCATGGACAAGCCCTCCAGTCTTCTCTGTCCATGGGGATTCTCCAGGCAAGAATACTGGAGTGGGTTGCCACGCCCTCCTCATACATATGCAAGTCTTTATGCTATTAAAACTGCAAAGGCTGATTTCCATAGAAGGTCACACTCCCAGGTACTGAGGAATAGGACTTGGACATATCTGGGGAGGATTATTCAACTGACTCTACCCCTAGAGCCCCCTTTGTCCCCTAGGAAAGGGGGTAGTGGAGCCCCGAGGAGATGCAGAGATGGTCTGAAAGCAGCGTGTGCAGCCCAGCACAGGACCCCCCGGAATGCTAATGGCCAGAGAGAGGGAGATGGAGCCTAAGCGGTTGACTCTGAGCTCCAGGCCCCCGGGCTGGCAGCACAATGAGGACCAGCTTCCTAGGGTGCGGCTGTCATCCTCAGGTGAGGGAGGAAAGAAGGGAGTGGGGAGCCAAGGGCAGAAACGTTCGAGTCAGATCTATGACGGTGGTGGGGGCGCCATGCACCTGCCAGGCCAGCGGTAGCTATGCAAGTGGGGGCAATCACCCTGTGATCGCCCCCCTCAGATGTAGGGGAACCCTGGGGAAGGCGTCTGGAAAGCACACAGCCATTTATCCAGACATGGAAACATCCAGAACACCATCCACAGTTTGCCAGTTTGGGGCTATCTGTTTATGCTGAGAGTCTTTCCAGTTAGTTAAAAGTATTTGTCCTTCTCATTTGTCCTACAGTCATTTTCCAGCAACTTCTTTCAATTTCTCTTTGAGGGGGGCAGTGGGACCCTAGACTCTGCCCCAGGGCCTCAATTCGACTATTAAGTCAGTACAAGGTTAGAGTTTAACAGAAGCCAGAAAATTGACCCGCTGAGGTTGCCAGAAGCTGGAGTCTGGGCCGGAAAGACCTGCGGGTTTGTGATTTCACCTTCCTGGGTAACCTTGGCCCCATTCCTGCATGGGCAACATCAGGAGCCTCAGAGGAGGGTCCCAAGGTCCTTGCTCCCAGTCTAAGCCTGCTCCGCCGAGGAGGACACACCAGAGTCCTGCTCAGAGGTCTCTCTTCATACCCACACCTGCACGGACTCCTCTCTACCAGCCACCTGAGGCAGGGACAAGGATGCTGCCAGAGTGTCACCTGTGCAGACCCCCTGCATCGCTGTTAGGAGCCAGGTCTTGGCAGCCACATTCTCAGCTCTCTTTCTGCTTATATGGACCTGCCCAGTCCCTCCAGCCTTCCTGGTAGCTTCTATGAACTCCAGGTTACAGATGAGGAAACTGACTCAGGTGGTCAGTGGAGGGGATTCAGGCCTGAGTGTCCTGGCTGCCCGGCCTCGGCTCCTGACCAGTGGCCTGGTGGGAGCAGCAGCTGAAGAGGGGCCCCAGGATCAGGTGCCAGCTTGACTAAAGGCTCCCGGGGTCAGGGGTGTTAAGACAAGTGTCAGCTGCCTCCATGGGGCAGAGTGCTGTGAAGGGGGGGACTCTAGACACAGATCGTGCCCTTGGGGCATCAGGACAGGACATCGCTGCTTTCAGGACTGGGGAAGTGGTGGGACTTACAGGACCACCTATACCGGGACTCCCTTCCCCCTTCCCCCTCTGTCCTCCAGCCCATTTAGGTTGCGTTGCTGGGTGCCCTGCCCTCACCCACTCACCCCACACATGCATCCTGACCCTGACACTGCTCCAATCACCATCAGCCCTCAAGAACAAACGTGATCCCGGGAAAGCCAGACCTTTCCTTGGACACCAGACACAAGGCCCCAGGTCGGCCTGGCCCTGTGCTCTGCTGCCCCCTCCCCACTGTGGGCCGCCCTCCCGGGAAGGGTGGTAAGTAGCCTTCTTTACTCCCAGCCAGGGAGGTGGCCGGCGTGTGCAGGCCCAGCACCCCGGGGCCTGCCTAGCCCTGAAATCCTGAAGGTCCATCGTCTCAAACCGAAGCTGTCCCCGGACCCCCCTAAATCCGGCCTCTCCCAGTCCCCCAGCCCCTTTGGCCAGGTCGGCAAGAGCTGTCTCCGGCCCCACATGGCATCGACTTCATATTTTAACTAATTTAATTGTAAATCTGAATGAGCTACCTGACATTTTATGTGTTTAAAAATTATGTAAGTATTATGTAAACATGTTCTTTTTGTAATCAGATTGATCACTGTGAAAGCACACGGAGTACAGACTAAAAATCTTTCCTCACCCCATCCTTCATCAGCTCCAGAGACAAGTATGTCCAAAGCTGAGCGTTCACATACACACACACGCACCCCTGCAGATAGGCTCATTCTGTAAAGAGCTTTTCATACAGTGATATAATAGACATTCTGTGTTGCTGCATGTCAATTTGTCTTATTATTTTAATGACTATTAAAACTTTTTCACAGTATGTAGTTTATCAATTCCCCTATTAAAAGACCCTATTAAGGTTATTTCCAATTTTCCATTATTTGAGAGAAAGAACATGCATGTCATGCCTTCTTTTTTGGTACCTGAGAGTATTTCTATATGCTCCATACCTTGGAATAAACATGCCAGTCAAAGGTATTTACATGTTATGTGTGGATAAACACAGATAAATTGTCTCCCGAAAGACTAAGCCAGTTACCACCCCCATCTCACTGTGAGAGAGCCCATTGCCTCACGCCTTTGGCAACACTCCATAGCACCAGGACTTTACATTTTTACCTTTTTCTTGTGTGAGTTGCATTTCTCTGATGACCAAGTGGCTAAGCCTCCTTTCCTGGTTACTGGCCATTCACAGTGACCCATCCTCATGCAATCTCCTAGTAGTTTACTTATCTTTTACTTATTCCTGTGTAGGTTTTGCCTCCTTTTCAAAAAAAAATAAATGTACTTTATTTTAAAAATTCAATAAAATAAAGATATCACAGGAAAAGGAAGTCTCCTTCTCACCTTGATGCTCAGACCCCTGCCTGGCATTCACGGCTGAGGTCCCCATGGGCTCAACTGGGCAGGACCAGGCTTTTTAGGACTCAAAATCCAGAAATCTTTTAATTATAATTTCTTTTATAATCACTTGTTTTATGTCACTCATTTCTTTTATAATCAAGAAAAAAACAAACATATAATAATGAGTCCAGCCTGGATCATTTTTGTCATTTTACCAAGGCAGTTAATTATAAAGCATAATTTGAAATAATTTTTAAAGGAAGTAGAATTCATAAGGCAGGCCTGAATACCAGTGACATCCACTTACCAGTTTCCTGAGCATCATTCTAAAAATATGCTGTGTAGAAGTTTTTGGAAAATATTCTATTACATCCCTAAATAGCCTGGAGAGAAAATTCATGATTCTTTTCTACCCCTTTAAGAAAACTTAAAAAAAAAAAAATTAAATTGTATTTTGGACTATAGTTGATTTACAATGCTGTGTTGCTTTCAGGTATACTGCAAACAGGTATGTTTCAAGTATTTACTTACAAATGGTTTTTCTTCTTTTTTTATACGATGTTTACATATAGGAAAATAAAGGAAATAGTAAACACTCATGACTAATACCCAAGATTAAATACAGTAAGTCCCCTGCATTCGAATGAGTTCCCTGCTGAGAGCTTGTTCAAAAGTCCAATTTGTTCCTAAGTTCAACAAAGTGAACCCAGGTACCCAACTAACACAATCGGCTACCTAGTACTGTATTGTAATAGGGTTATAATACTTCTCATACAAACAATACATACAGAACAAGCACAAAATAAAGGAAACATTTTTTAATCTTACAGTCCAGTAGCACAGCACAGCGGCTGGCACACGGGGCTGGCGTCGAGTGAGCAGGCAAGAAGAGTGAGTGACCGGACGGCGGAGGCGGGTGGGAGACGAGGGCGAGCGGCAGTGTCACCAAGGCCTCGCGCGGCCGGAACGCACGTCTGCGTCTTTGAACGCTCACAACTTAAAGTTTCCTGTGTACAGGACTTAATGGGAATAGGCAAACGCAATTTTAACCGTGTTTGCGCTCAGCTCTTTTTTAGTCAATAAAATAAATGAAGCAGCATGCGTGATCTAATCCCCTGCTGTGGTTTTCGTCTCCCCCACTCTCCTGCAGTTGCTGCGGGCTGCCCTGAGCGTGCTTGAGTTCAGACCACGAACAGTGCGTTGAATCCTGTGGTCTGGACTCCCCGTGCCTGCAGAGTGGGCCACGCCCTCCTCCTGGATCCTTCCCCCTCTCCCAGGACACCTCCGCCTCCAGTCCCCAGGCTCCCACTCCGCCCGCTGCTCCTGCCCAGGGTCCTCACCCGGTACCCCTCATCCTCTCCTCTCGACGGATTCTGTCCTTCTCAGATCTGTTCGCACCCTCTGGGTGATCTCATCCAGTTTCCAGGCTTCAATCCATTTATTTGCCGATTGACATCCAAATTAAATATCTCTCTGCAATACTCTCACCAGATTCTACCCCCACACACCCAGCTGCCCATTGGACACCCGCTCTTGGATGTCTGGTGAGCATTTCCACCTGAGGGACCAGAGGCAACTCAGGTAGCCCCTTCCTTCTGCTCCCTCCAGATCTGCCCCATCTCAGGCCATGACCTTGGCCTCATTCTCCATTCCTCTCTGCATGTCCTACGTTAACATCAAAGAGCAAGTCCTAATATATACCCTAAAATACATCCAGAATCTGACCACTCACCACCTCCACTGCTGCCATCCTGGTCTGAGAGGCGTCTGTAGCCATGTGATATATTATTGATACAAAAGGAGTCTTTCGTTCATTGTCCCCTTCATTAGAATATAGCTTTCAGGCAAGTAGGGGTATTACCGATATATTTTTTTTCTTATATCCCCTGCACACAGAACAGTGCTAATACATAGACGTATTCAGGAAATATTTGTTAGATGGATGAATATTTTAATAAACAGGCTTATTCCTGTACTTTGTCCTGTTTCATTAAATGAGTTGACTGTTCTTGTACCAATACTTCCGTCTTCCAGTTATTTAAAGTATGTCTGCGTGCTTGTGCTTAGTTGTTTCCATCGTGTCTGACTCTGACACCCCATGGACAGCAGCCTGCCAGACTCCTCTGTCCATGGGATTCTCCAGGCAAAAACACTGGAGTGGGTTGCCATGCCGCCTTCCAGGGGATCTTCCTGGCACAGGGATCAAACTCACTTCTGTATCTCCTGCATTGCAGGCTGATTCTTCACTGCTGAGGCACCGGAGAAACCCTTAAAGCATGTCTTGATAAACAGTAATTCCTATCCCTACAGATCATTACCCTTTCTCAGATTTACTTTGTTATCTTCATACATTTCTAATTCAGATGAACTTTAATAGAGTCACCTAGTCAAATGTCCCTGAAAATCCTGTTGGTGCTTTGACTGGAACTCCATGTACAGACTTAGAGATCGACTTGGGAAGAAACAATATCTTTGCTGAAGGACATCTCCCCGCCCCAGCACATTAAAATGTCTCCATTTATTCAAGTCTTTTAAGTTTTAGAGTTTTCTTTATATCAATCTTGCACATTTCTTGCATTTTTGAGAAAAGTGCTATAGATCAAAATGCATTTTTTTCTTTGTGGTACATATGCATGACGGAACACTACTCAGCCATAAAAAGAATGAAATGATGCCCTTTGCAGCAACATGGATGGACCTAGAGATCATCATACTATTTGAAGCAAGTCAGAGAGAGAAAGACAAATATCATATGACATCACTTACATGTGGAATCTAAACATGACACAAATGAATTTATCTGTGAAGCAGAAACAGACTCACAGACGTCGAGAACAGACTTGTGGTTGCCAAGGAGAAGCAGAGTGTGGGAAGGGATGGATTGGGAGTTTGGGACTAGTAGGGGCAAACTGTTATATATATAATGGATGGACAGCAAGGTCCTATTGTATGGCACAGGGAAGCATATTCAACATACTGTATTCAATATGCTATAACAAACCATAATGGATTGAATCACTTTTCTATACAGCAGAAATTAACCACATTGTAAATTGACTATACTTCAATAAAATAAATTTTTAAAAGATACATGCATGTTGGGATTATAAAAAAGAAAGATCTTTATTTTGCTAAGTTGTGAAATAGTTTCTCTCATAAAGAGATTGCATTTTCCTTGAGAGTTTGGCAAAAAAAAAAAAAGCAGGGGGGGACTTCCCTGCCAGTCCAGTGGTTAAGACTCTGTGCTTCCAATGAAGGGGCATGATTTCTACCCTTGCTCAGGTCTAAGATCCTACAAGTCAAAAACAGAAAAAGAAAGTTTGGCAGATCTTTTCTGCAAGACTGCCTGGGCCAACTATCTTTTGAAGTGTAGATCTGTGACTATTTTTTCAATTTGCTTACTTACTTATTTTCTGGCCGCACTGAACGGCCTTGCACCAGGAAGTGTCCTCAGTGACCCTTCCTGGATCTGATCCCGAGTTGCCCATCACACAGTCCTTCCTACAGCCAAACTAGAGTTCAATCCTCAGCACTTTCCTGAGGACAAGACATCCTCTATTACACTTTAAGAAAACTTTTTGTTATGGAAATTTTCACACATACACAAAAGTGGAGGGAAGAGTCATGAATCTTGCTAATCCATGGCCAGTTTCCATTCCACCTGAGGGCAAAGAGGAGCCTCTTTTACTTTCCTGAAACCTCCGCTAATAAGGGAGCACTGTCCTGGGAGGGCAGCTGGTGGAGCCACACTGAGAGTCCACCATTGCAGTGGCGAGGGGGTTATGGAAGCTGAGAGAAACTGGCCCCAAAGATCCCAGAGTCTGCTGAGCTGTTGTGTTCACCATTTGGGATGGGTTTTGTATCTTTCAAGCAGTCTCTCTCTTTTTAAATCAATTTTTTTAAGTGGAAATACAGTTGATTTACAATGTTGGGTTAATTTCTGCTGCACAGCAAAGTGACTTAGTTATGAATGTATATACATTCTTTTTTAATATTCTTTTCCATTGTGACTTATCACAGGATATTGAATATAGTTTCCTGTGCTATAAAGTAGGACCTTGTTTATCCATCTTCACATAATAGTTTGCATTTGCTAACCCCAAACTCTCAATCCACCTCTCCCACCCAACATCAAAGACCCTCTTACTATTAGGATAAAATCTAAACTTTCCAGATGAACACTTGAGACCTTCCACCAGCTTCCCTTCCCTGAATTCTTTCCTGTCATTTTTACTCTTTGCAAATATAAAAGCCCAGGGACACACCCTGGCCCTTCAAGTGAAGATTTTTGAGGAAATCACATAACATAGTGGTCAGGATGGTGCCTCTGGAATAGGGTCTGCCTGCACTGCATCCCAGTTCTTACCTAACCTCTCTGTACCTCTATTTCCTCATCTGGGAAGTGGGGATGAGCATTTCTGCTTTGCAGGATTTTTGAGAGGATTCGAGGGGTTCAATGATAAATGTGAAGCCATAAGAACAGGCGCTGGCACATGTGAAATACTTAATAACATTACCAAAATGAGATGATACCGACAGACTACACACCAGCATCTGGCGGGAACTGTGTCTGAGAGCGGGCTATGGTCAGGGCGAGATTTGGCTCCTGGCCACACTCTCAACCAGCTTTGTGACATGACTTGGTCACTGCTGCCTTCAGGGCCTCCAAGTTTATGTCTATAGCAAAAGATGCTTGAATAACCTGTCCCTTTTATAGTTCTTTAGTCTGAAACCTGGCATCTCTCTGTAGCGAGAAGTTCCCACCCCACTGTGGGCCTCCTTCAGCCCTTGGGCTTATTTTTAATTAACCAACTATCAGGAATGCTTACAGGTCAAACACGGCAATGGTAGCGGCTCCCCTCTGAGTTCCCCAGCCTGGCCTCCACCCGCTACCTCATTCTCCCTCTCCCACATCTCCAGCTCACTGACCACAGGATGTCAGGTGGGGCGGCTGCCCCTGCAGTTCAGCAGACTATGAGCTGGACAGTTCCCGGGGCGCTGGCATGCAGGGCCTGGGAAGGCTGCTGGCAGCTAAGGGTGGGCAGGGCGCCTCTTCCCCAAGAAAGGGACATGGTAGAGCACCTCTATTTGGGGAGCAGCCCCTTCCACCTGAGTTTCCTCCCTCCTTCCAGACTTGAGATACAGAACCCCCAAGTCACCTGAGGCTCCAGGTGCCCCATGATCCAAAAGTTAGTCTGGAGCCCTGGTCCTGAACAAACAGGGTCTCCTCTGAGCCCTCCTTGGATGGATCCCTTTGTCTTGGGGATGCTGGACGCCAGCTGTCCGTCTCGTGAAGTAAAGGGATGATATCAACCGCATGCCAAGGGTTTGGCTCAGTGCATTGAATGGAGAAGACGGGTCATGTGGCAGGAGTGGAGAGAGTTGGGCTGCATCTGCTCTGTCACAGATGGGGCAGGAGCCAGGGCAATGACTGTGGGCCTAGCTCCTTGAGGGACCAGCATCTTGAAAGCCCGTGACCTCCCTCCCAGATGAGTCCGTGATCTGCAGAGGAAGGAGGTACAGAGAACAGAATGGACAGGATAATGGATCAGCCTGTCACCCAACCCTCGCCCAGTGTGGCCCTGACACCCCATCACCATCTGCACCCCTGGGCTGTCTTCCAGGGCATCCTCTCTGCACAAGACCATTATCAAGGCCTCAAGTGGGCGCCAGGGAGATACTGGCATAACTCATTCCCAGGCAGTGCGCATGATCGCAGGTGACCAGGGAGCATCTCAGGGCTGCAGAACAGAGCCTCTATCTGTGTCCTCTCAGGTGATGGAGTGACCACGGGTGACACTCAGCCCTCCCTGAGTGGAGGTCAGCACAGGGTTTCAGCCTCATCTTGGGACCCTGGGAGGGTCAGTCCAACTGAGTCAGGGAGGATGTCCCAGAATGAAGGTCCTTGGACATCCTATAGAAGCACACGCTTCCCTAGAATGCCCTGAACCAGGCTCTCCTCTCATCACCCCTGGGTAGTGAACAGTGATGGCTGTGAACGCCCCTGGCATCCCAGCTGCCAGGCTTCAGGGTTTAGAAACCTTGGTCATCAGTTGTGGCTTGCAGGGCACTCAGGGATCCATCTGTCTTTCCTGAGCTCGTTGCCATAAAACCTGCACCGCTCCCCTAAGTTTCACTAATACCATTGCATTCTCTGAGCAATCAAGATGAGCCCCTGAAGCAAACAAACTCCATATTTGCATTTAGGCAAATTAGTAGACACCTTAGCACATAAGCCTACTCTTTGCTTACTCTTCCTGCCCCAGAGTTGCAGCATCCAGTGTAAGAGTCAGATGCATTTGGATTTGAATTCCACTGCATGCTTTTGGACTAGTTACAGAAACTTTTCCAAGCCTCAGTTTTCATATCGGTAAAGGGGGAACAGTGGGTGTGTCTCTTATAAAGTTTATTATGATAACCAGATGGAATAATGCATACAAAGTAACGTGCACAATGCCTGGCTCAATATATTTAAAATATTATTATTTGTATTTATTGTTCCTTCTCTAGCATCCATCCAAGTAGTGAAATAAAGAGAACAGCTTCAATTATGCTTCTGGTAGCCTATATTTGTAGAATGATCTATTTTGTAAGTTACACATTAATTCAAGGCTTCATTAAGTAGTTCAATGCCTTGGGCAAGAGATTACTTATAAATAGTGTAATATTTAGTGGCTCCTGAGTTCTGCAGTCAGACATTATTAATGGTCCATGACTTAGAATCAGGATGAAGTTTAAACACCTGCCCCCAGCCACTCACACCCCTATGTGCACACACACACGAGCACACATCGGACGGTGGTGAAGATACCTCCAAAACTGTGCTCTGAGCTACGCTCACAATTATGTTTTTGGAAAAAAAAAGATCATGATGAAAGGGGAAGGAAACCAAAATTTTCCATTGTTGCTTATACCTAATTACTGCCAAACCATAGTTTGGGGACACTCTTTGGCAAGTGGAATTAGCCCCCAAGGATAATTTGCTGAGTCTTTCACTTGGCAAATGAATTAATAAATTTCTTGTAGATAATTTAATTATTTGGGTAATTTAGGTAGAAAAAAGATGATAGTTATTTAAAACATCCAACAGGGATAACCCAGGCCTTCATCTGTTTGGGGTGCGTGTGTGTGGGGGGGTGGTGGGTGTGGGTGTTTTGCCATGGGCAGGCTACTTGAGGTCAGAGTTGATAGAAGAAACAGTCAGAGGAAGGTTGCCAACACAGTCTCATGAAGCATTCCTGACACAACAGGAATGAAACAACCTTGAGCAAATCAAGGGCTTGGAAGATGGTCCAGGCCTTCAAATTGTATCTTAGCTAAAGCTAGTTGCCCTGCATGTTTTTCTGTTGTTTTGAAAACAGAGGTCTCTGGGATGATCAGAAGACTTGGTCTGCAAGCCCCTGGCAACTCTCTGAGCCCAGAGACCTTGCCCTGCACCGCTTCCCTCTCCCGACCAGCCCTGTTCCTCCCCCACCAGCACTTCCCAGCAAGCCCTGTCTGCCCACAAACCATTCATTTGCTTCTGGGTATAGTACATTCCCTGCTTCCAAGGTAAGGCACAAGAAAAGAATCATCTAGCAGAGGGCATTATGGTTTTGCTCTTTGTAGAGCACAGAGCAAGGGATGTTGCCACGGAAAACACCAGACTTTGGATCCCTGTTCTGGTGGTTGGAGCTCCAGGCTAATGTTTATCACTCTTTTATTCTCTCCGCTTCTCAAATCTCTCCACTTCTCCCCAAATCACAGCTGGCATAACCCTTAGAACCCATGCTGTCAAACTTGACTCCCTGGGAAAGCGAGGTAGAGGAAGTAAAAGACTGATTGCAGGCAGCCGCAGTGGTGATCAAGGGCGAGGCCGGCCTCCCCTCCTCGTCCAGACCGCCTCTGCTGCCTCCTGCGGCACTGCTTCTTTATCACCACCATCCACCTCTGCGTCCAGTGACCCAGAGCTGCAAGCCATCCCAGCACCTGGGCTCTGCCTTGCCAGGAACACTGAAGCGATTCAGCTAGACATGTAGACCTAGAGCCCAAGTGAGCAGGGTGTCCATGCTACAGGTGCTTAGTGCACCCTTGAGTTGTTCCTGTTGCGCTTTCTAAGAGGGCAGCAAGCGACAAACCCAAGCTGAGGTTCCTGGACAGCAGCCCCACACAGGATCCAGCTGCACCTTGTTGCAAGCACTCCACCCTCTCACCCTGGGATGCCCGGAGGGCTGGGCCCTCATGCACCTGCTGACCTTGGGTCAGGCTGTCCCTCTTTCCCCATCTGCCTTCTTGGAAGATGAAGCAGTGATGAACAACTTTGCTGAGAGGTCATAATCCTGGCTGACAAGGCCCCGGAGGGGCCTGGGTCTGTGCTGGGTGAGGTGCTGCTCAAGAGAAAAAGGAAGCCAGGGCTGTACATGTGTTAGAATTCCAGCTTCTTTCCACTTTGCCCTGTGCTTCTCCAAGCACAGGTTTGATAGGGTCTCACCTCCCACGAACCCCAGGTACAGCAGGGCAGCTAGAGAAACGCCTACCAACCAGACCCCAGGGCTTCTCCATGTCAGGGCCCTGGAGCAGCCCTGACTTTGTACCTGACTCTGGACACATCACTGCTGCTCAGGGCACACGTGAATATGCCAGCTCCAGAATGGATATGGTGATAAGAGTTTCCCATTACAGCCAGCTGCCCGCTTCCCTTCACCCAGCCATTGCCATGACCTCCTCGAGCAAGGACACAGTGTTTGCTGAGCACCCAGCATGTCATCTGGAGCCAGGTGCTTTCTGTCCATCCATCCCAGGGACCATCTGAAGGTCAGTGTCAATGCAGCCTCTCACAGACAGGAGCAGGGGGCTCAAGGGGAAGAGCAGTCAGCAAGAAGGGTGTGGTGGAATTTGCATACAAGGAGAAATTAGGAAGGATGGCAACCATACCTGCCTATCAGGGAGGTGTTGCCATATGAGGTCTGGGGGCCTGGAGCAGGTGTGAGAGCAAGTAAGATTAGGATTGAGAGAGAGAGAGAGAGAAAGATCTGGGGGTGTTAGAAGTTAGAGGTTAGAAACGGCAGGAGGATGGAGAGGCAGAGGGGTGCAGAGCCTGGCCATCCTTCCATCTCATGACATCTGGGCACCGTCAGGTCAGCATTCCTGCCCAGGGCCTTTCCATCTTGCCTGGTAGTGCCCCCCGACCATCCCTCCAGGGGCCGTTATGCCCAGGCAGCACATTTGCACGCCTTGGTTGGAAACTTCTCGGCTAAAGAATGGAATGTTCTGGCCCCACCAATTTGATTTTCAAAATCGCTTCTGCCTGAACAGAGTCCCAGCCAACATCTGGCTACATTGGGCCCCCAAGGGCCAGGCGGACACCGAGATTAGAAGGAGGGAAGGGGCACACCCCCACCCCCACTCCCTCCTCCCCACCTCATGCCACATACCCATCTCCCAGGACTTGCATTTTTCCTGGAAAAGGTTAAGACATCTTTTCTGCAGGAGAAGACGTGGAGAGGTCTAGGAAGACTGAGGGGCCATGAGAGGAGAGGGTAGGATCCCTGTTCTGGGGGAGGGGATGGATGCTGTGGGCACCGGCGGAATCTAGGTCTCTATTTCTCACCCCAGCCGGTATCTCAGGCTTCTACCCGGGATGAGGAGAGCTGGGCGAGGCCCCGCTAAGCCTAGGACTCTCCCTCCATCCGAAGTCCCCGCCAGCGCCTTTCCTGATGTGGCCAGCAGAGGGCGCAGTTCACCGTCATCCTCCCATCCGTCTCACCTGCAGACAGGTCTGAAGGATGCTTAGCCAGGGTTATGCCTGGAGAGGCAGTGATCTCAGAGCGTGGGCCGGCTAACCTGCACACACCTCCTGCTGAAATCAGATGCCCTTTCAGAGTGGGCAGGGCTAAACTTCCATTTCCTCTGAGAAAGGGAAATGGAGGGGCTTGCATGCTTTTATAGGAAACTACAGAGACCCACTCCAGTATTCTTGCCTAGAGAATCCCATGGACAGAGGAACCTGGAAGGCTACAGTCCATGGGGTCAGAAAGAGTTGGAAATGACTGAGAGACTAATACTTTAACTTTCACTGAGAAAACAGGCTTTCAGGTGTAAGCCCCTTGGCTGGTAAATGACATGGGCTGAGTTTGAACCCTCATCAGTCTGACTGCAATGCTGGCCTCCTGCCAAAGATGCTGTTATAAGTGATTATGAATAGTGTGTCCTAGACATGAGAGATGGGGTCTGAGGGGCGGCGTGGGACATCTTCACCCTGGCCGTGCCCCCAGGCTCCCCAGTCACCCAGGGTACAGACCTTTCCAGCCCGACCTTCTACACATACCCTTCCCTCCAGAGAACACCCCATAACAAAAGGGTCAAAGCTGGCTGACAACCTGTTCCCAATCCAGGAGAGCCTCTTTGAACACACACACCCTTCCCTCCATCCAGAACTTCTGGGAAGCCTTGGACAAGCACTTGGCCCTGGACAAGGGAAGAATCCACACAGGTCTCTGAACATTGGGTGCAAGAGACGCACCGTCAGTTACCTTGGAAACCACAGTTGGGGTGCTACCACTGACGGCTCCTCAGGAGGGGGCCTGGGGCCCCAGAAGTGACAGACAGATGTGAGGATCCCCCAGATGAGCTGCCAGGACAGGAAACCAAAGGAGGACCACTCCCCAAAGTTCTGTGTGTGTGTCTGCACCGAGGATGGCTCAGGACCCCGAGGAGCCTGCCTTCCTCCAGCGTCTCCCAGGAGCCCAGGGGACTTGGGTGTCAGGTGGACAGAAGTGGCTGGAGGCAGAAGGAGGTTTGAAGCCGACTAGCTGACTCCTGCCTGCAGGAGTTGGTGTCATCACCACCCTTATTGACAGATGGGGAGATGGAGACTCAGAAAGGATAAGAACTCAGACTCATACAGCAGGAGGGCCTGCGGCTTCTAAGCTGCTGCTCTCCCACCCCCGCACCCCCAGCCTCCCACGCTGGGCAGGGCCCATGATGGGAACAACTTTCCCAATCAGATCATTATAGCAGTTTCCTACGGTGGCTGCAACAAATGACCACGAAGCTCCTGGCTCAAATAAACACAATTTATTATCTTACAGTAGAGCAGAAGTCTCTTCGGCTAAACCAAGGTGTCTGCAGGACTGTGTTCCACCTCCCACCCAGGGGCTCTCGGAATATATGCAAGGTAACAAATTCCAGATCCTGGGGATTGGTACATGGACATCTTTGGGGGCCATGATTCTGCCCACCACAATCTGGGTCAATTAAAGGTCCTGGGGAGCTACGTGGCCACAAAGGTTAGCAGAGTTCATGGAGACGGGTGAGTTCTGGTCTCCCTTGAGGCAGTAGGGAAAGTGTGGAGGGGCATCCCAGGGGAAGAGAGGGGTTATTGGGAGGTGGACGCGCCATGGCATGGAGACTGGCCAGTTGGTTGCCGATGCCCCCCCCCTTCCTGGGTTCTCGCCTAGACTCTGTTCTGCCGCCTTTCAAGTTAGGTGGCCCAGAGCGCCTTCCCCAGGCTCCAGCTTCTGTCTCTCCCTCCATCTCTGGTATGGATGCAGAGCATCCTCAGGTACCAAAGAGCAAGAATCACCCAGGCCTGCTGGACATGAGGATATCCACCCTCAGCTGGGATGTGAGCTTCAGCCAGTCCAGGCATGGCCCCAGTATATATATGTGAATGTCTAACAAGTGCCCAGAGCCCCCTCCCGAGGAAGTGTGTGCTGATACTGCATTAGATCACAGGGTGGTGGGGCAGGGTGGTCCTTAAGATGACAACAGAGGACACTAATCCTCCTACCTGCTCTGTGAGGTCCATGCAGGTGGCCGGCCTATGTGTTGAGCTCTCGCTTGCACTTGAGGCTTCGCAGGGAAGAAGTAAGGTGTCTCTGGACAAAGGCCTCTGTTTAGAGCTAGTCATTTCCTTCCTCCATCCAGAGGGCTGCCTGGGCAGGTGAAGGCAAGGCAGGCTGCTGAGTGTAGCTCCAGAGCCAGGTGTGTGGGATGAAGAGGCTGTCCACAGGCTTTATCAAGCCTCCTAAAAAGCATGGGGCAGGAAGGACCATCCTCACAGAGTTCACAGCCACCAACACATCTCAGAAGAGAGGCTAGACAGTGAGCAGCCTCAGGCCAGTTCCACTCCAGGCTGCCCCTGCTCCTTCCCTCTGCCTGTTAGAACGAGGTCAGGTGTGGCACTGACCTTACTGTGCACCCCGCTCCTCATAGTTCCTCCAGTAGCCCAGCCCAGGCCTCCCAAGTGTGAAGCTGCTGGCCCCCTCTAAAGCCCTCCATGCCCCCCCCCACCAAGGCAGCCCCAAGAACCCTGTAAACCATTTCCACCTTTAAGATCGCCTTTCAGCCTCCAAACGGCCCTCCCCAAATCAGACAGGACACGACCCCTGTGCCCCTCCTGCAGACACCACGCCCACCTGCCAAGAGCTGAAGGTCCAGAGTCACCGAGACTTCAGCAGTGCCCTGGTGCCTCTGGTCCCATCCTCCTGAATGAACACTGCTGCTGCTGCTACTGCTGCTAAGTCGCTTCAGTCGTGTCCGACTCTGTGTGACCCCATAGACGGCAGCCCACCAGGCTCCCCCGTCCCTGGCATTCTCCAGGCAAGAACACTGGAGTGGGTTGCCATTTCCTTCTCCAATGCACAAAAGTGAAAAGTGAAAGTGAAGTCGCTCAGTCGTGTCCGACTCTTCGCGACCCCATGGACCACAGCCCACCAGGCTCCTCCATCCATGGGATTTTCCAGGCAAGAGTACTGGAGTGGGGTGCCATTGCCTTCTCCGTGGCCGCCTTTAAAAGAAGCAGGGTGAACGGGTTGAACGCCTCCGGAGATGCTCATTTTCAACCCTGCGCTGCCACCTGCTGGCCAAATGCGGTAGGGAGTCCAGAGCGGGGTGTGAGGGGTAAAACAGTCCAAGCGGCAGGGAGGACACTCTGGACACACACCTTCATCTTCGCTTCTCCCACATCCAAGGACCCCACCAGGCCTCGCATCCTCTCCCAGGTAGGATTGACCCACCACGTTTCACCCTCCCGCCATCTAATCCATCTCAGAGGGTATGGTTTTTCTGAAAAGAATCTGTTAAAATATATTGAGGCACTATGATTAAGGGTGGCTTTGATTATCATCTATCCCTTTCCCTGGTGATTGGAAAAAAAATCTTTTTTATTAGACCCTAAGTGGGGCAATGTTTACTTTCAAAAAAAATGACTCTCTAATGGTGGAATTTCAGACTCTGTGAATAGGCGGACTTCAGCAGAGCCCTTGCCAAGCATCCCCTAGGTCGCTTATTCACCCAGAGGCTAGCAGTCGAGCTAATAGGGCGCATCTGTAATCCATCATCACAGATTGTCATAAAGTAACACAGCATTAGACTTTGCAGGGCCTTTAGAGACCTGTTCGTTGTACACATTTATCTGTTCAGTGGTTCGTCCATACGGAATAGACCGGAAACAGAATGTCTTCCCCAAAGGTTTAGGTTTAGGTACATTCCGATGACAGATATGCTGAGAATTTTAAGGGGGACTGTGAGGATCAAATCACAGAGCCCAATCTCACCCCTAAAATTATCCCCTGTCTCCTCTCAAATATGATGGGAAGGATAGCCCCGGGGAGTCTTAGTGGGGCAGATGTAGCTCTGCCTACCTCTTCCAGTTTATTGCCTGCCTGGACTTGTCCACTCTGAAGGATCAGAACTCATTTAGCCTAACTAGTTGTTGAAAATTTCATTGATGACAGGGCCCTAGGACCCAGGTTAGTTATCAAGGGTTCTTCTCCAAGTGGGCCTGAGGGGAATTCCAAATTATTTTCCATCTCTTTATGGGGCATTCCTTCAACCTTTTTCCCCCCTCCAATTCATTCATTCTTTTACATATGTGCTTAATTTGATAATTGAACCACTTTTGCCTTTTTTAAAAAAATGAATAATTATGTTTTGAGATGGCTTTGGTGGTGAAATGGGAGGGAGTGAACTCTGTCTCCTCCCCGCTTCCCCCTCCCCCCATCTTCCCCCCTCCCCCCTCTCTCCCCTGTTGCCTCCCCTCCCCCTTCTCCTCCCCTTTCCTCCCCCTTCCCCTCCAGTGCTCGGGGAAGGGAGGGTAGCAGCCCACGAGGGGCTCCTGTGCTCTCCCCATGGAGATGTAGGATGTCTTGCTTTCCTGGCATGACTGACGTGTGATGATTCACGGCCTGTGGCCCCCAGGGCAGCTCCCTGAGGCTCCCTCTGCCTTGTGTTGTTGTTGGTCAGTCACTCATTCGTGTCCGACTCTTTGTGACCTAGTGAACTGCAGCACGCCAGGCTTCCCTGTGCTTCACCATCTCCCAGAGTTTGCTCAAGCTCATGTCCACTGAGTCAGCAATGCCATCCAACCATCTCGTCCTCTGTCGTCCCCTTCTGCTCCTGCCCTCAATCTTTCCCAGCATCAGGGTCTTTTCCAATGAGCCGGCTCTTCACAACAGATGGCCTTGTGGGGGGGCCACCAGTCACTGTAGGGCAGGGCCGGGTACCAGGGTGGCTGGCTGCTTGGTACCAGCTGACTGGAAGGCAGGTGAGCCCCCAGCACTGATTGGCTAGGGGGAGGCACTTGTCAGCCCCAGTGTCCTTGTGGTAGACAGAGCTCTCCATAGGCAGCCACCAACATCCACGCCCCAAGGGAGTCCCGAGGCACTGGAGACGCTCCAGGATCAGCAGGTAGGTCTGACTCAGGCTGTTTTCACATTTCTGCCCCTGCACTGGGTCTTGAAACATGTGAGATCTTTCGTAAGTCCTTCCAGAGTAGGGATCCTATTTCTGCAGCCCTGTGGCTCTCCTGCACGCAGGCCCTGCTGATCTTGGGACTCGTCTTCCTGGTGCAGGCCTCAGAGCTGGGGACCCTGATGTGGGCTCAGACCCCTCGCTCCTGGGGGAGAGCCTCTGCCATTGTGCTAACCCTCCCATTTATGGATTGCCCACCCAGGGGTGTTGGTCTTTTTTTTCTTTAACCGCATCTTGTGGCTAGCGGGATCTCAGGTCCCCGACCAGGGATAAATCCTGGGCCCTGGCAGTGAAAGCACAGAGCCCTAACCACTGAGCCGTCAGAGAATTCCCTGGGTTTGGGTCTCGGCTACAGCACATCTCTGCCCCTCCACCCTTCTCGTCACGGCTCCTTCATTACATCCTCAGCCGTGGAAACTCCTGCTCCTCTGCAGGTGTCTCTTGCCCCTAGTTGCTTTGTGAGCAGCTGTGGTCTTTGTGTGCCCAAGGGAGGAGGTGAGCCCAGGTTCTGCCTACTCCACCACCCTGGCTTCACCTCCTAATTAGAGGTAACTCTGAGGACCGTTTCCTGATGCTCAGCAAACATTAGGGCACGTCTGAGTGTCGACTGTTGTCATTTTCACTGGGTCATGATGGCATGTTTTTTGGTACGTCCATTTCAACCTTTCCACACTTCAGGAAGGTTTTCTTCTGTTAAAACTTTATTGGTTTTTAAAATTCATTTACGCTGTTTTCTTTTTCAGAAGACTCATCCCTTTATCTCTTATCTGCTCCATAATCACTTCATTTCACTGTCCCTTTCCACTTTATCTTGCATTATCCTGTCCCCTGTATTTGGCTTCCAATGTGGCTTTTCTCTCTTGAAAAATTTTCTTTTCCTTTTCTATTTCTTTCCTGAGCTCCTCTAGTTCACGTACCCGCCTCCTTCTGATGTAGTTTTTATATCTATGTGCCAGTCTTTTTCATATCTACTCTAAGTTTCTTTTCCCCAAAGAAGCCATGTTATTTTTAACTTTTTTTCCGAAGGATTATTTATCTGATTTCCCTTACCCCCATCGCCCTCGGGCCTCTGGATGGAATTCCTCTTCTGGTCCACAATTACTTGCCTTATTCTCCTTCTGGTTACTGCTCGTTTTTGAGTGGGAAGTGGTGTGTCCCCTTTGACCTGTCAGAACTATTGGACACTGTGACTATTTCTTTCCTCCATCTTTTTCTATTGTGGAAAATGCACGCCACACCACATTGACCATCTTAACCGTTTTCAAATGTATAGTTCAGTTCGGTTAAATACACTTGGGTTGCTTCCACATTTTGCCTCTGTGAATAATGCTGCTATGAACATGGGTGTACAAATACCTATTCCATTGCCTTCCATTCTTTTGTCTATATGCCCAGAAGCGAAATTTGCTGGATCATATGCTAATTCTATTTTTAGTTCTGTGAGGAAAGTTGAGACTCTTTTCCAAAGTGACCGTACTATTTTTCATTCCCACCAACATTGCGCCCAGGTTCCACTCTCCTCCTCATCCTCGCTGACATCTACTGTAATGTTTTTATCGCAGTCATTCTGATGGCGTGAGGTGCTGTGTCGTGCTGGTTTTGATTCGCGTTTCCCTAGTGATCGGTGATGCTGAGCATCCGTTCACGTGCTCATTGCTTGTGTGCTTAGCTGCTCAGTCGTGTCTGACTCTTTGTGCCTCTTTGGACTGTAACCCACCAGGCTTCTCTGTCCATGGGATTTTTCAGGTAAGACTACTGGAGTGGGTGGCCATTTCCTTCCCCAGGGGATCTTCTCGATCCAGGGATTGAACCTGATCTCCTGTATGAAAGGAGGATTGTTTACCCACTGAGCCGTCGGGGAAACCTCATGTGGTCATTGGCCGTTTGTATATCATCTCTGGAGAAATATCTGTTCAAGTCTTTGGCGCCTTTATCTGGGTTGTTCGTTGTGTTGTGCTGAGTTTGAGGACTTCTCTTTCTATTCAGGCTGTTAATCTCTTGTCAGGTCTATGATTTGCAGACTTTCTCCCATTCTGCGGGTTGCCTTTTTATTCTGTTGATATCGTCTTCTGATGCACAACATTTAAAATTTTCATGAAGTTCACTGTGGCTACATTTTCTCTGATTGCTGTGCTTTCAGTGTCACATCCAAGAAGTCATCATCAGACCCAATGTCAAGAGGCTTTGCCCGACGTTTTCCTTACAGAGTTTTCTGGCTTTAGTTCTTCCGTGCAGGTCTTTGATCCATGTTGAGTTCGCTGCTGTTCTGTGGTTTTAGCAAGGGTCGGTCTCATCCTCGTGCATACCCTGCCAGTATTTGTGATCTTGTGGGAGGGGGCAGAGAGTTGGCTGGGAGGACTCACAGCCGAGGTGTGTTCTACCTCATCTGTCACCTGCGTTCTCACTTGCGCTGAGCTGGATGTTGGTGTGAACATCACCCCAACCCCGTTCCACCTGGATTCATCAACCTCAAGTTGGAGGTTGTCAGGGGGATGTAAATACCCTCAAGACAGCTGGCACTTGGAGTTTCTCCTCTGGCAATGGGCTCCCTCCCCCTCCTCCCAGCCCCATCCTGGGCCACTGCTAGCCCCTCCTCCTTCCCTTATCCTTCCTGGCTCTGTCTGTTGATTCCGTCGTTGAGTCGCTAAGTCTTGTCTGACTCTGCAACCCCATGGACTGCAGCACACCAGTCTTCCCTGTCCTTCACTATCTCCCAGAGTTTGTTCAAACTCATGCCCACTGAGTCCACGATGCCTTCCAACCATCCGATCTGAACTGTATGAAAAGGCAAAAAGATGCGACACTGGAAGATACGGTGATTCAGAGTGAGGGGCAAACATGGGATGGACAGTGTGCAAGCAGCCTGGGCTGGGGCCCTGGCTCAGCCACTTACAGGTTGACCTATTGCCTGGCACCAGCACGTGATGAATAAGTCATGGCTACTATTATTATTATCAGCTCATTGACTGTCTGGACCCTCCCTTTGAACCCTGACTTTTAACCAACCAGTTTATTCTGTTCTCAGCTGTTGCCTGGACGTGAGCCTGCCCAGGGCGGTGAGCCTGCTTCCTCCACCCAGTTGTCCGTCTCCACGCCCGGCTGCAGAGGCCCTCCCGGGGTGTTGACTGAGTGGCTGGCACAGTCCCCCGCCGCAGCCAGAGTGGAGCCTGCGGGGACAGTTGCTGCTGCTCCTGGCAGCTGCCTCCTCCTCGCTGAAGCCTCGAAGCCTCGCTGTTTTGCAGATACCGATCGCCGAAGAATTGACACTTTTGAACTGTGGTGCTGAGAAGACTCTTGAGAGTCCCTTGGACTGCAAGGAGATCCAACCAGTCCATTCTAAAGGAGATCAATCCTGGGTGTTCATTGGAAGGACTGATGCTAAAGCTGAAACTTCAATACTTTGGCCACCTCATGCGACGAGTTGACTCACTGGAAAAGACTCTGATGCTGGGAGGGATTGGGGGCAGGAGGAGAAGGGGACGACAGAGAATGAGATGGCTGGATGGCATCACCGACTCGATGGACATGAGCTTGAGTGAACTCCAGGAGTTGGTGATGGACAGGGAGGCCTCGTGTGCTGTGATTCATGGGGTCGCGGAGAGTCGGACACGACTGAGCGACTGAACGGAACTGAACTGATCATGTTTTAGATTCCACATATAAATGATATCCTATGGCATTCGTCTTTATGTGGCTGACTTCGCTTAGTACGATAATCTCTAGGACTACCCATGTTGCTACCAATGGCATTATTTCATTCTTTTCTGTGGCTGAGTAACAGTCCACTGTCCATATGCACCACTTTTTCATATTTTCACCCATTGACGGACATTTAGGTTGTTTCAATGTCTTGGCTATTATAACTAGTGCTGCAATAAACAGTAGGGTGCATATATCTCTTCAAACTAGCGTTTTCATATTTTCCAGATAAACACCCAGGAGAGGAATTGTTGGATCGTATGGCAGTTCTATTTTTAGCTATTTAAGCAGTCTCCATACTGTTCTCCATAGTGGCTGCACCAATTCACACTCCCACTAACAGTACAAGAAGGTTCCCTTTTCTGCACACCCTCTCCAGCATTTGTTATTTGTAGACTTTTTAACGATGGCCATTCTGACTGGTGTGAGGTGCCAATCACTGTCACTTTGTCTCACATTTCTCTAATAATTAGTAATGCTGCTGCTTTTAACAGAAACTGGGGACCCACCAAGGAATTCCCAGCAGAGGCTTGAAAAGGAATTTCCTCTACCCGACATCACTGCTTTATTTCATGGGGAAATTATTGCCGCTCTTGCCCCAGCCCCAGCAGCATGAGGTGCAGCTTGGCCCCTGATGTGGTCACAGGCAGGGTGGGGTCCACTCAAGTGGTCCATAACAGCACAGCCTGGAATCCCCTGCTCTCAGACCAGCGGTGCTGCCAGGTTTGCCAGGACGGAGGATGCAGGGGCCATGTCCGCTCCCGCACTTTGCTTTGGCTTTTGCTTTACTTAGGGATCCTGCTGATGCTGGGCCTGGGGGTGGGGGTAGGAGTGAGCAGAAGCCTGAGACTCACATTTGCCTCAGATTATGGGGAAAAAAACCCAGCACTGCAGAAAGAACCAGGGGTCCAGGAACCGTTGTGTTGAACTTGACCCTGGAAGTAGCGGGCCCCTGATGATGAAGAGCTCCAACCTTGGGGTCGGGAAAACCTGGGTTCAAATCCTAGCTCTGTCATTTACTAGCTGAGTGAGCTCAGACAAACCCCTTAACTTCTCTGATCCTCAAAATACCTTCCTCATGGACTTCTGATGATGCTTATATGAGATATCAAAGATTCTGGTGGCCAGAAATACAACTTCTACAATCTTGATTGGTGATCAAGATGCATTACCCTCTGGCCCTCCCTTCAGAAGTCTCGCAAGTATCCCATGTCCCGATCCCAGGACAGAAGGCCCAGACCTTAGAGTTAAAACCAAGGATATTGCTGCCCTCTAGTGGCAGAGCTGAGCCACACAGGCCATCCCAGCCAAAGTCAGCGTTCCACATCCTTGGGGAACTTCTAATCAATTGTGTGTGTATCGAAAAGCCATAATTTCTTCCTGGACCAAAAAATACTGTATATTTTATCTACAAGAAAATAATGTGGTTTTCCTATGAAAACCGTTTTAAAATATCTATAATACATGCATGTCAAATTCTTAAAATTGATTTTTTTCTTCCCAAAATGTTTTCGTGTGAAATCGGTACTATTACACCCTCATACTCCCAACATCCTGGAAACCTCGGCAGCTTCCTGTCCACCCTTGAGAGCTAATACAGCCCCTTGGATAAATCTCCGCCTTTCAGGAGGCCACGCCCATGAGAGCTGTCAAAAGAGGGAGGGGCCTGAGGTTTCCGAGCTGCGTCTCCCCTCCGCTGCTCTGCCCACGGGGGCCACCCTTCGACAGGTCTGTTTTGGGTCACCACCAAGTTTTGAAGCTGCCAGCTCCCCACCTCTGTGGCTGCCCCCATAGCTCACACTCCCTCCTCCCTGGGATCCGAAGCCCACTCATCATCTGGCTGAAGTGTCAAGGATTTCCATCCTGCAGGAAACGAACTTAAGTTTTACACTTTATACCCATAGGAATTTAATCCTCCGTCATCCCCAGTCTGTCTTGCATGACAGAGAGGTGGCTACTGTCTCCACTGCTCTGTAAAATATGGCCTTCCCTCTAAATCCAGGGGAAGGAGAAAGCAGGCTTGCAGGGTGGGCAGAGAGCAGGTATTGTATACAAGCCTGGGGAGTCGATCCTCACCCGCAGATGGAAACTTACAGATGGCAAGCGTGACAAAGGGAGAAGATGGCTAGGACGCTGCGCTGAAGGGCATAGGGCCATCGCAACTGTCCCTAGGTGTCCCTTCCTCTTCACCTCTGTAGCCCAGAGGGATTGAGAGCTCTGAAGCCAGATTCTCCCATGGCTGGGTGACTTTGGGTAAGTGGCTTAACCTCTCTGTGCTGCTGGCTTAACAATGGGGGGATGTTGAAAGCATTAAATGAGTTAATGAACCCAGTAAGCACTCAATACTTGTTATCATAATTATCAATGCTATTACTATCATTCTGTTGAGCACAGGAAACTATATTCAATATCCTGAGATAAACCATAATGAAAAAAAAATGAAACAGAATAGGAGATGCAGGAGACATGGGTTCAATCCCCTGGAGGAGAAATCCCATGGACAGAACAGCCTGGTGGGCTGCAGTCCATAGGGTTGCAAAGTCGGACATGACTGAGTGACTAAACACACAGCACACACACACACACATCTGAGTCACTGTTTATAGCAGAAATCAACACAACATTGTAAATCAACTATACTTCAATAGAATCAGTTAAAAACACATTATTACTATGATTATTAAAGGAAATCTCCCACCATGTCCCATCCCACTGCCTCCCAGCGGTCCTCGTCCTCGCCTTCCCCCTAACCACCTCCACCCCCGCCCTCCTTCCCTTCAGCCTTATCTCCAGCTTCTATCCTCTTCCCAGCTCACACCAGCCTTTCCAACCACCCCCACCCCCACCTCATGCTGCTTGGCAGTGACTCCAGGCAAGTCTTTGCTCCAGCTGTTCCATCTATCCAACGTCTCTGAATCGCACATTCTCTCCTCTCCCTAGACTTGCCCAAGTCCCACTCTCTCCCTTCTGATCCCTTAAGTACCTTAAGTGCGACCTTGTCATCCCCCGCTCCACAGTGCAGGTCAGTTCCTGCTAGCTTCTGCCCTCTCCTCTTGTGGCCGAAACAGAACATGGACCAGGATCCGCACAGACCAGGAGCTTGGAAAGCAGCGCTGAAACTAAGACTGTGTCATGTGAGCTCAGACTCTGAGCTCAGGTGCAGGTGAAAGCCTGGGGTTGTGGGAGTGGGCAGACTTTACTCAGGGTGGAATCTTAGCATAACGTCTCCAAGATCCTGTCCAATTCAAGCAGCCTCACGGCCTGACTTCAAAGTAAGGGGTGTTTGCACGGGCACATGCAGGGGTAGTGAGCCCTTGTTAGATGAACTGCTTTGAAAATGCCAGTTTTCTGGTTCAATAAACATGCATTGCACGCCCACCGCATGCCAAATGCTGTTCTAGGCGCTGGAGGTGCAGCGCTGAACCAGAGGGACACACGCTCGTTCTCTCCCTCCATGCAGAGCGCTGAGCATCTGGGCGGTGGGGGAGTTCCAGGCCCAGAGTTGCAGGAGCGAGGGACAAGCTCTGATCCCGCGGCCCGCTCTGTCCCCGGTGACTGTAATGTGAAGGGATGATCACTAGGTGGCGGAATTGTGCTACATCCTGCTTTCAACTCCCTCCTTTTCAGAACCCGCCCTTTGAAACCCTCATAGAACCTCAGGCTTCTCAGATCCCCAAAATTATCTGAGACCATAGACCCCAGATCCCAGATCCCAGGATCCCTGTTTCCCAAACTCCCCATCCCTAAATTCTGGAACCCCCAGATTCAGCAACTCCCCAAATGCTAGTTTCCCAAATCTCAAACAATCCCAGAATCCCAGTCCCAAAGACTTTGACCCTCAAACAACCCAAGCCTCCATATCTTCCAGCTCCCCCCAAATCCTCAGACCCAGATTCCCCAGGACCCCAAACCTCCAGCTTTCCCAGACCCAATCTTCAGACCCTACTAACTTCTCAGACCCTCAGCTCGCCAGACTCTATAGACCCCTACAAACTCTCCCTCATCTGCAGACCCTTCTAGACACCTGAGACCCCAGATTCCTCAGAACCATCAGACTCCCAGACACCCTGATCTCCTAGACCCACAGACCTCTAGACCTCCACACCCCTAGAAACAGCTAAGACCTGAGTCTCCAACCCTCCACAAACTTACCAGATCCCCAGGGTTCACACCAAGATCCAGGTCTCATGACTGCCCCCCACTTCCCAACAGAGGCTTTCTTTTTTTAAGTTTTTATTTTTAAAAATCTTTTTCAAAATGTCTTCTTTTATTGTGGTAAAAGTCACATAATATAAAAATACTATTTTAATTATACTTAACAGTGCATTTCAGCCACCAGAGACTCTCTGGGGAAGCTTTGTGCTCAGGCACTGGGTGCTGACAAACCCCTGAACTGAAAAATGGGGCCTCTCCCTCGCTCGGCCGGGGCCACGGCCGAGAGGGGACCCATCTTACAAAGAAGAGCAAATTGCGACCTGGAGAAGGGAAGAAACTTGCTCCAGGTCCCCAGGGTGTGAGTAGCTGGCACCCAGGCCCCCTGTTCCTGGCTCCTGCCCTGCCTGGCACAGAGAAAGTGGGCAGTAAAGCTGGCCATGATTTTTACCGTGACCACGTGGCCTAATTGCCCATGTCCTGGTCCAATCCAGGCTGACCCTTCCAAGGCCTGATGTGGGACCATTCTATCTTCCTGGGACTGAACAATCAAAACACCTCCCAATTTAGCAACATCTGCAAATTTAATTAACAAGCTGTTTATCTTTTGGGCTGAGCGATTAATAAAGATGTCAGGCAGAACAAGGCCCTACACAGCTCCCTGCAGTGCCCCCCAAATGGCCCTCCTCTGCATGAGGGGTCTGGCCATTTATCAGAGGGACAGGGTGGGAGGTGCTGGAACAGACCAGAGAAGGGGAGACAGAGGGGAAAGGAGACAAAGCAGAGGATTACACCAGTCACCCTCCACATACCCTGCATCTGTCCAGCAAATGAGCACCCGACTTCTTTGTGCCTAGTACTGTGTTGAGGACATAACAGCACTGGGACAGTCACCCCCCCCAGAGTTGTGAGCAGCAGGGGGGCAGATGCAATCTGCAGGCTGACACTGTTCTTTTCTGATATTGAATTTAATCAAACCGCTCAGCCACCAGGGCCGACTGTGACCCATCCCCAGAGACTGAGATGTTAGCTGGTGGCTGCACTGCCTTCCAGAGCTGGAAGAGGTCCTGCCCTGGAATCCCGAGGCCGCTGCCCTCTGTCTGGGTGGTGCCTTTCTTCCAGTTCGTTAGTTGCAGTTTTGCAGCCACAGTCCTCCCCAAACCTCTCGGGTTCTGACTTTTCTGGAAACTGCTTCGAGGATGGGAACAGCTTCTGTGCAAGTGCAATTAACACCATCTATGATCAATCCTGGATGTTCGTTGGAAGGACTTATGCTAAAGCTGAAACTCCAATACTTTGGCCACCTCATGCGACGAGTTGACTCACTGGAAAAGACTCTGATGCTGGGAGGGATTGGGGGTGGGAGGAGACGGGGACGACAGAGAATGAGATGGCTGGATGGCATCACCGACTCGATGGACATGAGTTTGAGTGAACTCCGGGAGTTGGTGATGGACAGGGAGGCCTGGCGTGCTGTGGTTCATGGGGTCGCTAAGAGTTGGACACGACTGAGTGACTGAACTGAACTGATGATCATAGCCAGGACAGTGTTGGACTACCTTGTCCATGTAGCTTAAGAGGGATCTCCTAGAGCTGCAAGGTGGAGCCAGATTCCAGGAGCCCAGCACGTGCCTTTTACAGGTCAAGAAACAGAGGCACCACAGGCTGAAAGTGACTTTCTAGGTTAGAAGCAGATTAGAGGTGACCCCAGACTCTCTCTATGGAGCAAACTGCACCGTGAGCCGCATCGTAACATCCCACCAGCCTCCTGACTCCAACCTGGGAATAGTCTTCTAAGCTCTGGGTGAGGAACCCTGGGGTACATGCACACTTGTGCATACACGTGCACACACACACATACACACACATACACTCATGCAAGCCTAGTGAAAGAGAACCCACAGCATCCACCTGTCACCATATCCCAGGAGACTTTCTCATTTTTACTATTTCTTCAGCCCCCCAGCAGCCTCTTAGAATTTTTCCCAACTCTTTGCCTCTTACACCCAGAAAGAGCCAGGAAAGAGCATCAGAGGAAAATTGCCCTCCCACCACCAAATACACCCACTTGCCGGCTAGATCCTGTGCTCTGGCTGAAGCCTAAGGGAATCCTGTCTTCCCCCAACCAGAAATCGGCCTCCCTCTGCACCCTGACTGCAGGACTGTTGCTCTCCTAGCTGTCCTGCCCTTGCTGAGCCTCCTGGTTTCCTTGACTTATTCCTCTTCATCTCAACCTTGTTAAGTGTGTTAGTAGTTGAGTCGTGTCTGACTGTTCGTGTTTCCATGGACTGTAACCCGCCAGGCTCCTCTGTCCATGGAATTCTCCAGGCAAGAATACTGGAGTGGGTAGCCATTCCCTTCTCCAGGGGATCTTCCCGACCCAGGATTGAAGCAGGGTCTCCAGCATTGCAGGCAGATTCTTTATGGTCTGAGCCAGTCTTTAAGGCTCAGTTCAAATACATATTCTCTTTTCTCTCTGTAGGTGAGCTCAACCCATCCAATGGCTTTTCACATGGTCCTATGTTTATGTCTGCAGCCCGGTATCTCCCGAGCTATAGATGCTTGAGTAGACATTCTGACGTGACTTCTCCTCCTTAAGCCCCTTAAATTTGCTGGGGTCCCAGACAAGCTCCATCTGCCCCTGCTTTTGTCAGCCTGCTGCCTCCCATCTCTCTGCCGCCTGACCAGCGCCTTGCTTCTTCGGTCACGTTGACACAGGTACAGCTGGACGGTGCTTTGTCTGTGGTCCACATAGGGTGTGTGTGTGGAGGGGGGGAGGGGTTGGCAGAAACTATTCAGCACCAAGCCTGAGCCCCCAGACGTGTGAGGGAGGTGAACATCCATAGAACCACTGTGGCTCGATGAATCTCCCTCCTGCATCCCCAGGCAATGGGGCTGAGATACATCCTGTGATGCCCTTCAGGAGGCTCAAACTCCAGTGCCAATGCCCATGGGGTGGCTGACTTCAGAAGCATTTGGCAGTGGCCCTCCTTCTCCATACCTCCCCCACCCCAGGCTACCTCCCCCTCTCTGCATAAGTTCTGGGGAACTCAGCCTAAGACCGCCCAGAGCCCCTTGGAGCTGTCCACCTAGAAGCTGTATTTAGCCTTCATCCTACAGCTGTTAGCTTTCAAGTGGAAGTCACACTAACTTGGGGTGGCCTCAGCCCTGACTGTCCCCCAGGGCAGGTCTCTTGGGATGGACACATTTTGCTCTAGTGCCCACAGGCCAGGTAGGGCACAGGTCCTTCGGGGTGGGCATCGCTGTCTAAGGCTTCTCCCCGCAACCCCTTCTTCCCTCTGCTTCCATTAATGAGACTCCCTCATAAACTTTTGTACCTTGACTTCTGCTCAGCATCTGCTCCCAGACCATCCAACCTGAGAGAGTCTGATCAGGAGTTGGGAGGAGTGAGCTGCAGTGGACTGGACAGAGCAGGTGAAGAGAGACTGGGGCTGGAAAGGAAGATGGTATTTCATGCCTTTTTTTTTTTTTGGTTGCATTGCATGGCATGCAGGATCTTAGTTCCCCAATCAGGGATTGAACCCAGTCCCTTGTGAGTGAGACTGTGGGGCCCTAACCACTGGACCATCAGGGAATTTCCCCTAGTAGTCTTCTTGGGTACCGATTCAGTTGTGCCCAGGGAAGGTGCAGGCCAGACTTGGAGCAGCCGGGATTTGGCCATGTTGGAGAGACTCGGTGGGTGGGAAGGAGAGGAGCAGGGCTGCCCACATAGGGTCGGGCAAAGGGGGCTCTGCCCCTGCGCCCATCGAGAGGAGGAGCAGGGCAAATGCACAGCAGTGTCTGGACCATGCCTGGGAGGGCAGACTCGACCTTGACATCTAGAAGAGAAGCAGGTCCTGGGACTTTCCTAATTGACAGGGGTGAACTTAGAGCAGATCTCTGCAGGTGAGACACTGTGTCTTCAGAGAGGTGGATTTTTGCATCTCCTGGATGAATGCACTTCTCTGCTTCTCCAAGACCTGTGTTACAGCAGGTGGTCACTCCTGGGCTAGCAGGATGCCTGTCACTGCGTAGAGGAAGCTGGTGGGCCTTCCCTGAAGTCCACCCAGCTCAAAAGGATTTACTAGTGGGCTTCTCTGGTGGCTTAAATGGTGAATCTGTCTGCAGTGAGGAAGACCTGGGATCGATCCCTGGGTCGGGAAGATCCCCTGGAGAAGGGAATGCCTATCCACTCCAGGATTCTTACCTGGAGAATTCTATGGACAGAGGAGACTAGTGGGCTACAGTTCATGGGGTCACGAAGAGTCAGACACAGCTGAGCAACTAAGACACAAATGCCAGCTATGGGCCAGCAGTCATGGGGCACAGTGAGGAGGAAACAGCCACTGCGCCAGGGAGCCCTGGGTCCTGGGGGGTTGACAAATACAGAAACATAGAGGTCTTCTGTTGTGCCGAGGGGACCTCACAGGTCCAGAAGGAGATCTGAGAGTGCTTCCGAGAGGAGGTGATGCTCACCCTGAATCCTGTGGGTGAGCAGGAGCTGGAGGAGGCAGCAGTGGCACACGAGGAGGGCACAGCATGTCATGCCCTTTGGGGTGGAGAGGGTTTGGGGAAACCAGCCAGGTTTAGACTTGGTGGTGGGCAGGAGGAGCTGGTGGAGGTTGCTGGAAAGGCTAGAGTCTGGGAAGCATTCCCATGCATCTCAGAGGCTCAGCCAACAGCTTGCAGGATGCAGAGGGCTTCACTGGGCAGGAAGGCAGACTGGAGATGTTGGGAAACCATACCCAGGAAGAGACCGAGGGAGAGGGGAGTAGGGGCCTGAGGGGCTGGGGCGGGGATCTGCAGAGGGGCAGAGCCGCTGCGGCTCCTTGGGTTTGTCCGCACACAGGGGTGTGGGGGAATTTTGTCCTCACTCCTAATAAAAGAAGAAGAGCAGGAGAAAGCACGACCCAGCCAGCGCCTCTCAGCTTCAGAATTAGCCACTATCTTTTTTGGTTAAAAATCGATGGCAGGAAGTGGCTGGAGAAGTAAGATTTAGCTTCCAAAGCAGCGGCTCAGGAGGAAGGCACCGGGAGTGCCTCCACAGGCTCATTTGCATTTCAAACAGCCGGTTTGTTTTATCTCCTAATTAGCATACTCACCCTCCACTGAAAACGAGTCCATTAAAGGAGACTCTGCTCCGGGCTCAGCGCCTCCTTTAAATATTTTTAAAGTACATGATTAATACACTTGCCCGGCACTGCCTGGGACTGTGCTGAGGGTCAGGGGGCAGGGAAATGAAAGAACACGGCTGCACTGGCGCTGACTGGCTGATTAATCACGGCCCCTTTTCTATAAATCACAGCAGATGGCAGGGCGGCTGCAGGCCCTCGTGGGGATGAGGGAGCGCAGGCAGGACTGAGTGGGGGTCCTGGGAGACCCCAGAAGAAAGGCCCTCTGCACTCAGGCAGTTCCCATGTTCAAGGGAACCTGTGATGACCGGGAACACAGGAAGTCTTCTTGTCCTCTTAAACTTTTCAGGATCCAACAACATCAGTTTTAGGAAAAGCTAACTTTGTGTTTTGTTTTTTGTAATTGGAGGCTAATTACTTTACAATATTGTAGTGGTTTTTTGCCATACATTGACATGAATCAGCCATGGGTTTACATGTATTCCCCATCCTGAACCCCCCTCCCACCTTCCTCCCCATCCCATCCCTCTGGGTCATCCCAGTGCTCCAGCCCTGAGTTGGAGAGCGGGGCATAGTGCATTACCTGTACCAGTGTTGTCCCGAATTCTGTCAACAACCCCATTTTCCAGATGGAATGTAAGATTCTGCAGAGTCAAGGTCACCCCTGGAGTCAGGCGACCACAGGCATCCTCCTTGGCTAAAATCACCCAAAGTCTGCCCTCTTGAAGTCAACACAGAGAAGTGACTGTCCTGGGCTCTGACTCTGGTGAGCCCCTCCCCAAGCACCCCAGCCTGCAGGGTCAGCCTCCCTTCACATTCCTACATCCAGCCCAGATGTCCCTCCCTGGGGACCAGTCCAGGCTCCCCATTTTCTTGCCCACTTTTCTCGAGGTGTGCAATACATTATGTTTGACTTGTCCTTCTTCCCAAGGATGAGGGATTCCCTGGAGGTGGGACCAGTGCCCACAGGTCTGCTGTAGACCCAGGGCCCAGCACAGGGTCAGACTCTGGGGGGATGTGATGAATCTGTCTGCGGTCATCTCAGCTAAGATGAAATGCAGTTCCCCGGACTCCTTTCCCTGAGTGGCTCAGGTTAAGCTTGGCCCTGAGAGGCAATGTGAAAGTGGAAGGGGGTGGCAGCCACATCCCTGTGATGCCACGAAGATGGTGCAGGCCAGAGTGCTGTCCACTGTGGTCCTGGGGCGCTGCTGGTCTGGAGAGGACAGAGATGATACCGGTGGGGGTGCAGCGGGGAACACAGCTCCCCCAGCTCCTGCCAGACGCTCCTTGAGCCTTCTCGATTCCTGGGCTGGCTGTGTGCTTAGCTCCATGAAGAAGGCTCCAGCGGCTCCTGCAGGTCACTCCATCATCAAAGGTGGATGATGGGGACTCCAGGCGGAGTCCAGGTGGGGACAGATGAGCTGGGGGCGCGGTCCTCCCTCCTGGGCTCCAGCTCAGTCTGTCGGACTCTGTTCCTGCTGCTCCCTCCACATTCACAGCCATCTTCCCTCCCCTGCACCCGTCCTGCTGGTTCCCGGCCCATCAGCCACAGCCTCCCATTGGACGATCGCCCCACCGTCACGCTCCAGTGTGAAGATCTGGGAGGGGTGGCAAATGCGGAGGTGCTGGGATGAATGAGCTTGGTGCTGGGGGAGGAAGGCACAGCTGGTTGAAGCCGGACGGGAGGGGACCAGTGAAGAGAGGCAGACAGGACCAGATTTTGCTGAGTGACCATGGCAAGGATACAAGATGCACATTTTAAAGAGATCCCTCCAGGGAATACCCTGGCGGGCCAGTGGTTAGGACTCCACACTTTCACTGCTGAGGGTCCAGGTTCCATCTCTGTTCATGGCTGACTTAGCACCAGCCGTGCGGCATGGCCAAAAATAATAATACTAATTAAAAAAAATTTTTTTAAGTGAGGAGCTCCCCTTGATTCCAGAGAGTGGACAGTGGTCTCGAAGAGGATGGGAGAGGATGGTCCAGAAAGGTCACTCAGCCTCTGCCCCTGCTGAGGAAGTGGCTGGGACTGGGGTGCGGGACTCACGAGTGGCAGACAAGGATGCACCTTGAGGTAACAGAGAGAGGTCTCGTGAGTGGTGCTGATTTGGGGAAGGAGGCCCAGGCCAGGGAGACCTCCTTGTATGTCTTGGTGTCTGGTGGGTGATGATCCCATAGATGGAGATGGAGTCTGGGGGCGGAAGACATAGGGGGCGTGGTGAGAGTCACCTGAGGTTCCAGGTGCCCGTCTGACATCTGGATGCAGAGAGGTCTGAGTGGAGAGGGCCACCTGCCGGGCGGACGGGACTTAAATTCCCAGGAGAGACGTGAAAGTGACAGGGTAAGAGATAGGGAGGCTGAGTTGGGGCTCTGAACATTGAAAGGTCAAGGAACCAGTGAAGAAGACCTAAACAGAGGAGCCATTGAGACAGGAGGAGAAGCAGGAAAGCGAGTGAGCCTTGTGTAGAGGTTTGCTCTTTGTCTAATGGCACATCATCTGATAGCATAAGAATCAAGAGCAATTGCTGAAAATCTGTGACCTGGGAGATTCCCACCATCCCCTCAATCGAGAGAGTGGCTCCCTGGGCCTGGACTGTCTGCACAACGATGTGCCTTATGCTAAATTTCTGCTCCCCCTTTGTGGGGAGTCTGACATTTGGATTCATGTCTGGCAGAGATTCCTATGTACCCAACCCCAATAAATCCCTCCACACAGAGTCCTTAAGGAGCTTTCCTGTGGACAGTACTTCACAAGTGATGTCAAGTTAGGGGGAATTCAAGGTGTCCTGTGTGATTCCACCCAGAAGCTCCAGGAAGCTTGAACCTGGTTTCCTACCGGACTTCACCCCAGACATCCTTTCTCCATGCTGATTTGGTCTGTTTCCTCTTTCTTTAAAAACAAACAAACAAAAGCAAAAAGTACAAAAATCTTAGCCATGGGTAAAACTGTGTGCTGATCCTCCTAGTGAATTCTCTACCTGAGCATGGTCTTGGGAACCCCAACAAATATGGGTCAAGTAAAATATTCTATTTAAGCTACAAAACAAAACTGTGACCCGGGACTTTCTTTGCAGAGCCTGTGTCTTTTCTAAAGCCCAAGAAAGAAATTTCTTTTTCAGCCCCTCTTCTTCTGCCTCCACTGGAATATTCCCTGTGGTCTCTTGGCTAGATCCAGACATTTCCTGTTCTGACAAGAGATGGTCTTGGGAATCCCAACAAATATGGATTAAGTAAGCTGTACTATTTTCAAGTAAATATACCTCCTCCTCAAGGAAGCCCCCTATGAATGCTCCATTCTCTCTGACTTGGCCCTGGGGTTCTGTTTTGCCCTTGGCCACTGGTGTCAAATTCCAGAACTTCTGAAGTTCTGTGTCCAGGTCACCGGTGCCTTTAGCCCTCCCCAGTTGAATGGCTCCGGCAGGGGCAGGGGCAGGGACCTCGTCAGAGAATGGAGCCTCTCAGGCTGGGGTGAAGACCAAGGGACATGACAGCAATGTCCGCTCTGTTAGAGTCCTCTGTGACCTGGGGCCAGTCACTTTTCCTGCCCGGCCCCATTTTTCTCTCATCTGTGAGGTGCAGAGAATGCAAGAACAGCTAGAAACAGGTGCGGGGCTTTGGGATGACAGTCTGAGTGAAGTGGGGAGCCCCGTGACCCCCAGACTGGTGGATACGTGATGCTCCCATGAGGAACTGCTGGGCCCCTGTCTCCCTGTCTCCTCCATTCGCAGGTGGGGCTTGAGCCTGGCTCCGGGGTGGCACTGGACAGCAAAACAGTCCTCACCAGAGTCAGGCCACCTGCAGGGCAGCAGTGGTCATAGCCCTTCCTTGAGAGATGCTCTTTTCATGGACCCCTTCATGAGACCCCAGCCCACTCAGCTCTAAGGGACCTGGCCTCAAGACTCAGGGAGAGGAGGGGTTCTGTCTCCCAGGGAATTCAGCGTTTCCCTCAAGAGCGGTAGCAATTTGCAGAGAAGGAGGTGAGAATACCTGGAGAGCACAGCGGAGGCTGCTCGGAGGCAGTGGGGCTAGTTGACCAAGTAAGAGCAGGGTGGAGTTTTGGGGAGACGTTTCAGGAGACCGGTGTCCCAGAGCGAGGAGGGCAGCCAACAGCAGGAGCTGGCAGAGAAGAGAAGGAGCCTGCCAGGGATGCAGAGGTTTGAAGCCAGAGTTCACCCTTGATGTGATAGAAGTAGGGAGTCATGGTAGCTTCTTGAGCAAGGGAGTGGCTGCAGGGAGGGGGCCCAGGTTGGGATGGGCTGCAGAAGAGAGGGATGCAGGAGAGCTGTTGCTATAAGTCTCTGCTCAAATCCTTAACATGCTGGACTCCCTGGTTCCGGCTCATTGGCTAAATTAACCTTAGAAGCCACCATCAAAAACCACATTTTCCAATGACGTGAGAAAATGCCCACAGTGGAGGGTGGAGGGGAACACTGAGAAAGCGTGGAGCGGGTACATTACAATATCGATTTTGTAGGGAAAGTACATGTGTCTGTGTTTGCAGGGATGCCACTGCTCAGCTTGCTTTAGGATAGGGTCTTATATATGGTGGGAGTTTTCTTTTTCTCTTTCTTTGCCAAATAGCCTCCTTCCCCTCCCAGGAAGGTTTCTGCCCCCTCAGTAAAGAAGAGCTCCATTCTGTTTACAAGGGACTTAGCCTCTGGATTTCGTGGTCTTCCAAGTCCATGAGGGAAGGGTGAGGTGGTGGAGGGACGTGTGTGGGTCAGGGAAATGTGGGGGTTGGGAAGAATTTCCTTTAAACAAGGGGGAGATTCTCCGGGCTGGGCCGGGTAGGGGGAGGAGAGGGGACCCAGAGCCCGAGGGAGGGTCCCAGATATCAGTGGTCATAGAGAGCCATTTTCCAATCTCCCCAGGATCTCTAAATCCCAACGCAGGAAACATGCAGCCAGAGGCCCCATCTCTCTCCAGGGTTATTCATGTGGACAGACTCAGTGGCAGGTGACCAAGACCCCTCTGCAGCCTTCCCCACTCCCACACACCTTGGCATCATGTGAGACCTAGGACGAGCACCGGCTAGAACTGGAGGAGGCTTAGAACCCCACGAAGCTGATTTACAACAAAAATGACAGGTTATTTCCTGCAGACTCACATGGGGGACCAGGGTGGTGAGATGGTTGGATGGCATTACAGACTCAAAGGATATGAATTTGAACAAACTCCAGGAGATAGTGAAGGTAAGGAAACCCTGGCGGGCTGCAGTCCGTGGAGTCCCAAAGAGTTGGACACAACTGAGCGACTAAACAGCAACACACTGGTGGCCTCAGAGGTCTGCACCAGACACATTGAGAAAAGAAAGAAAATAGTCTGGAGGGAATAGACCAGCTCTTAGCAGTCACTCTCCGTGCAGGTGGGCTTTGGGGGAATTTTCTTTCTTCTTAGGAGTGAGCGCTGTTTTTCTAATTTTCTATAATGAGCGCTAGTGAATTTTAGATTTGGAAGAAAAAATAATCAGGAAAACTGGGGGGCCAGGCTAAGGGGACAAGGACAGCCTGGTGTCACTGGGAAGACAAGGTCTGAGCTGGGGGAGGGGGTTCTGTGATGGCTCCGAGGCAGGGAGGCCCCAGGCACCTGTGTGGTGTCTGCACACCCCTTGCCCCTCCCTGACCAGCTGCTGCCCCTCCCCTTGCCATCACTCGCTCCTGGAGGCCAGATAGTGCCCCGTCTGGTTTCGCACTGGGGCTGCCTCAGTACTGGCCAGCTGTGGCGGGGCGGGGGTGGGGGACTGAAGACCACGAACGGCCACCAGTCCACCCCAGATCCCACCATTCGAAGGGTGTTCAGAGACCAGGGTTTCTATCAAGACGATAAGAACCTCCTACACATTCCTGACTTCTCTTCCCCACCTCTTCCCCACCCTTCTGGGTCTCCTGACCCCGTAAGGGTACCGACATCCTCCCTGTAGCCCAGTTATGTGATTCATCCCAATCTTGCTCTTTTTCAACCCTGATAATCAACAAACCTTCAAGCCCTAGGAATCTGCCCTCAAGCTCTCTCACCCTCCTTATTCATTCTCCACATATTCCTATTTCCCCGTCTTCCTTGTGTCCACTGCAGTGGCTAACCACCTCTGTCCACCCCGCTCAGCGTCACACCATGGAAGAGAAAAAGTGAGGACTATGCTTCTCTATTCAGAATGACTCCGATGACATTTTCTTCCCTCCCACCAATGTGTATAGAGCGAAACATGCACAGCGGGGAGGACGGAGCATCGCTCCCACTGGCTGGACCGGGCACTTCTGAGCCAGCATCCCCCGCACACAGGCCCTCAGCTCCCTCTTCAGCCAAGTTTCTGATCTTCTCCCTCCTTCCTGTGTGGTTTTCCAACGGCCTCTGCCCCAAAGGGCAAAGGAGAAAAGAAAAGCACACACCTGTGCCCCGCGGGCTGGGGGGAGGAGTCGGAAGTGTGACACTGCTGAGGTGTGTCACAGTTTGTCTACAGTACTGTTAAAATTTGCACTTGCTTAAATAGAAACTCAGATGAAGAGAGCAAACATATGTACGTCAAAGAGGAGAAGAGGCGGTGGGGTGAATCGGGAGCCTGGGACTGACGTGTATACACTGCTGGCACTATGTATAAAATAGATAAATAATGAGAACTGACTGCATAGCACAGGGAGCGCTGTGGTGGCCTACATGGGAAGGAAATCCAAGGAAGAGTAGAGATATGGATATATGTGGCTGATTCACTTAGCTGTACAGTAGAAACTAACACAATATTGTCAAGCAAAATTTTAAAATTTGCACCTTTATAACCTGTCTTTGTTTTGGTATCAAAAGGAGGGTTTAATGCCCCCATCCTTGTGTGGAACAGATGTTTGAGAAACTGTGGCCTGTCTCTCTGTGGCGTCTTTGTGTACCTGACTGTGGGGATATCTCTGCACAAGGCCACTCCAGGGTTCACCCTCATTCCCACTGAGTTCAGGAGAGCAGGTTTGAGAAACACCCTTTGCCTTCCTGGGGCAAGCAGGCTTGCACCAAGACGGAGAATCATCGTCTTCAGTTGCCTTTACAGGACCTTGCGCTTCCTGGTCAGTGATAAATCACAGAAACTCCAGAGGTCACATCTGGGGGATACAAGTGGGCTGGCTCCTGGTGACAAAGACTCTGACACCACTTGGCCTGTTTCAAAACCTTTCTCCATGGTGCTCACTTGGGTCTCTAAGAGTCTGCCTGACCCCAGCCTCTTCTTTTGATCTGACTGTCTGCCTCTGTTCCCTATGTCCTGCCCTTGGACAGCTGGCTAGGCCAGAGCAAGAGCACTCACAGCTCAGGTCAACTCACCCTAACAAACATCTTGAAAGTTTGGTAATTGCATGAAGTGTCCTGGATGCTGGAGGTCTGAAGGTGATCAGAAGACAGTCCTTGCTCTCTGGGTCCTCACAACTAGCTAGAGAGACTGGCATGTGACAAGCAAATGACACTAGAGTATGCCAAGAGTCATCCTACAAGTAGGTACCCAGACAGAACAGGGGGATTTATGTTAATGTCTGTGTGTATCAGGGAGGTCTTCCTGGAGGAGGTGAAGGTAGCACAGGTTTTCAAGTCAAGGTCGTGGTCTTCTTCCAAAGCTGCTTAAGTCACATTCAGGATGATAGTTTCTTTTCTCTGGTTGGGCTGGACTGGGCTAGGTGATGACCACTTTGGCTCAGTTGCATGGAGAAAACAGTACTGGCAAGGTTCAAAGATGGGGCTGGGCTCCACCATGGTTCCCACCTACATTCCACCTGGAATATCCAGGGAGGCTCCCAGAGGCCAGGGCCACCTTCCTCATTGTGAAGGTGTTAATTCCACCCAGCCTGCCCACCTCATGGCTCTGATAATCATAATAAATTATAGCAGAGCCCGAGCCCAGAGGCGGCCAGGACACATGCATAAGAGCCTCAACGAGCAGCAACCTGCTGCCAAAAATGCAAGTGTGGCTGAAACCCCACTGCACCAACCAGCGGTGCCCAGGTTTGTTTCCGGTCTTTCCCTGAGCCAACCTCATTAGTCTCACCCAATTGCATCTCCCTAATGAAGCTCCAGCAGAGGCAGGGGCACACATCCTTATGGTCTGGGCAGCCGGGGCTCCTAATAAAAAGTAATAATAATAATTAAGAACCACCTATTAGGCACCTTCCCCATGCCCCTCATTGCTGCAACCCGTCCAACCTGGCTTGGAACCAGGAGTGCCCGCCCTGCAGCACCGCCGCCCTGGCACACGGCTCTGACCCCCACTAACCAGCATCTGCTGGTGGTTCCTGGGAGTTCAAGGACTTGGGGAGGCAGCTTGGAGGCAACGAGAAACCTAACACTGCTACCACCGCTGATCTGGAAAGCAAGAACCAGCTTTGCTCTGAATCTTTGGTCTATGTTCATTCTTTTGGGGAGTCGTTCCTCACTGTCTGCCATTCACCCCCCAGGCTCTCTTGGCCAGTCACTCAACTCTTGCACCCTCATCAGAGTGCCTTTCCCAATTTCACTGCCCCCACCACTTCCCAAGCCCCTTCCTGGGGCTCCCTGTAACAACCTCTCAGATGCAGTTCTTATGTCTGTTTCACGTTTGTCTCTCTGAGGCCAAGGGCTCGGTGCTGGGCATCAAGTCAGTCTTTCTTCAGGATTTGTTGAATGAATCTGCGGTGGGTAGAGGATGGTTCGAGGAGGAATTTCAGAAATAGCAGAACGTTAACATCTTATACTTTCCCTCAGGCTAGAAGTTCACAGGATCTAAACTCCCTCCCAGCATAAGGGTGGTCAGTGGTGGCCCCCGTTCTTGAAGACATCAGCCGCATTTTCCTGTACCTGCAACAGAGACATGGCTAAGGGCTTAGCAACATCGAGATGGTGTCCACAGCCCCAGGGTCACTGTGGTGGGCCAGCCTTCCAGGCCTGGATGGCGTCAGAGCAGCTGGGATTTCTGTAGAATTTCTGTGTCTGCAGGTCTTTGAGGAGAAGGCAACGGCACCCCACTCCAGTACTCTTGCCTGGAAAATCCCATGGATGGAGGAGCATGGCAGGCTTCAGTCCACGGGCTCGCTAAGAGTTGGACGCGACTGAGCGACTTCACTTTCACTTTTCACTTTCATGCATTGGAGAAGGAAATGGCAACCCACTCCAGTGTTCTTGCCTGGAGAATCCCAGGGACAGGGGAGCCTGGTGGGCTGCCATCTATGGGGTCGCACAGAGTCGGACACGACTGAAGTAACTTAGCAGCAGCAGCTTAGCAGCAGCAGGTCTTTGAAAATGATCTTTAGGCTTGTCTGAGAATAGGGGGCTGGGGGGACATGGATGAGGGCTTTTCTTTCCTCAGGATGCCTCAGTTGAAAAGGGGAAGGATTTGATCGTCCCTTTCCCCACCCAAGGGCAGAGTTGTGGCAAAGAATCTGATGAGGATCCGTTCTCTGAGCAGCCAGAAAACAAGATGGTGATGTCTCCCAAATTCTGGCAGGGTTGGGGGAGGTGTCCTAGGGGCCAGGGGCCAGGCTAGCCCCTGGTGAACAAAGTGCCTCCTGCTCCATGGAATACCAGGAGCCCGCCCCGTGTCTTTCTCCACGGGGTCCCGCACGCGGTGGTGGATGCCTCAGATGTCTGCTCTTTCTGTCTCATCGTCATCCCAGGGTCTGGAGAAGCCCACGTGGATGGGCACATCCACGTGCACACACGCAAGAACTGGGCAACTAAAAGCATTTAAAACACTCAGTGTTATTCTGTGGCAAAGCACTGCTCAACCGCGTCACCCACATCAAGAAGACAAGAACGTTTCCTTCGTTCAGCGGTTCAGCAGGCATTTTTGGAGCATCTTGCCCCAAGAAAACTGCTCACTGCCTGGCCCTTGGTGAGTCCTCCATGGTGGCGAGAGATAGACCTTAAAAAAAACATACAAATCTAAGTATAATCACTTCACTTTCACTTTTCACTTTCACACATTGGAGAAGGAAATGGCAACCCACTCCAGTGTTCTTGCCTGGAGAATCCCAGGGACGGGGGAGCCTGGTGGGCTGCCGTCTATGGGGTCACACAGAGTCGGACACGACTGAAGCGACTTAGCAGCAGCACAGGCATAATAAAGGAAAGCAGAGGGTCATAGAAGAGATTTCAACAGCGGCCTTCCCTTGTCCGGGCCTGGGAAGTCGTCCGTGGTGAAGTGATTTTGAAGGAGGGCAGGCTTAGGCTGTGTAGTGTAACCTGCATGGGTCAGGGATGTCGGGGGGCAGTGGGAGCAGAGGGTGAGGTTCCGGGAAGAAGGAGCTCTTTGGGCCAAGGCTTTGGGGAAGATGGAAACTGATAACGTGGAGCAGGTCCGAGTGAAGGGAAGCGTGCTGAGAGTGGAGCCCAAGGAGGCAGCAGGGGTGGCCGTGGTTACCATAGTCACGAGGGAAGCCTCAGGTTTGCTGGCTGCGGGGGTAAAGGACCACAGGGGGCCCCAGAACAGGCGCAGAGGACACTCTTTACCTCCGTCCTGGCGAGAGGTGAGGTCGGCTGGTAAAGCAACCTGGCAGCAGGGCATGGGGGGTGGGGGCCAGGGAGGTTCAAGAGCAGGCGGAGTCAAGGATGCCCCTGGCCCTCTGACTTCCACAGAGCGGCCGATGGGAAAGCCTGCACGGCCCAGGCTTGAGGAAGAGTCTGACCCAGTGTCCTCCAGGGAGAGGGGCAGGGTTGTAGTGCCCAGAGAGTCACCAGGGTTGAAGCTGGGAGCTGGAGGAAGCTGAAGGAGGGTGACAGAATTTGGGAGACATCACCATCTTCTTTTCTGGCTGCTTAGAGAGAGGGTCCAGGGTCCAGGGCTCTGCCGCCTGGCTGGGCTCACCTGCTTTTCTCCTTTCTTTTGAGTACCATCTCCTTTCTCTTTCGCCTTTCTCTCGAGTATCTACCATTCGCGCCTTCCACTGATGCCAGGATGGAGAGAGGCGGATCCCAAACCAGCTCTAAAAACAAGCTGTCCTGGTTTTAAAACACTTATGAAAGATGAGCCTTTTTTAGCTAAAATATGAGGGATAATCAAAATGAAGAACAAATTATGAGCACAAACATTAAATGAGAACTAGCCCCAAATTCTTAATGGGAGTTGGTCAGTAACCCCCATGAACTTGGTGTCACTCAGGCTCCCCCGGCTAGCCGTGGGCTCCAGTGGAGGCTGATCTAAGCCAGGGCGGGGCCTCCCAGAGGTTCTGGGTTACCCTGTTTGGAATCTCCAAGTGTGGTCTGGGAATCAGCAGCCCCTGGGAGCTGGTTAGAAATGGTAACCCTGGGCCCCACCCAGAACTCATGAATCAGAAACTGTGCTGCTGGGACCCAACAAGCTATATGTATGCATATGTATTGATGTGAAATTCACATATCATAAAGTGAAGGGTTTTTAAAATATAATTTTTATTTATTTAATTATTTAATTTTGGCTGTGCTGGGTCTTTGTTGCTGTGTGGGCTTTTCTTTAGTTGTGGAGAGCAGGGGCTACTCTCTAGCTGTGCTGTGCAGGCTTCTTATTGCAGGAACTTCCTTCTTTTTTGGAGCTTGGGCTCTAGGGCGAGCAGGTTCTATAGTTGTGGCTCCCAGGCGTTAGAGCACAGGCTCAAAGGCTGTGGCATACGGGCTTAGTTGCTCTGAGGCATGTGGGATCTTTCCCGACCAGGGATCAAACCCAGGTCTCCTGCATTGGCAGGCAGATTCTTTACCACTGAGCCACCAGGGAAGCCCCCCAAATGACATTTGAAAATGTGCAATTCAGTGACATTTAGTGACCTCCCAACACATTTGCAACCGGCACCCTTTTCTAGGTCCAAAACAATTTCATCACCCGTCAATGAAAGCAATGTCTATGAAGCAATCACTCCTCATTCAGCCCCTGGCAACCCCCTATCAATCTATTTTCTGTCTCTATGGATTTGTCTATTCTGGATATTTCATAGAAATGGAATCACAAGATGTGTGGCCTTTCGTGTTTGGTCTTTCACTTAGCGTTGCATTTTTGGGATTCATCCACGTTGTATCAGTACTAGATTCCTTTGTAAGGTTGAATAATATTCCTTTGTGTGGTTAGAGCACGTCCATCTGTGTTTTAACAAACCCTCCAGGGACTCACATGCCCGTCAAATAGGAAAACCACCTCCCAGCTGTGCTGGGGACCGAGTCCCTGGAAGGGGGCCTGTCACCTCCTCCAGGAAGCTGCCCCACCCCGCCTCCAGCCACCCACCGCAGACACCTGCAGAGCCCACACCTGCTAACCACACAGGAGCTCCATCAGCGTGCCCTCTGGCATCCCTGCAGGGCAGTGCTCAGAAACACTTAGGGTGGGTTAGAATTTGAGCTTCAATGTAGTAAAAATGCATCATTTTGGAAATATTCTCTTTGGTGAGACCATTTGTTGGTTCAGAGTGGATGCTCTGTCTTTTCCCCGCAAAGTCGATTAGGCAGAGGAGGGCCCCAGGCAAGGCAGCAGAGGCAGGGGTCCAGCAGGCTTCAGTGCTGCTCTTCTGGGTGTGAAGCCTCACTAACTAACCAGCAAGCGCGCTCCCCTCGCTAAGCCTCAGGCCCCCTGCCTGTGAGAGGCTGTGGTGAGGTGCAGGTAAAGAGCACTGGGAGCCAGGTGCCATCAAGAGAAACTGCTCTTTTTAAAAAATTTTATTTTATTGAAGTATGGTTGATTTACAGTGTTGTGTTAATTTCTGCTGTACTGCAAAGTGATTCAGTTATACCTGGATATACCTTCTTTTTCATATTCTTCTCCATTATGGTTTATCACAGGATATTGAATATTGTTCCCTGTGCTCTACAGTAGGACCTTGCTGCTCATCCATTCTTTATACACTAGTTTGCATTGGCTAATCCCAAACTCCTAATCCATCCCCAGCCCCATTTCCCTCCCCCTTGGCAGCCACAAGTCTGAGAAACTGTTGTTTGATGGACTGCTATGAAATTGCCAGTTTGGTGACTTGAACAAAGTGCCATGTACACGGGGACAAATGGTGGATTAAGGAGCTGGCACTTTACTCTGAATTCAGTGGAGGTCATTGGAGAGCTTGAGGCAGATGAGTGACTAGGGTCGCATACTTTATTATAAGATGTACTTTATCTAGGAGCCTTTGGCTTCTGTGGGGAGAATAGATCAGGGATGATTTTCCCTTTTCCTTGGGGCCCCTGGCAATGCTCAGGGTCACTGGATCTCTCAAGAGTTGTCTGACTCTGAGCAACAACCCAGTAGAGGCCCTTGTGGGGCCCTGTTCAGCACTGAACTGGTGACCAACTAAGTGAGAGGGTGCCACTCTGTTTTGTAGGTAGAAAGACTGTGGTCTAACAGACAGAGTCAGACCCACCTGCCTGCTCATTCCATGCTTACTTGCCGGCACATAGCCTCCGGTTGCAGCTCTGGAAGCAGGCATCCAGCATCTCTGATCTGGGCCTCCTGGTGTCCAGACTCTACCAGGAACGGGGTCAGTCCTCTGTGAAGCTGGGAAGGTACCTGGTCCCACATCAGAGGAAGACTGGGGGCCGGGGTCCCCTCAGGTACCTCAAGAGCAGTCTGTTAAACACTCTTGAGCGTGAACCCCGTTTTCGACACACACTAACTGTGTGACCTTGGCCAGCCCACTTCACCTTTCTGAGCTCCCCCTCCCATGCCTGCCAAGACATAAAAATAATAACACCATCCTTCAAAGCCATGGGGAGAATTAGATATAGCATCTTGTCTTCTGGTCCCAAAGGCTGGCCATGCAGGGTCACCCCCTCCGGCCCCCAAGCCACCCCACTTGCCAACCCTTCCAGGCTGTCCACCTGGATAATGGGCTGTGTGCACCTCCAGTTCAGAGGCCTCACACCTCTGAAGATGAAGGTCTGGGCTGGAGAAGCTGGACCCATCTCTCCCAGTAGGTGCCCCCTTTGCCCCAGCAGCCCAGGGGGAAGGGCAGACATGGACTTGAAGGGGAAGTTGTCCTGCTCACTGTCCTTAGAACCTCCAGGATGCCGGTGACACGACAGAGTGTGGACATTAATGCAATCGAAGGGTAATTCAATCACTTCATAGAAGTTGATCTGTCCTTTTTATTACAATTACTGTCGGCTGGGGTGTTTCGTTCCATCATGGAAAATAAACATCATTTATCATACTTGTAAAGATTAGCCCCCGACAGCTACAGCTCTTGCTTTGCATAAATGTGTATTAATGTCGGCCCTGCCCGCAGTGTGGGGAGAAGTCTATATTTCACAAGACTGATTAGGCCCTGTCACCGGTGCTTTAAGTAATGTCTTATCATGACTGATACACCCCGACTGCAAAGTAGCAGCCGGGGGAGGGTGGGGGCTGTTTCAGGCGATTTATGGTGGCACCGGAATGGAAAACAGACCTCGGAAGGTGGGCATCTGTTTCCTCCGGGCCTGAGTCCATCCCTGAGGCTGGGGAATGCCCTCATCCCTAGACCCTGCCTGAGAAGCAGAGGCTGCCAACGTGCGTGTCAGGGCCGGGGAGCTGGGAGCCCAGGAACCTCAGCTAGGCCCCAGGGCTGGGGAGGCGGTCCTGCCCAGCCCTGAGTGTCCCCTTCTGAGACCCACCACGCTCTCTCTCCTCCACAGAGGCTCCATTGGGAGGCCCTTGGCACTGATTCTCTGAGGCTTCCCTTCTTTGTCCCTGTGCCCAAGTCAGTCAGGGGCTGCTCCTGGCCACCACTGCTGATGCCCAGATAGTTGTCCAGCCCAGGCTTCTCTCCAGGGCTCAGCCTGGCATCTTCGATCACCCACCTGGATGTCCCATTGTGGTGCTAACCTCTTATCTAGTCTGTCTTCCCTTCTGCCTCTGCATTGTGGCCAGCATGGTCCTGCTAAATAGAAATGAGGTTATAATAGCCCTCAAGGACTCCACATGCCCGCAGGACAATGCCCAAGCCTTGGCAATTGGACTTTCAGGCTCTCCAGGGATCAGTCTGCCTCCTCTCCCCCACCACCCTTCTGCCAGACCTTCCTGCTCATCCAGCTATCTCAATTACTTATCCTTCTAGACTTGTTGGGGTACCATCTCTCCAGCTCCATCCCCTGAACCCAGCCTTGACTCCTGCTCATGTGCCTCCATCCACCAGCCCAAAGACTTCCACACTCCACTCCATCCAGGCCAGGAAAAATCATCCCTTTGAGTCCTCTGACCTGACCCTTCTGTCCCCTGTGACATCACAGATCAGGACTTAGGATGGAAATTGTGGGGGAAGGGCTGGCTTCACACGGCCCCCACTCTGCAAGCCAGAATCTGGGTGCAGAAAGACATTTACATTGTTCTTGGTTTTAGTCATTGATTTCTATTACATTTGAAAATTCATTTGAATTCTATCGTTCCATAAGAACCATAAGCATAAGGAGTTTATACTTAGTTGTATGGTCCCCTGTTTACAAAAGTTATAACAAATAGAACGCAATGGATGGTACAGTATAAAACAGTAGAATTGTTTTTTTCCTTTGAGCCAGTCTGTTCATTTATGAGAGGGCAGGGGTCTTGTCTGTGAGAAGCTGTGAGAAGAATGGCATCTATGAGGATGGGGAGTGGGCAGTTTGGAAGCTCAAAGTGGATGCCAAGGGATGTTGGCTAAATGAATGACACTGGATGAGCACTAAAGAATGAGGGCTGCCCTGGGTGACTGGGAACGTGATCGAGGCAGCTGCAGCAGGACTCCATCAGGTGCCCTTCGACCCATGCAGAGCTGCCCTGAGGATACAGCTCAGGCCTGCACCTGAACTCCCTCTAGGGTCTAAGGCTGCCAAGACCCATCTGACTCTCTCCATCCTACCCCTGTTCCCATGGGGCCTCTTGTGGACTCTCAGGAAGGATCTGAGCCTATTCTGTACACTTACATCCTTTAAGGGAAAGGCAGTAGGAAAGGGCTTTACTGAGATCAATACAGTTCATCCATTTCAAGTGTACAATTTAATGCAATGATTCTTAGTACATTCACAGAGCCTCCAACCATCATCACAGTCAATTTAGAACATTTCGTCAGCTTGGAAATGTTAGAAACCCTATACCTTCAACCAGCATCTCCCTGTCTATCTATTCCCTCTTCTTCCCAGCGTCTGACAACTGCTAATGTACTTTCTATCTCTATAGGTTTTCCTATTATGGATTTTCTTACAAATGGGATCCACCTTCTCCTTCCCCTCTCCTTCCCCCATACCCTCTTCCTCCTCATCTGCTTCCTCCTCCTTCTTCTTCCTCCTTCCACCCCTCCTCCTCCTGCCTGTCTGCCTAGTCTACGGACATAAGCCTGGAGAGGCAGCAGCCATTTTGTGTCCATGAGGCAGCCTTAGGATGAAAGTCACACTCCAGGAATGATAGAGCAGAAAGCTAGAAGGAACCCACCTCATTCATAACATAGTAGGACCTACAGGCTAGATTTGGATTTTCTACCTCCAGATTCCATGGTCTGTGAAAACACAAAACAAAACAAATCAAATCAAATAAGAAAAACCCTATTTGGTTGAGCCGCTGTGGTCTAGTTTCTGCTACTTGTGAAAAGACCTTGGTTCTAACAAAAAACATAAAGCTCTGATTAGGTCTGTTCCTGCTCAAGAAGCAGCACAGGGCCCCCCATCTTCTGTGGAATGAAGTCAAAATGTGTCAGCTGGGAGGTTATGGCTGGAATTCTGTGGTCTGTGTGCCAATCCCCTCTATGCCCCCAGATCAGAGGGTTTTGCCTGCTGCTGCCCCTTCATTCTCAACTACACTTGGCTCCTTCTCCCCTCTGGGATCTCCCTTATATCTCCATCTCCTCTTTGGAAATCCTTCCTTCCCACCCTGAAGGAATTCCTTGACAGTCCGGTGACTGGGACGCTGCACTTTCACTGCTGAGGGGCCCAGTTCGGTCCCTGGTTGGGGAACAAGGATCCCACAGGCTTCGAGGCATGGCCAAAAAAAGGAAGGGGTGTGTGCAGCTGAGACATTGCTTGTTCAAGCAGTGCTCACCTCCTCGACCCTCACGCATACGCCCGTACCCACACCCTCTGAAAGCACTCTTGGAGTCTTGTGGGGGCACGTGGCGCTGTGTGTTTTCTGTCTGCTCTCCTCCTTCCCCTATCCTGTAAGACTGCTTCTTTTCTACACCCACGCTGTCCCTTGGGTCCAGGGCAACACCTTGTAAGCATTGGTACTCCATAGATGTCTTGTGAATGAACGAACATGGTGATTCTTTAATAATATACTTTATACGATATGGCAACCTATTTCCTATAGCACATCAATGTAATAATAAGCATTATTTATTGGCCAGTTGCTCTCTGGCAAACACTGTGTTAGGCACTTAATTTGAAAAAATAATCATGTTTATTTTTTCTTGTGCATACCAAAAGAATAAATGTTCTTTGTTGAATGCAAAAAAATACATTTAATTATTTCTAGTTCCATCTAAATCTCCTGGAAACACTTGGGTGAATATCTTTTCAGATTCATATGGCATATTATATATAGATACAGAGAAAAAGAGAAAAAGGATCACTGTATAAAGGACGTTTTTGGTTTTAATTTTAAAATTACTTGTCATTCTTTTACTGAGTTTTTTTTTAACTGTGCCACTCCGCTATTGGATCTTAGTTCCCCGACCAGGAATTGAATGTGGGCCCTCGGCAGTGAAAGTGCCAAGTCCTAACAACTGGACTACCAGGGATGTCCCTAGGCATTTGAGATTTATGTCTCAACCTCGTGTGTAGCCATATTTGGAAACTGAGGTTCAGACAAATGAATTCACACACCCTATACCACACAGCTAGGAAAGTCGTACCTAAAAGCCTTTCCTCTTCACTCAACACAGGTAATTTTACAGATTTCTGGTTCTAAGGACTCCTGCATAAGGTAGGCCCTAGAATGCATACCACATATTTAAGTGCAAATTTAACTGTCATCTAGCATCCATCTCTTCCCTAAGGTGAGCACAGATGGACTTTGGTGGCTAGCAAGCCTGTGAAAAATCATGTGCAGAATTTTCTGTGTATGTCTGAACGTTTCGTTTTATAAGGGAAGATTTATAGCTTTCAGGAGATCCTTAACGGGCCTGGGACCCCACACAGCTTGGGAGGCACAGATGTGCTGAGCTCATGATCCATGCCGGCTGTCTGCTGCATGAACAAACTCACCTGTGCATCACCCACATCCAGCTGTGCTCTGTGGCTGATGCAAGCCACCAGTCCAGCTCTCAGTCCCCAGGTCCTCCCTGCAGTTCTGCTCCGGAGCTCCAGGTGGGACAGACCTGGTCCAGGGTGTGGATGTCAACCTGGCCCAGAGGTCTCAGAGCCAGCAATCAGTGAGCTCCAGCAGACTGAGGGCCAGTTGTTGGGGCCAGCAGGGTCCGGAGGTGCATGTGGGAAGAAGGAGCCAGGGCTTGTCATGAGTGACACCCAGGGCCCCCCAGAGACGAATCACTGACTGAGGATACACAGCCTCTGGGAAGGGGGGAGGTTGTTTCCAGCACCTGCTGGGGCTCAGAGGGCGTGGGACACTCAGCTGGAGTCTGGGGCCTCGACACCGATTCTCGTTCCAACTAACCAACCTGATCTTGGACAGGTCACTACAGCCCCTTGGGGCTCAGTTTCCCCATTCATAAAATTAGAACCCCCAAAGATTTGAGGGAAAATGGATACATGTATAAGCATGGCTGAGTCCCTTCCTTGTTCACCTGAAACTATTACAACATTGTTTGTGAATCGGCTATATCCCAATACAAAACAAAACTTTTTAAAAAGGCATTCAGTTCAGTTCAGTCACTCAGTCGTGTCCAACTCTTTGTGACCCCATAAATCACAGCACGCCAGGCCTCCCTGTCCATCACCAACTCTTGGAGTTCACTCAAACTCACCTCCATCGAGTTGGTGATGCCATCCAGCCATCTCATTCTCTGTTGTCCCCTTCTCCTCCCACCCCCAATCCCTCCCAGCATCAGAGTCTTTTCCAGTGAGTCAACTCGTCCCATGAGGTGGCCCAAGTATTGGAGTTTCAGCTTCAGCATCAGTCCTTCCAATGAACACCCAGGATTGATCTCCTTTAGAATGGACTGGTTGGATCTCCTTGCAGTCCAAGGGACTCTCAAGCATTAGGATTCCAGATTAGAATCAGAGCAGAACTAAAGCAGTCCTCTGAGCTAAAGGGCCAGGGCTATGGCCCCTGGTTCAAAATCATGTGATGGCTGGCCACACCAGGATACTGAAACCCACTGTCCATCCTTCCCCTAGAGGTGCAGAAGGAGGAAGCTGTAGGGAGACAGGAGGAAGGAGGCCCTGAGAAATCTGGGAAGAGAGTGGCTCAGTGTCCCTGGAGGATGGCGGTAACACCTCATCCTTGCCCCGGGACCCCAACTCACAGACCATTGCCTGGTATTAGTTTTCTAAGGCTGTCATAATCAAATACTATAAGCCGGTTGTTTAAAACAAAAGAAATTTATGGTCTCACAGGTCTGGAGACTCGAAGTCCAAAATCAAGATATCAGCAGGGACAGGCTACCTTGAAAACTATAAAACCTATAGAGCTTCGGTGTTTTTTTTTTTTGCCTCTTTCTAGCTTCTGTTGTGGAGAAGGCAATGGCAAGCCACTCCAGTACTCTTGCCTAGAAAATCCCATGGATGGAGGAGCCTGGGAGGCTGCAGTCCGTGGGGTAGCTAAGGGTCGGACACGACTGAACGACTTCACTTTCACACATTGGAGAAGGAAATGGCAACCCACTCCAGTGTTCTTTTTTTTTTTTTTAATTTATTTATTTTTCATTGGAGGCAAATTATTTTACAATATTATATTGGTTGGTTTTGCCATACAATGACATGAATCCGCCCCGGGTGTACATGAGTTCTCCCTCCTGAACCTCCCTCCCACCTCCCTCCTCCCTTTATCCTCCCCCTGGGTCATTCCCGCACGCCAGCCCCGAGCATCCCGTAACATGCATCGACCCTGAACTGGTGATTCGTTTCACATATGACAATATACATGTTTTAATGCCATTCTCCCAAATCATCCCACCCTCACCCTCTCCCACAGAGTCCCAAAGACTGTTCTATACATCTGTGTCTCTTTTGCTGTCTTGTATACAGGGTTATCATTTGCATCTTTCTAAATTCCATATATATGCGTTAGTATACTGTATTGGTGTTTTTCTTTCTGGCTTACTTCACTCTGTATAATAGGCTCCAGTTTCATCCACCTCATTAGAACTGATTCAAATGCATTCTTTTTAATGGCTGAGTAATACTCCATTGTGTATATGTACCAAAGCTTTCTTATCCATTCGTCTGCAGATGGACATCTAGGTTGCTTCCATGTCCTGGCTATTATAAACAGTGCTGCAATGAACATTGGAGTACGTGTGTCTCTTTCAATTCTGGTTTCCTCAGTGTGTATGCCCAGGAGTGTGATTGCTGGATCATATGGCAGTTCTATTTCCAGTTTTTTGAGGAATCTCCACACTGTTCTCCATAGTGGCTGTACTAGTTTGCATTCCCACCAACAGTGTAAGAGGGTTCCCTTCTCTCCACATCCTCTCCAGCATTTATTGCATGTAGACTTTTGGATAGCAACCATTCTGACTGGTGTGAAATGGTATCTCATCGTGGTTTTGATTTGCATCTCTCTGATTATGAGGGATGTTGAGCATTTTTTCATGTGTTTGTTAGCCATCTTTATGTCTTCTTTGGAGAAATGTCTGTTTAGTTCTTTGGCCCATTTTTTGATTGGGTCATTTATTTTTCTGGAATTGAGCTGCAGGAGCTGCTTGTATATTTTGGAGATTAATCCTTTATCGGTTGTTTCATTTGCTATTATTTTCTCCCATTCTGAAGGCTGTCTTTTCACCTTACTTATAGTTTCCTTTGCTGTGGAGAAGCTTTTGATTTTAATTAGGTCCCATTTGTTTATTTTTGCTTTTATTTCCAATATTCTGGGAGGTGGGTCTTGGAGGATCCTGCTGTGATTTATGTCGGAGAGTGTTTTGCCTACATTCTCCTCTAGGAGTTTTATAGTTTCTGCTCTTACATTTAGCTCTCTAATCCATTTTGAGTTTATTTTTGTGTATGGTGTTAGGAAGTGTTCTAGTTTCATTCTTTTACAAGTGGCTGACCAGTTTTCCCAGCACCACTTGTTAAAGAGACTGTCTTTTCTGCATTTTATATTCTTGCCTCCTTTGTCAAAGATAAGGTGTCCATAGGTGTGCGGATTTATCTCTGGGCTTTCTATTTTGTTCAATTGATCAATATTTCTGTCTTTATGCCAGTACCATACTGTCTTGATGACTGTGGCTTTGTAGTAGAGCCTGAAGTCCGGCAGGTTAATTCCCCCAGTTCCATTTTTCTTCCTCAAGATTGCTTTGGTTATTCGAGGTTTTTTGTATTTCCATACAAATTGTGAGATGATTTGTTCTAGTTCTGTGAAAAATATCGTTGGTAGCTTAATAGGGATTGCATTGAATATATAAATTACTTTGGGTAGTATACTCATTTTTACAATATTTATTCTCCCAATCCATGAACACAGTATATTTCTCCATCTATTAGTGTCCTCTTTGATTACTTTCAGTAGTGTTTTATAGTTTTCTATGTACAAGTCTTTTGTTTCCTTAGGTAGATATATTCCTAAGTATTTAATTATTTTCATTGTAATAGTGAATGGAATAGTTTCCATAATTTCTCTATTTTCTCATTATTAGTGTATAGGAATGCAAGGGATTTCTGTGTGTTGATTTTATATCCTGCAACTTTACTGTAATCATTGATTAGCTCTAGTAGTTTTCTGGTAGAGTCTTTAGGGTTTTCTGTGTAGAGGATCATGTCATCAGCAAACAGTGAAAGTTTTACTTCTTCTTTTCCAATTTTTATTCCTTTTATGTCTTTTTCTGCTCTGATTGCTGTGGCCAAAACTTCCAGAATTATGTTGAAGAGTAGTGGTGAGAGTGGGCACCCTTGTCTTGTTCCTGACTTTAGGGGAAATGCTTTCAGTTTTTCACCGTTGAGGATAATGTTTGCTGTGGGTTTGTCATATATAGCTTTTATTATGTTGAGGTATGTCCCTTCTATTCCCACTTTCTGGAGGGTTTCTATCATAAATGGATGTTGAATTTTGTTAAAGGCTTTCTCTGCATCTACTGAGATAATCATATGATTTTTATTTTTCAGTTTGTTAATGTGGTGTATTACGTTGATTGATTTGCAGATATTGAAGAATCCTTGCATTCCTGGGGTAAAGCCCACTTGGTCATGATGTATGATCTTCTTAATGTGTTGTTGGATTCTGATTGCTAGAATTTTGTTAAGGATTTTTGCATCTATGTTCATCAGTGATATTGGCCTGTAGTTTTCTTTTTTTGTGGGGTCTTTACCAGGTTTTGGGATTAGGGTGATGGTGGCCTCATAGAATGAGTTTGGAAGTTTCCCTTCCTCAGCAATTTTCTGGAAGAGTTTGAGTAGAATAAGTGTTAGCTCTTCTCTAAAGTTTTGGTAGAATTCAGCTGTGAAGTCATCTGGACCTGGGCTTTTGTTTGCTGGGAGATTTTTGATTACAGTTTCAATTTCCGTGCTTGTGATGGGTTTGTTCAGATTTTCTATTTCTTCCTGGTTCAGTTTTGGAAAGTTGTACTTTTCTAGGAATTTGTCCATTTCTTCCAGGTTATTCATTTTATTGCCATATAATTGCTGATAGAATTCTCTAATAATCCTTTGTATTTCTGTGTTGTCGGTTGTGATCTCTCCATTTTCATTTCTAATTTTATTGATTTGGTTCTTCTCCCTTTGTTTCTTGATGAGTCTGGCTAGTGGTTTGTCAATTTTATTTACCTTCTCAAAGAACCAGCTTTTGGCTTTGTTGATTTTTGCTATGGTCTTTTTTGTTTCTTTTGCATTTATCTCTGCCCTAATTTTTATGATTTCTTTCCTTCTACTGACCCTGGGGTTCTTCATTTCTTCCTTTTCTAGTTGCTTTAGATGTAGAGTTAGGTTATTTAGTTGACTTTTTTCTTATTTCTTGAGGTGTGCCTGTATTGCTATGAACTTCCCCCTTAGCACTGCTTTTACAGTGTCCCAGAGGTTTTGGGTTGTTGTGTTTTCATTTTCATTCATTTCTATGCATATTTTGATTTCTCTTTTGATTTCTTCTATGATTTGTTCACTATTCAGCAGTGTGTCACTCCAGTGTTCTTGCCTGGAGAATCCCAGGGATGGGGGAGCCTGGTGGGCTTCTGTCTATGGGGTCACACAGAGTCGGACACAACTGAAGTGACTTAGCAGCAACAGCAGCAGCTTCTGTTGGTTGCTGGCGATCTTTGGTGTTCCTTGATTTGTATTACATCACTCGGATCTCTGCCTATGTCTTCACATTGGCTTAGTCTTCTACTTCTTTTTTTAAAGAATGGATTTATTTAGATAGATACACATTCTATAGACAGAATATGGTCTGTCTTAAAAGGCGCGAGAGGCCCAGGGAGAAACACACTCCACAGACAGAATCTAGGCCATCTTGGAAGCTGAGAGGTCACAGGGCCTTCATCTTATAAGGACACAGGTAATTTGGCTTTGAGGCCCATCCTACTTTGGTATTTCATCTCAACTATGGAGAAGGAAATAGCAACCTACTCCAGTATTCTTGCCTGGAGAATCCCATGGACAGAAGAGCCTGGCAGGGTTACAGTCCATGGGGTCTCAAAGAGCTGAACAAGACTAAGTGGCTGAGCACACATGCATCTTTACCAATTACATCTGAGAGGTCCTATTCCAAATCAGGTCACACTCTGAGGTACTGGGGATCAGGACTTCCACCAATTTGGGGATCACTATTCAACCTACAACAGTGTCCAGTAAATATTTGGTGACCACTTGGGAGAA